>NC_057798.1:129301505-129901505 GCF_018294505.1 Triticum aestivum
TACGGACAAGGTAGTGAAGGACCATATAGAGCCACTTTATCAAGTTATATATAAGGACCTAAACGAAGCAGCTTTTTTTTGAAAAACACCCGACCATATATTAATTAATTAAAACATCATTACAATCGTTCATAACAGCAGGCGCCACACAGGGAGGAAAATTATTAAAAAGAAAACCATCACATCTATTATCGAAACTAAATTTAGCAATCTCATGCGCTACTGAATTGACACTTTTATTTATTTTTTACAACTTGAAGTTTCCCAGAAGCCTGATGATGCTAAGTGCTTCCTTCTTGAGGTCTATGAGCGAGGATCTGTCACAACTTTCATTTGCTAGGAAAGAGAAGCCACGAACGCACAATCAGTTTTCAAAATAATAAGCATGTTAAGAGAAATACCGGTATAAAGCCCAGCTAGGCATGCTCGAAGCTCTGCTTCATCCACACCAGAGCATAACCCAATGAAGTCCCAAGATGAGACAATGATATCACCCGTACAGCTCTTGGCCACCACCCCAACGCTCGCGGCACTTAAAATCTCCACAAAACTTGCATCGACATTGATCTTGATGTTGCCAAACGGAGGCGGCTGCCACACCTCTCTGGACCTCATAACAGTATTACTTGCACCAAAACCAGCCACCACCTCTTTTCCTTTGTAATTGGTGATTACCTCATTTCTAGGCTGACAAGACGAAAATGCCAATCAGTAACTTTCCAGAAACATGGTGGATCCTATAACAGTTTCTTTTCCTTTCCCAAAAATCAAATCATTCCTTAAGTGCCAAACTCGCCAGAAAAGAAACAAGATGTGCTCCCTTTGCGAACAACTTAACTGGTCTAAGCAAATAAGTAACCAGTCAGGCCCAGTATAATTGAAAGCCTCTTCCCTGGCAAATTCCACACTTTCCTCAACGCCAAACGAAGTGCACGAGCCTTTGGGCAAGAAACAAGAGCGTGGATAGTGCAAGTGCGAATGGTAGCTTGATGATGTAAAACTCTATTAACCTGAACCGCCAGGCTATCAGATGCTGCACGTCATCCAAAATTTCTAATCTTTTGTGGGATGTTGGCCTTCCAGATAATATCCCACAATCTCCTTTCTCTGTTAATAGCAGTACTGGATTGCCCACCATTCTCTTTCCGATCCTTAAGCTTTAGCGCCAGATTGTACGCACTTTTCACTGAAAATGATCCATTCTTTTCAAAATGCCAAGCAATGAAATCACCATCCCCTGATGATTGAATTCGCAACTTCAATATCTCTTCCGCATCGTGATGATAAAAAAGATGTCTAATGATATTATCGTCCCATTCCCTAGACCTGCTCTTGAATAAATCTGAAACCCATTTTAGTCTTGATCTGTTCTTCTTGCCAGAGATTTTGAGGCCAGAAATCCTTGGAAGCCAATTGTCCCTTCAGATATTGATATTCCCTCCATCAACCACCCTCCAAATGACACCATTTTTAAGGAGTTCCAGACCATGCATAATACCTTGCCATGTCACTGAGGTTGACTGAGGAAAAACCGTGTCAAGAAGATGCCCCTGAGGATAATATTTTGCCTTTATTACCTTAGCACATAGCGAGTCCGGGTTAACCAATAAACGCCAAGCTTGTTTTGTCAGGAGAGCTTGATTAAATAACCTCAGGTCACAGAAGCCCATTCCACCCTCACCCTTTGATCGCGTTAATTTATCCCAAGCCAACCAATGGGTTTTCTTCCTATCCTCCTCATCGCCCCACCAAAAATTTCTTATAATCTGTGATAAATCCTCACAAAGAGAAGCAGGAAATCCTCAAAACCCTCCGCAGTAATCTTTAAGATGACCATTGTAGACACTTGGTTTTCCATACTGCATGACTTCCCAAACATAATCGAACATTTATCCGGACCGAGTAACTGACCAGTCCCCCTCTCGTACATATTCAAAATATTCTTGATGGTCAAAGCTTGATCAATGGATCCTTTGAAGAATAATAGACTATCATCGACAAATAATAAATGAGAGATACCTGGAGCATTTTTGTTCAGCCTGAACTCCTTGAGGGTACCATTCACGCACGCATTCTGGAGCAACAATGAAAGTGCTTCTGCCACAAACAAGAATAGATACGGGGATAACGAATCACCTTGCCTTAGTCCACAAGAGGGGGAGAATGTCTCCAACAGCTGCTCATTCAAACGCACATCAAACTTCACAGTTGTAACACATGTCATAATCCAATTAATCCACATAGGTGCAAAGCCCAATGCGCCAAGCATACTCCTCAAAAAATGCCAATCCACCCGATCATATGCCTTAGCAAGATCAAGCTGTAAGTGCAAAACTCCCCCCTTTGATCTTTTAACGTGCTCAAAGAATGCATACATTCAAAAGCTATAAGAGCATTATCAGAAATTAACCTGCCTGGAATGAACGCACTTTGAGCAGGGGAGATTATACCATCCAATAGGGTCTCAGTCTGTTAACAAGACATTTGGAAATAATCTTGTAAATAACATTGCATACACTGATTGGCCGAAAATCTTTCATTGACTGGGGGTTCTTCACTTTAGGAATAAGAACAATAGACGTGTCATTGACCCCATCTGGCATCCTTCAATAAGTAAAAAATTATTGCACTACTCGGACAATATCATTCTTAATCAATCCCCAATTACGTTGGAAGAATCTACCCGGAAAGCCATCCGGACCCGGAGCTTTTAAAGGGCCAATTTTAAACGAAGCAGTTTCTGAGTTTGAGGACTTGCACGCTCCCTAGAAACTCAGACGGCTTTATACGCATTTCAATCTTCTTGTAATTCTTGTACTTCTTCGGTGTGAAACAATGCAAAAGCCAAAAACATCAAATGGCATGGGCTAACACCATTTTGTTCTAGAGATTACTCCCAACCTGAAGTTGTATGAGCCCATGCATGTTTTTTCTACTGTCCCATGTGTTTTATACTCATGGTCTCATTCTCTCATCAGTCTGAAATGTAGGATCCCTTGTGTAGCGTGATAAAATTGAATAAGTGGTGGCATCACCAACAATAATGAGGATCTTGGACTTCATCTCGCACAGCTCCTAAGTGGAAACAAAGAAGAACCCATCTTCTCTCTCTTTGGATTACCTTCCTCACTTATGTATAAGACTGAATCTATTCTTTTTTGAAATCTTACCACCGTCTTCAGGACAACTACAAACAAGGAGGAAGAAAGAAGAAAAACAAAAGTGCAATGATGTCTCTAGTAAACCCTCGCAATACCAAATATACCGTGGATGATTAATCTTGGAAGTGATTGAGAAAAACAAGTTGACCATTGTTAAGAAAAGTGAATGGAGACCTTGTACAACTATTAATATTGATTATGAGTGACTAGGTCTATGTCAGAACTTATGAAAACTGCAGAATCTCTTGTATGAAAACTGCAAAATTGGCAATACGGAAAATAAGATGAGGATTGAATTCTCATGGATTCAACCCGGGAAAAATAACAAGACACATACATGGATGACTAATCGAATAACATGATGGGTACACAGCAATACGTCACTATGAACAAAAAAGATCGAGGTTGACCCTCTTCAACTTATAGAGCTAGTGCTTGAAAGTTCTAGTAAAGCCAACGAGTAAACTAAAACTGTACATCGAGAGGGTTCTGCTGCGCGATCTTCAAATCTTGTCGAGCTTGGACGGCATGACGAGAGGGTTCTGCTGCGCGATCTTCTCACGGCCGACCTTCTTGTAGTCGAAGCTGCACGCGTGCCCGTCGACGTAGCGGTGCAGCGAGCAGAAGGTGCCACCGCAGCGGCACGCGAACCCCAGCAGCCCCACCTTCTTCTTGCACGCCATGCACCTGGTCGGCGCCGCCTTCTTTGCAGGCGCATCGGCCGACGGTGCCGCCACAGTAGCAGCGCCAGCGGTAGAGTCCTGCAGGCTCACCGACGTCTTGAAGGCCAGGATCAAGTCGTCGGCCTTGATCTTCCCCTCGACGACGGGGGCAGCCGCACCTGTGGCCTTGAGGTGCCCGCGGTAGCACTTTGAGCACATGCTCTTGGTTGCCTCGTTCCCGTAGAACCCGCAGCCGTTCGCGCACAGTGGCGCGCCGCCCCCGTCGGCGACCTGCGTCGACGACTCCTGCCCGTGCGCCATGTATCGCCGCTGATCCGATCGAGAAGGAAACGATCGAGGATCGATCGCCTCGCGTTCGTGTATTACGGGAGCCGGTGAATCTCGCGTTTGTTGGTTGCCACCGTGCGTGGGTGCTTTGTTGACGAGGCCTAGAGGGGCTTATAAAGGTCGGCCAGGCGTGACCAGAAGAACTCCGAGTCGTGCTCTAGAACCTTCCGGTTGATCTTTGAAGCCACGCAGTGACCTTTTCGGCTACCTTAACCGTAATCCCTATCCGAAGGGAAGCAGTTGCCAGACCTCCTCCGATAATACCCTGGAGTAGTGTCCAAACTCCAACGTAAGGTGATTTAGGGCATGTACAATGGTGCTATCTTAAGAGTGCCACATAGGATAAATGATGATGTGGAGGAGAGAGAACTCATAAGAAAAGGCTTGTCTTCTCTTATTTAAGAGAAGACAAGAGATGATCTCTTAGCACAATATGTCTCACCACATTTTTAGGAATGACTAGTTATTGAAGATAAGGCTAAGAGATGACCCATTGTAGACTCTTTTTTTTGTCATATCTAAATTACATGCAAGACTTAAGATAAGACTACCTTATCAACCATTGTACATGCCCTTAGCGACGTTGCGTGACCAATTTTGGTTATCCGACTACTTGATCTTCCCCTCGACCGCTTGCTCTAGAACCTTCTAGTTGATCTTTGAAGCCACGCAATGGCTTTTTCGGCTTCCTTGTCCCTATCCGAAGGGAACTCGTTCTGTGATATCCGAAATAGTTTTTTTTTGCAGGGTGAAAGGAAGTTCTAATCCAAATTTATAGGGTTACAACCCCGAGCCAACTGCTCCTCACAACATGAAAGACTTGAGTAGTTGAATTCAACCATACCACAATATAGGTACGACTACAATGTGCCAAAAGATGTGCTACCCTATTATACTCTCTATCAATTTTACAATGAACTCCCTAACATCCAAGTGAATTTAATCTCAGCGTCAAGATGACCATAGGCTGATCTAGAAAGTGTGTCGCCGGTTAGAGCTACCAATGCATTCGAAGAATCCGACTGGACGATCACCGACTTGTCTGAATGTTGGATGGCCAAAGCCATGCCTTGCATGATTGCATGCATTTCCGCTTCAAGGGTGCCGTTGCAATTTTTATTATTTCTGATGTTCGTTGTACTTTCATGATTAAGAATGAATAGATCAGAAGTTTTTTATTTAAAAAGAGGCGTCGTTGCACTGAAAGATGTACCTATATGCCACAAAGATCACAGAACCATTCTAGCAGAAGCGCGTCCATCCTGGCTGGAAACGAACCATCAACAGAAAGGGCAACCCAACCAGCTGGAGGGCAGGCCATGGTACATGAGTTGACAACCGTTTACTGCTAACCATACGGCCTTCCTCCGAAATTGGCATCTTCACTTTTACTATTTCTTCCGTAGTAAATTTTCTTGCCAAATGAAGCGACTTGTAATAGCTATCTAAATAGTCAACTGTAGCATGAACCGGGGTCTCACCCTTTCCATGGTAATGTCGTTCGGTAGCTCCCATATTCGCCAAATGGTCATAATCACCAAGTCCCTAATATGTTCTGAACACTTTAATAGAAGTTGCAAGAGCCAATCCTTCCTTGATTCAATGAGTAAATTGCAGAAAACCACCACATTGAAGGCAAGGTTTACGAAAACCACTACAATACATTTTTTTTGCAAAAAACACCGTGTCTTCGGTAATCTTTTTGCAGAAAGCACTGATCGGCGGATCGGGCTCAGTTAAGCTTGTTTATGACAGGTGGGGCCCTTGTTTTGCTTATGTGGCACACCAGTTTAGGTTTAATGCAAAAACGCCCCTCAACTTTCTCCACACTGCTCCCAGGCCCTCCAACCACACTGCAGCCGGCAAGCGCGCACACGAGCTCAGCGCCGCCCCTCCTCCCCGGGCCGCCGCCGTTGTGCCCCCACTGTCCTGCCCGACATCGGATCCGGGGGTGCCTCACCGGGTAGGGGCCGCCGGCAGTGAGGGAGTGGCCGCATCGGCTTGATTGGGCCATTGGGGATCGAGTAACCGCAACGGGCGATTGGGAGCTCTAGCATGCCGGAAGGTGCGCCGGCGGCCGGCGCTCGAGGTGCTGCACCGCCCCCGGACGACGGAGAGCTGTTCAGGAGCTCCAACATGGCGGTGGTCAGGGCCGGGATGGGCGGCGTCCTCTGCCTTGAACTACGTGTGGCAACGGTGATGGCGCCCGGGCCTTTGCCTCGGCCAGGTCGGGACTGGTGCGGCGCGGCCTTCTTCGTCGACCTGGGTGTGGCAGCGGCGGCCTGTACGTCGACCTGGGCACAACAACAGCTACCCTTATCTCGGCCGGGAACGGGACATGCCTGCCATTCCTCGACGGCGGCCGCAGATGCACCGAAACGACTTGCGCATGCAGCTGACGGGCGGCAGGCCGGCGGCGCCCACCACGGCGAACTGCAGCAGCCCCGCCCACCATGGAACGAAGCATCGGGGAGGACCCCGATCCAGAACCCCGTCGGGAGGAGCAGTTCCACCGCGGAGGAGGAGCATTGGGGCTAATTGCGTTTTTCATTTTTGATTTAGGGGTATGTTTGTAAAATTCTAGGGTCTATTTGTAATTTTAGATTAAAACCCATAAATTGCAAAAAGTTAGGCCACGCAAGCAGAAAACGGGCCCCACCTGTCATAAACACGCTCAATAGAGGCAAATACGCCGACCAGTGCTTTCTGCAAAAAGATTACCGAAGACACGGTGTTTTTACAAAAAAAAATGTATTATAGTGGTTTTCGCAAATCTTGCCTTCAATGTGGTGGTTTTTTGCAATTTACTCTGATTCAATTAGTAGAGCATCATCAGGTAATGGCCAAATTTTGCGTAGACATTCCCAGACTCAGCATGCATGTATTTTATAAGGGCATGAAAGCTACTCTCTTTCTCCTTGCCACATACCGGACATGAACTGCGAGCTGGTATATGACGTTGAACCTTTCCCAAATTAGTAGCTAATGCTCCACTCGCCTTCCATACTAATATGTGCATCTTTAGAAGGACCTGAGACTTCCATATAGAAGTCCAAATTGTCTGGTCGCCATCCGGCCTGTTACTGCTAGCACCACATACATGAATATCATCATGTGATTCTGTAGCTAGCCTGTACGCCGATTTAACCATGAAAATACCGCGAGGTCCGGAAACCAGCCAATAAAGTCTTATGTATTCCGTGGAGAGGTACGAATTTTCAGAATATCTATAACATCCATCCAGAAGTGCTCCTCGATCCGGATGGGGATGACTGAGAAGGAAGCGGATGGTGAGGAGTAACTGGTGGCAGAGTGAGCGAGGAGGCTCAGACAACCAGTCGGGCACGGCAAAAATACCGTCTTTTATATGGACCGCCAAATTGATCGCACACATGTAAAAACTATAAAAATTCATCTCTTTTTGGTTGTGACTGGGCGCTGTGAACACCATGCTTTAATTTTGTAACATTTTTATGCATTTGAAATAAAATTGGCCGGAGCAAGGCAAACATTTAAGGTATGCGGTTGGATGGCCAGCTCCCCACATCCATGTCTGTGCACATGTAGAAACCAGTCTATAGATAAATAATGTGCCCATTTTAGGAGATTGTGTCCAAGATGCAGTCATGGCACCATCAACTATGCAGAGCAAGGCAAACATTTAAGGTATGCGGTTGGATGGCCAGCTCCCCACATCCATCACAGAGATAGGATCGCTTTTCTAGCATTATAAAATAGAATAAGTTATGGCACCATCAACTATATTGAGAATCTTGGACGGCTAGCCAATCAGCGCCACCATTTTCAATAGTACAAACAAAAACAGAGAACAAAAAACAAATATGCAATGGTGGCTTTTCTTTTTACGAATAATGCAATGGTGGCTCTAGCAAACCCTCTCAATACCAATATACCGTGGATGCAGCTCAAAAAATAATAATACCGTGGATGTTTAATATTGAAGTAATTGAGAAATACAAGTTGCTGACCTTGGTGAGACATCGTGCAACTTTTAATCATCCGTTACTAGCTAGGTCTATGCCCGAACATAGAGCATCCACAGCCCGAATCCTCAAACTATACATTTGGGCGGACGATCTTGTCCGGGACCGGTCACAAAATCATGATACAGCCGGATTCCTCAAATCAGCTCTATATATTCAGGTTGACCGACACTTCATATATGTAGCTTATCAGGGGCACATATGTGGAGACCTACGCGCTCGGGCGCGTCCGTCATGTTGGATCTGACAGACATGACCAACCAGAAATTCCACCAAATCCCCCCCCTCCCCCCTATGACCTTTGCAGGACCAACAATTTTCCTCTCCTCTCTTCACCCTCGTCCGCGTCAACCCTCCCCTAGCTCTGGATGCCACCGCAGTACGTTCGGCTCTTCTGGAACCGCACCTTGCCCTCTATGTGTTTAACAAATTGCTCAGCCCGAGCAATTCTTTTAGGCTCTGAGAAGCCTGAAGAACAAATCCACTTCCCGAAGCAAGATGTAGATCATACTATGGATTTTTTGCAGATGCATCAAAATCTTTGAGATGAACAGGTGCACGCGCAACTACTTGATGATCTTGTGGAACATATGTAGATCCATAATGAAAACCAAGGAGTTTAATGTTTGAATTGTGCACTTCAAATAAGTTTTCAAATAAATTTCATGTTTACCCTGATAAGTGCCACACGTGTAGCACAAACACAACTCCGAACGTTTTAATGGCAAGTTTAGTGACGCGGAGATGGCAGGTTTAGTTGTCAAGAGCATGACAGCTTTCTCGGATGGTAAGTTTAGTTTCTTTATTTGTTTTTTCTTTTCGGATGACAACTTTAGTTAAAAAAATTAGGGCCGGAGTGCTTCGTGCCACACGCGTGGCACTTACCATTTGAGTTAAATATATGTATATTATGTTTGTACTATATTTGAATTGTGGAACTATTCGATGATCTTGTAGTATTCATGTGTATGATGGATGTGCATGCATTTTTGAGTTTTGGTATGAGGAGTGCAGTTGCGCGTCATGACATATGAAGGGTTGTCCAGCTCGGTCCGTAGTTAGACGTCTAGGGGACAGATTTGCCACGTCCGGTTACAGTTACTCTTATGAAAACTGCAGTCTCCTGTATGATAGTCACCTTGTATGCCAAATTGGGAATACAAACAAATAAAAGAGGATATGATTCACTTGGACTCAGTCGGAAAACGAAGGAACAAGATATATACATGGATGACTAATGGAATAACATGATGGTACACAGTAATAGGCCACTATGAACAAGTAAGATCGAGGTCGCTCCTCTTCAACTTATGGAGCTAGTGCTTGAAAGATCAAGTAGGAGAGACAGTGAAGCCAATGAGTAAACTACAACTGCACAGATGTTTTTCAACTCCTCCTGCCTTCAAATCTTGTTGCGGAGCTTGGACGGCGCGACGAGAGGGTTCTGCTGCGCGATCTGCTCACGGCCGACCTTCTTGTAGTCGAAGCTGCACGCGTGCCCGTCGACGTAGCGGTGCAGCGAGCAGAAGGTGCCACCGCAACGGCAAGCGAACCCCAGCAGCCCCACCTTCTTCTTGCACGCCATGCACCTGGTTGGCGCCGACTTCTTCGCTGGCGCATCGGCCCCCGGTCCAGCGGTAGAGTCCTGCAGGCTCACCGACTTCTTGAAAGCGAGGATGAGGTCGTCGAACGTGAGCTTCCCTTCGATGGCGGGGGCAGCCACATCTCCGGCCTTGAGGTGGTCGCGGTAGCACTTTGAGCACATGTTCTTGGTCGCCTCGCTCCCGTAGAACCCGCAGCCGTTCGCGCACAGTGGCGCATCCCCACCGGCGGCGGCCTCCGTCGAAGACTCCTGCCCGTGCGCCATGTAGCACCGCTGATCTGATCGAAAAGAAACCGATCGAGGATCAATCGTCTCGCGTTCGCGTACTACGGGAGTATCTGAATCTCGCGTTGGCTGCTTGCGTCGTGCGTGGGTGATTTGTTGACGAGGCCCCGAGGGCATCCTTCTGTGGCTTATAAAAGAATCGGTCGGGCGTGACCAGAAGAACTCCGAGACGTGCTCTAGAACGTTCCAGTATATCCCTTTTCGGCTTCCTTAACCGTATCTCTATCGGAAGGGAAGCAGTTGCAAGACCTCCTTCGATGATACCCAAGACTAGTGTCAACGTAAGGTGCTTTACGTTGCATGATCAAGGATACGTCTCTGTTTCATCATAAAAAAAAAACTACATGTATATCTCTGCTTCATCGTTAGCTCAATTTTGGTCATCCAACTCAGCACGGAAACGGCTCAGCCCACAACTCCTACCTTTTCCCGTTTCTTCTTCTCAACGGCAAACGCACGCATAAGGCTGATTATAGTGGGAAGCAGGAGTACCATATGTCAGTATCATGTATATGATATTAGTGTATAATATTAAATTAGTGTTATTGTACATAGTATCATAGAGTAGTATCATATACGCTCTTATTTATTGCCATGCATAACACATCATAAAGTTTATTATGATATGGTATCATAATATGATACTCAATCCTCTTTTTTCATTTAATTCTACACAACCTCATCAAAATTGCTTAATTGAAATACATGATACTACCTCTTTTCTAAATACAAGTCTTTTTAGAGATTCCGACAGGTGCTACGCTGTGTCATGCCTGGTCGGTAGGTGCTACACACGACAGATCTTCCATAGTCTTCGTGTCTGGATGGATGCGCGCAGGGCGGTGGCACCGTTGGGCACCGTGGTGGCGTCGACGGATGTCTGGACTGGCAAGGATGATGCAGATCTCTCTCCTGAAGATGGGTCAGCGGTCCGATGATGGTGGCGGCTTCTAAACGTGTGCATGTGGTGTGCGTTTTAGGTTTGCTGCACCGGCTGTTGGTTCCAATACGTTACGTGGATGGATCGGCGACGACACCGATTTTAGATATGGGGGGTGAGAGCACTCCATATTATCGAGTTTGTAGGTGTGAGCGGTGGCTTCGGATGGCTTGATGTATGTTCTTGTCAGTCCTTTGTTGAATAATTAATAAAGATGGATGTATGCATCGATTGATGCAGAGACCGGGGGTTTAACCTCCTTTTCGAAAAAAGTGCCACATGTTTAGTGTCGCGAGGATGAAAACTTTAGTTGTCAAGTATGACAACTTTCTCGGATGGCAAGTTTTAGTTTTTTATTTGTTTTTTCATTTCAGATGGCAATTTTAGTTGTAAAAAATTTAGGACCGATGTGCTTCATGCCACATGTGTGGCCCTTATCATTTGGGTTAAACTATATATATTATGTTTGTACTATATTTGAATTGTGGAATTATTCAATGATCTTGTAGTATTCATGTGCATGATGGATATGCATGCATTTATGAGTTTTGATATGAGGAGTGCGGTTGCACGTCATGATTTGCCACATCCATTATTTTTTTTGGACCGGGCTAATCCCCTTACCATTAAAGATATAACGGAAATACATCCAAATCCAAGTCCATGACCAAAGGGAAAAGGAAAAAGCGAGCTCAAGCACTTCAGAGAAACCCGCTGTGAGCGCTCGCAATCGAAACGCCCACTACGAGGCAAAAACCCTGAAGCACTAATAACACGCAGTGAACAGCAACAAGTTCAGGTTCCATCACACAACCTACATGGAGGCAACCAGACAAATAGCACAGAGCAAAGACGAAACTAATAAGATCTTCAGGAAGGGCTTCAACTCCCCAGCTCCAGCGAGGCGAACTGCAAATGGTATCCAGCGTCTTGGCGAATTACTCCACAACTTCACCAACATGCGCGGCCGCGCTGAAAGTGCAACTATCCATATGTGGTTTTGGTAATTCCTAACAACATATAGCTCATTGAGCTAACATCGTTCCAAGATGAATATTTGAGGAAAAGCTCAATGAGTGGCATGGCATGAATGAGAAAAGTGGATCCCTCAAAATGCTAAAGATAAAAGGATTGGCTCAAGCTCAAAAAGCTCAAGACTCTACATTTTATATTTTAGTTATCCAAGATCACATTGAGTCTATAAGAAAAGCCAATACTATCAAGAAGGGATGAGGTGTTGCTTAATGAGTTTCTTGCTCCACAGTGCTTAGTGATATGCTCCAAAACCCTCAACTACTTTCTCACATCCACATATGACCTAAACCCAGAAGTCAAACTCGGCCCTACCGATTCTTTCTACCCGGCGCCACAGAGTTCAGATGTCATAGCCACTGCCACAAACCCTAGGCAAATCGGTCTCACCGATAGGAATCTCGGTCTCACCGAGATGGGATTGTAATCTCTCTGTTTCCCTTCGTAACGTTTCGGTACCACCGAGATGAGCGATCGGTCCCACCGAGATTGCAATGTAAACTCCCTGTTTCCTTTTCATAACATTTCGGTCCCACCAAAATGAGCGAACTGGTCCCACCAAGTTTACCTGACCAACTCTCTGGTTAGCTTATTAGCAAAATCGGTCTCACCGAGTTTGTGTCGGTCTCACCGAAATTACGTTATGCCCTAACCCTAACCATATCGGTCCTACCGAGTTGCATGTCGGTCCCACCGAAAATCCTAACGGTCACTAGATTTACTAAATCGGTCCGACCGAGTTTCTCAATTTGGTCCCACCGAGTTTGGTGAGTTGTGTGTAACGGTTAGATTTTGTGTGGAGGCTATATATACCCCTCCACCTCCTCTTCATTCGTCGAGAGAGCCATCAGAACAAACCTACACTTCCAACTTGCTGTTTCTGAGAGAGAACCACCTACTCATGTGTTGAGGCTAAGATATTCCATTCCTACCATATGAATCTTGATCTCTAGCCTTCCCCAAGTTGCTTTCCACTCAAATCTTCTTTCCACCAAATCCAAATCCTGCGAGAGAGAGTAGAGTGTTGGGAGACTATCATTTGAAGCACAAGAGCAAGGAGTTCATCATCAACACACCATTTGTTACTTCTTGGAGAGTGGTGTCTCCTAGATTGGCTAGGTGTCACTTGGGAGCCTCCGACAAGATTGTGGAGTTGAACCAAGGAATTTGTAAGGGCAAGGAGATCGCCTACTTCGTGAAGATCCACCGCTAGTGAGGCAAGTCCTTCGTGGGCAACGACCATGGTGGGATAGACAAGGTTGCTTCTTCGTGGACCCTTCGTGGGTGGAGCCCTCCGTGGACTCGCGCAACCATTACCCTTTGTGGGTTGAAGTCTCCATCAACGTGGATGTACGATAACACCACCTATCGGAACCACGACAAAAACATCCGTGTCTGCAATTGCGTTTGAATTCTCCAAACCCTTCCCTTTATATTCTTGCAAGTTGCATGCTTTACTTTCCGCTGCTCATATACTCTTTGCATGCTTCCTTGAATTGTGTTAAGATTGCTTGACTTGTGCTAAGATAGATAAAATCTGCCAAAGACTAAAATTGGGAAAAGGATAAGTTTTTATTTGGTCAAGTAGTCTAATCACCCCCCTCTAGACATACTTCCGATCCTACAAGTGGTATCAGAGCCAGGTTTCCATTTGCTTTGATTTCCATAGCTTTTGGTGGTCATAGCCTTGGTTTCACAACCTAGGAGAGTATGGCGTCTAGCAAGGAAAATTATCACCGTAGAGGTCCTTACTTTGATGGTACTAACTTTGCTAGTTGGAATCATAAGATGAAAATGCATATTCTCGGACATAACCCCGCCGTTTGGTCTATTGTGTGTATTGGCTTGCAAGGTGAATTCTTTGATGGGAGAGAACCGAACCGTGAAGCTAGCACGGATGAGTTGAAGATGCTGCAATACAATGCTCAAGCTGGTGATATCCTCTTCAACGGATTGTGCCCCGAAGAATTCAACAAAATCAGCCGTCTTGAGAATGCAAATGAAATTTGGGATACTTTGGTTGATATGCACGAAGGTACCTACTCCGTCAAAGAATCCAAGTTGGATGTGCTCCAAAGTCAACTTCACAAGTTCAAAACGAAGGATGGTGAAGGTGTCGCTGAAATGTACTCTAGGCTTGCTCTTATCACAAATGAGATTGCGGGCTTAGGAAGTGAAGAGATGACCGACAAATTCATCATCAAGAAGATCCTAAGAGCTTTGGACGGAAAATATGATACCGTGTGCACATTGATCCAAATGATGCCCAATTACAAAGATCTCAAGCCAACGGAAGTCATTGGAAGAATTTTTGCTCATGAGATGTCACTCAAGGATAAGGAGGAACTTCACAACAAGTCAAGTGGTGCTTACAAAGCCTCATGTGAAGACCCTACATCATCAAGTGAGAAATAAACCTTCAATTAAGAATTGAGCTTAATGGTGAAGAACTTCAACAAATTCTATAAGAGTAGAAGCAAAGAGAGAAGCTCCAAGTCAAGGTCCTACAATGACAAAAGATCTTCTAGTCGAGAGCGCAATTGCTACAATTGTGGGAGACCCGGACACTATTCCAATGAGTGTACGACACCCCACAAAAGAAGAGAAGAATCACCCAAGAGGAGAAGTAGAAGAGAAGAATCACCACCAAGAGAGAGGAGGAGTAGAGATGATCGTTATGAACGAAGAACATCCCGGAGAAGCAAGGATTCAGAAAGGAAGGACAAGTCATCAAGGAGCTACACAAAACGAAGACATCAAGCTCATGTTGGTGAGTGGGTATCCGGCTCCGACTCCAACAATCACTCCGAGAGAAGCTATCACTCCGACTCCGAATATACTCAAGATGAAGGTGTTGCCGGTCTAGCACTTGTGTCAACCAACTCCTACGACATATTTGATTCACCAAATGAAGGACTTGGAAGATGCTTCATGGCTAAAGGCCCAAAGGTAACACACCCCGAGTATGTTGATTTCAATAGTGATGAAGATGACTTGCTAGGTGATGATGATTTACTTGTTGACAACTCTAGTGATGGATACTATGATGAAACCTCAATTAATCATGCTAATCAAGATAAAATGAATGACAATGATAAGGAGAAGATTGAGCTTCTAACTAAAGAACTAAACACTCTTAAGTTAGCTCATGAAACTATCTTAGAAGATCAGCGAGAACTTTTAAGGGCTCATGAGAAGTTACGCTTTGAAAAGCTCAACCTTGAGCAAGAGCATGAGTTCTTAAAGGAAATCAATGATGATCTCCATAAGAAAAGTTCTTCTTACATTGCCAAGCATTTACTCTTATCAACGTAAATGCCTCAAGTCAAGTCCATTAACAAGAACAAGAAGGATTCTTCCTCTAGTAGTAACAATAATCATGCTAAATCCAATGTTGTTGCTTCTAGTAGTTCTCTTGATTCCACTAATGATTCTCTTAGCCAAGTTACACTTGAGCAAGAAAATAGCTTATTGAAGGGAATTATAGAGAAAGGTGTTTACAAGAGCCTTGCCGGGAGTAAGCAATTTGAGGAAATTGTACGCAAGCAAGGAAGGCACAGGAAGAACCAAGGTGTTGGTTTTGAACGAAAGTTCAATGCCAATGGAGTTGAGTGGGAAGAAGATCAATACCCCAAGACGAAGTTTGTTCCTCAATAAGAGAAGTATGATCCTACTTCCTTCAAGGGGACACAAGCTCAAGATGATCTTCCACCACAAGACCACAAGCAAAAAAGGCAAGGACAAGCTTCAAGAGGAGATTGATGCATTTGAAGAAGCTCCTAAGACCTTGGTCAAGTGGGTTCCCAAGACTACGTCAAGTTCTACTTCATCAAGTACGACTACAACTCCAAGGATTCCCATCAAGATGATGTGCATCCCGAAGACGAAGAACTAGAGAGTTCTTAAGGGTGACTCCGCCAACATATTTCACTCATATCATTTTGGCAACAACAAGTGCAATCAACTTCCACATCTTGCACTAGTTCAAGGAGTCACAAACCCTCTTGTTGGTAAGACAAGGGACAAGGTAACCTAATGCTTTCATAGACATCATCTTGTGTGTGCATCACTCTATGTCTATGGATATCCTTGTTTGTTCCTTGTGGGACTAACCCGTGTAGGTATTGAAAGTGCAACTCACTCCAAAGGATTGCTCTAAATGATCTACATCAACATTGAGCATCCACATCTTCAACACCTACATGAAGTCATCATCGACAAAACCCAAGGTTAGTTCATCCCTCAATAGGGGGAATCTCACATCTAGGGGGAGCTTAACTCTAAGAATTGAGTCAAAGCAACTCTAGTGGTGTGAACACATCAATGCATTATGTAAAAGTGGTAACCCCACTTGAGCTTAAACGATGAGTATGACCTATGATCAAATGTTCTCATTTGACTCCTAAGTCAATATACTCATATATAGATGACCTAGTCATCGCCAATTGTTTGATAGATGCTAGAATTGGTTGTGCATGCTTTGCCACATATTTCATTTGCCACTTTATTGTGTGAGCATGTTGGTTGCATATTTAACTCATTCGAGGACATCCACTTGTTGCTTTGATTCATTGGTTTCTTTTTCTTTTGCCAAGTGGATGGACAATAATGCCTAAGAACCTTCTCTAGCTATATATGCTTTTCTTGTCTCAAACTCTATTCATGCTACATCACAAAATTTGATCAAGTCAGATTCGAACCACTCTGTGTGAGGAGCACTCGGAGTCCCCGATTCGTCATAGACTTAAACTTCCAAAACTTCTTTGTGCGTTTCGGTCTGACCGATTCTTCCATTTCGGTCATACCGAGATCACTAAGTCGATCTAGGTTTTCAATCTCGGTGCAACCGATTTGAACATTTCGGTCACACCGAGTTGCTGTAACTGTCAACAGTTATGCATCTCGGTGCCACCGAGTTGTTCCACTCGGTCACACCGATAGGGTCGGGCTATATATACTCACGGGCAAAAAATTTGGAAACCTTCTCCGAACCCTTTCGCCCACGCATAGCTCGCTCTGCCTCCAGGGTCTCCGGATCGTCCTCCTCGTCGCCAGTCGCCTCCAGTCGTTGGTCTCCGCCGCCGTCAACGGAATTCATCCCCGCCATTGCCGTCGCAGCGAGTTCATTGCCGAGCTAGGGCATGGACTCGATCACAGTGTTATCCCCGTCTGATTCCTAGCACATTGTGTTCATCATGATTCTTGCCACGATTGAAACTACTCTATCCAGTCAAAACAATCCATAGATTAGAGGTGAATTGAAAATTTAGGGTTAGCTTTCCGCCGAAACCATCTCAGACCCACCGAGTTGTAGAACTCGGTTCCACCGATTCGGCTAAGGCCATTGCACAAGTGATTCTCGGTCTAACCGAGAATTGCAAATCGGTGTGACTGAGTTCAGGACTTTGTGAAACCCTAGCAGTCTCGGTGCCACCGAACTGTGACTCGGTCTGACCAGGTTCACTAGTTTAGGTTCCAAAAGCTGCTTCGGTATCACCGAGTTTACAAATCGGTTGATCCGAAATGCTTTCTATGGAAAACTAAAACTAAGTTTTTGAATCATTCTTTTGCAAAAACCTCTGTATTTTGTGATGCTCATCCACTCTATCTCATCTATATCTATTCACAGGGTCTGCAGTCAGTGTTTGCAATATGTCTGATCAAAGTGACAGCCAGAACCAGTCAGAGGAGCAGATTCACATGAGTGAGGGCACTAGTCCCTCTAGCACCTCTGATGAGGGCAGCAGGAGCACCCCAAGCAACTTGCCCAAAGCTGCCACCAGGGCCAGAAAGAAGAAAACCTCAGAATCTGAGGATGAAGTCTATGTGGCAGTTGAGGATGAGGCCACTTCCAAGAAGAAAGTGCTCAAAAAGGAATATGGCACAACTGCAGCCACTAAGCCTGGTATGAAGACCAAAGTGCCTGCAAAGAGAACTCCCATGTCTAAAGCCAGAGCATCTACTCAAGTACCTGAGAAATCTAATCCCAAAGAGGCTGCTGCAGAAGGGAAGAAGAGGAAGGAAAGGGTCAAGAAGACCATGGCCAGAGTTGTTGGACAGCCTTCCATGATGGAAGAGGAAGAGGAAGAAGAGGTTGCTGCACCAGCACCCAAGGCTCAAAAGCTTATGGGTGATGCTATTAGGTCAGGGCTGCATCATCAAAGCCCAAAAAAGCACCCAAAGCTGCCTCCAAGCCCAAGACTGCACCTAAGAGGAATACCAGAAACATATCTGTTGCTGAAAAGAACAAGGCCCCAGTGCCTGAAACTGTTGCTGAAGAAGAAGATGATGAAGAGCATATCTTGAGAAAGTTGAAGCCAAAGATTCCAGACCACAATGATGCTCATCCTGTGGCTGAGAACATGAAGCTGAGAAAAGATGCATGCCTCAGACAGTGGAGGTTGTCTGATCCTTATGCTATCAGGAGAAGGACTGCTGTTGACTACAGGTTCCATACTAAGGAACAACAGGATTTCTATGAGACTGTGCTGCTGGACAAGAAACCAATTGTATGTGACATGAGGTGGGTGGACTGGAAATACATCAAGGAGAATGAGGAACACTATCCTAGTGTGTATGACCGTTTCAGTGCTTTTGGAGTTGCAGACTTTGTTGGACAGAAGTTCACAAAGTGGAATGATGAGCTCATAATGCAATTCTACTCCACATCACACTTCTATCCAGATGGCAGAATAGTTTGGATGTCTGAAGGTACAAGGTACCAGTCTACTATTGAAGAATGGGAAAATCTGATCAATGCACCAAAGGAGAAACAAGATGACTTGGATGTCTATGCCAAGAAGAAGAAGGATCACAATTCTATGGCACACATGTACAAGAAGATCCCAGATAAAGCTCTTGAAACTCACAAGTTTGGATCTGTACATTTCCTTCTGTCAGGACTGCCAACCATCAACTGGATTCTTAGGCACACACTCTTGCCCAAGTCAGGAGATCATAACATGATCAGAGGCCATGCTATCAATCTGCTACACATATTTGATGTGCCTCAAAAGTTCAAGGTCATGAGCCTCATTGTTGAAACTATCAAGAGGACAGCAGCTGACCAGAAGAGAAGTTGTGGGTATGCCCCATAGATCCAGGAGCTGATTAACTCCAAGATGGGCACAGGCACATACTTGTTGGATAAGGATCACATGCCTATCTTTCCAGACTTTGAGGATAACCAAGTGGTTATATGGATGAAAATGAACCATCTTCTGTGCATGCTCAAGCAAAGAAGGAGAAGGCAAGGACAGAGAAGGCTACCAAGATGCCAACAATGGAAGAGGCATGTCAGTACTTTCTGAAGAGCAAACAAGATCAACTAGGCACTTGATTGCATCCACTCTGAGGATTGAGAAGGGGCTGGCCACCTTGACTCAAAACCAAGAGAGCCTGGAGAGGATCATGGAGCAGAAGTTCTATGACTTGGATGTGAAGGTAACTGAGATCCAGTCTATTGTTGAGCAGCTTCAGGATGATATGCAGGAGAGGAAGGGCAAGACAACCACTGATGCATTTGCCAGAGTGCCTAAAGCTCAGAGATCAGCTGCAGTGCTAGTGATAGACACCAGAGCCACTTCATTTGCACCAGCTACAGCTCCTACAGCTCCAGTGCAACCAGCTCCAGCACCTACACTTCCAGCACCATCCACATCAACTGAAGTCTTCGTCCAAGGAGCCATCTCTACACCACCACCTGAAGATCAAGCCTGAGAGTCGATCTAGTGCTATGCATTTTCTATGAACTTTTTGGTAACTTGTTGCCAAAGGGGGAGAAAAATGTATAGATCATAGGCTTCGTAAGAGAGTGTTGCTTTTTATTCTCTCTTGCTTTGGTGGTTGAACTTTATTTGCTTGTCTGAAATACTTTATGTCTGTGTGATACCTGGATGATCATGTGTTTGATCATATGCTACATTTATACTTGTTGAATGACATTATTCCCACTTATCTCTATATGATCATTCACTTTGCTTGGTGATGAGTGCATGTATTCAGAAATTATCATTTTGAGCGCTCCACCAAGATGTATGTGACATGGAAGAGTAACCCATAAGCCTAACTCTTTGTGCATTTGCAGTCCAAAGCAAATCTTAAACTATGCACAAATTTAGGGGGAGCTCTTGCTTATCACATACTTCTTAAAGCGACAATGTTTTTCACTTTTATTATCATTTGTCGAAGCTTTGATCTATATGTTGTCATCAATTACCAAAAAGGGGGAGATTGAAAGTGCAACTATCCCTAGGTGGTTTTGTAATTCCTAACAACATATAGCTCATTGAGCTAACATCATTCCAAGATGAATATTTCAGGAAAAGCTCAATGAATGGCATGGCATGGATGAGAAAAGTGGATCCCTCAAAATGCTAAGGATAAAAGGATTGGCTCAAGATCAAAAGCTCAAGACTCTACATTTTATATTTTAGTGATCCAAGATCACATTGAGTCTATAGGAAAAGCCAATACTATCAAGAAGGGATGAGGTGTTGCTTAATGAGTTTCTTGCTCCACAGTGCTTAGTGATATGCTCCAAAACCCTCAACTACTTTCTCACATCCACATATGACCTAAACCCAAAAGTCAAACTCGGCCCTACCGATTCTTTCTACCCGGCGCCACCGAGATCAGATGTCATAGCCACTGCCACAAACCCTAGGCAAATCGGTCTCACTGATAGGGATCTTGGTCTCATCGAGATGGGATTGTAATCTCTCTGTTTCCCTTCGTAACGTTTCGGTACCACCGAGATGAGCGATCAGTCCCACCGAGATTGCAATGTAAACTCCTTGTTTCCTTTTCATAACATTTCGGTCCCACCGAAATGAGCGAACCGGTCCCACCGAGTTTACCTGACCAACTCTCTGGTTAGCTTATTACCAAAATCATTCTCACCGAGTTTGTGTAATCGGTCTCACCGAGATTACGTTATGCCCTAACCATAACCATATCGGTCCTACCGAGTTGCATGTTTGTCCCACCGAAAATCCTAACGGTTACTAGATTTACTAAATCGGTCTGACCGAGTTTCTCAATTCGGTCCCACCGAGTTTGGTGAGTTGTGTGTAACGGTTAGATTTTGTGTGGAGGCTATATATACCCCTCCACCTCCTCTTCATTCGTGGAGAGAGCCATCAGAACAAACCTACACTTCCAACTTGTTGTTTCTGGGAGAGAACCACCTACTCATGTGTTGAGGCCAAGATATTCCATTCCTACCATATGAATCTTGATCTCTAGCCTTCCCCAAGTTGCTTTCCACTCAAATATTCTTTCCACCAAATCCAAATCCTGTGAGAGAGAGTTGAGTGTTGGGGAGACTATCATTTGAAGCACAAGAGCAAGGAGTTCATCATCAACACAGCATTTGTTACTTCTTGGAGAGTGGTGTCTCCTAGATTGGCTAGGTATCACTTGGGAGCCTCCGACAAGATTGTGGAGTTGAACCAAGGAGTTTGTAAGGGCAAGGAGATCGCCTACTTCGTGAAGATCTACCGCTAGCGAGGCAAGTCCTTCGTGGGCGACGGCCATGGTGGGATAGACAAGGTTGCTTCTTTGTGGACCCTTCGTGGGTGGAGCCCTCCATGGACTCGCGCAATCATTACCCTTCGTGGGTTGAAGTCTCCATCAACATGGGTGTACGATAGCACCACCTGTCGGAACCACGACAAAAACATCCGTGTCTCCAATTGCGTTTGAATTCTCCAAACCCTTCTCTTTACATTCTTGCAAGTTGCATGCTTTACTTTCCGCTGCTCATATACTCTTTGCATGCTTGCTTGAATTGTGTTAAGATTGCTTGACTTGTGCTAAGATAGCTAAAATCTTCCAAAGACTAAAATTGGGAAAAGGATAAGTTTTTATTTGGTCAAGTAGTCTAATGACCCCCCCTCTAGACATACTTCCAATCCTACACGCGCGAAGTCTCATCATCTCCTGGCATTTTCCTTCAGCAACATTGCTCCACGCTCCAGCTCCATTCTTCCATCGCCTTTCAGAAGACCTGCCTAGTAATATAGATGCACACATGTAGTGAAGACAACCTCAAAAGGAGATGACATTTTCTTAAACTCAAAAGTAGCTTGATTTCTGCGACTCCAAATAGCCCAACATATAGCCACCAGATCTATCGTGAAATATCGCTCCCCCTGAGGGAGGAACACATAGCACCAAGAATAAAACCGACACAAATTGTTAGGGCTAAGATCAGTGCAAGCAATGCCCCAACTGTGTTCCAGGCTATCCTTGCCACATGACGAAGAAAGAACAAATGTAGATATGTTTCTGTACAGTCACAAAATGAAAAGCGAGGATTGCCAGCCCAATTTCTACGTTTCATAACATCTCGAGTCAAGATAGCATCTTGAAAGAGTTGCCAGAGGAAGATCTGGATTTTGACAGGCAATTTAGCCTTCAGATCCATCTGTAGTCACACCCAGCCAGGCCTCTCTCTAAATAAGCATATAGAGATTTAGTTGTGTATTTTCCCTTGGAATCAAAGGCCCATACAATATCATCTTTGCCAACTAAGGGTTCCAGGCTATCAACTACTCCTCATACTGACTGTTCAGATTTGCATTCACTCTGCGCCTAAAGATCTCCACATTGGCACGGCTCCTAAATTGAGCAATCATGTCATGCTGATAGTTAGCGATACTAAACAGGTCTGGATACACTGTACATAAAGGAGGGTGGGTGCCAATAGGGTCATGCCAGATTCTGGCAATGTTACCATTTTTGACATTTACTTTCCTCCCAGCCATATAAATTTCTTTCACTTTAAGCAGTGCTTTCACACAGGGGAATCATTAAATTTGTCCTTAACATTTGCCACAGAATTATTTCTCAAATATTTCGCTCTTACTACCTCTTGCCAAAGCCCTTACCCTGTATCCAATTTCCACCACCATTTAGCTAAAAGAGAGATATTCTGGTTGTGAAGATCTTTAACAACTAGACCTCCTTTGTTTTTGGAATGGCACACCCGAGTCCATTTAACCAGATAATACCACCTTTTGCCCATCCCTCCACACCAAAAGAATTTGCGATGATATTTGTCTAATTTCTCAATAAAAGATTTAGACAACAAGAACATCGACATATAGTAATATGCCATGCTTGAAAGGGACGAATTTAGCAAGGTCAATCCCCCCTAGACAAGGTAGAGTTACCAATCCATGAGTCACAACATTTAAGATACCGAACAACAACATATTCCCAATCAGAGTTCCTCAAAGAAGAATAACTAACCAGCACTCCCAAGTATTTCATAGGGAAATGCCTTATTTGACATCCAAACAAGTCAGCATATTTTCGGTGAACATAATTATCCCCACCCACCAACAACACCTAACTTTTGAGAAAATAGATTTTTAGGCCAGACATAAGCTCAAACAGATATAACAAAAGCTTAAGGTTAACTACTTTTTCAATATCATCTTTGTTGGAAATATGCCCTAGAGGCAATAATAAATTGATTATTATTATATTTCCTTGTTCATGATAATCGTTTATTATCCATGCTAGAATTGTATTGATAGGAAACTCAGATACATGTGTGGATACATAGACAACACCATGTCCCTAGTAAGCCTCTAGTTGACTAGCTCGTTGATCAATAGATGGTTACGGTTTCCTGGCCATGGACATTGGATGTCGTTGATAACGGGATCACATCATTAGGAGAATGATGTGATGGACAAAGACCCAATCCTAAGCCTAGCACAAGATCATGTAGTTCGTATGCTAAAGCTTTTCTAATGTCAAGTATCATTTCCTTAGACCATGAGATTGTGCAACTCCCGGATACCGTAGGAGTGCTTTGGGTGTACCAAACGTCACAACGTAACTGGGTGGCTATAAAGGTACACTACGGGTATCTCTGAAAGTGTCTGTTGGGTTGGCACAAATCGAGATTGGGATTTTGTCACTCCGTGTAAACGGAGAGGTATCTCTGGGCCCACTCGGTAGGACATCATCATAATGTGCACAATGTGACCAAGGGGTTGATCACGGGATGATGTGTTACGGAACGAGTAAAGAGACTTGCCGGTAACGAGATTGAACAAGGTATCGGTATACCGACGATCGAATCTCGGGCAAGTACCATACCGCTAGACAAAGGGAATTGTATACGGGATCGATTGAGTCCTTGACATCGTGGTTCATCCGATGAGATCATCGTGGAACATGTGGGAGCCAACATGGGTATCCAGATCCCACTGTTGGTTATTGACCGGAGAACATCTCGGTCATGTCTGCATGTCTCCCGAACCCGTAGGGTCTACACACTTAAGGTTCGATGACGCTAGGGTTATAAAGGAAGCTTGTATGTGGTTACCGAATGTTGTTCGGAGTCCCGGATGAGATCCCGGACGTCACGAGGAGTTCCGGAATGGTCCGGAGGTAAAGATTTATATATAGGAAGTCCTGTTTCGGCCATCGGGACAAGTTTCGGGGTCATCGGTATTGTACCGGGACCACCGGAAGGGTCCCGGGGGCCCACCGGGTGGGGCCACCTGCCCCGGGGGGCCACATGGGCTGTAGGGGGTGCGCCTTGGCCTACATGGGCCAAGGGCACCAGCCCCTAGAGGCCCATGCGCCAAGATATAGGAAAAAGGGGAGAGTCCTAAAGAGGGAAGGCACCTCCGAGGTGCCTTGGGGAGGATGGACTCCTCCCCCCCTCTTAGACGCACCCCTTCCTTGGAGGAAGGGGCAAGACTGCGCCTCCCCCCTCTCCCCTGCCCCTATATATAGTGGAGGGGAGGGAGGGCATCCATACCTGAGCCCTTGGTGCCTCCCTCCCTCCCGTGACACCTCCTCCTCTCCCGTAGGTGCTTGGCGAAGCCCTGCAGGATTGCCACGCTCCTCCATCACCACCACGCCGTTGTGCTGCTGCTGGATGGAGTCTTCCTCAACCTCTCCCTCTCTCCTTGCTGGATCAAGGCGTGGGAGACATCGTCGAGCTGTACGTGTGTTGAACGCGGAGGTGCCGTCCGTTCGGCACTAGGATCATCGGTGATCTGAATCACGACGAGTACGACTCCATCAACCCCGTTCACTTGAACGCTTCCGCTTAGCGATCTACAAGGGTATGTAGATGCACTCTCCTTCCCCTCGTTGCTAGTCTCTCCATAGATAGATCTTGGTGACACGTAGGAAAATTTTGAATTTCTGCTACGTTCCCCAACAGTGGCATCATGAGCTAGGTCTATTGCGTAGATTCTTTGCACGAGTAGAACACAAAGTAGTTGTGGGCGTCGATATCTTGATTCGGCGGCATCGTGGGATGAAGCGGCTCGGATCAACCTTACACGTACGCTTACGTGAGACCGGTTCCACCGACAAACATGCACTAGTTGCATAAGGTGGCTGGCGGGTGTCTGTCTCTCCCACTTTAGTCGGATCGGATTCGATGAAAAGGGTCCTTATGAAGGGTAAATAGCAATTGGCATATCACGTTGTGGTTCATGCGTAGGTAAGAAACGTTCTTGCTAGAAACCCATAGCAGCCACGTAAAACATGCAAACAACAATTAGAGGACGTCTAACTTGTTTTTGCAGGGTATGCTTTGTGATGTGATATGGCCGACAAGAATGTGATGAATGATATGCGATGTATGAGATTGATCATGTTCTTGTCATAGGAATCACGACTTGCATGTCGATGAGTATGACAACCGGCAGGAGCCATAGGAGTTGTCTTTAATTTATTTGTGACCTGCGTGTCAACTTAAACGTCATGTAATTACTTTATTGCTAACCGTTAGCCATAGTAGTAGAAGTAATAGTTGGCGAGGCAACTTCATGAAGACACGATGATGGAGATCATGATGATGAAGATCATGGTGTCATGCCGGTGACGATGATGATCATGGAGCCCCGAAGATGGAGATCAAAAGGAGCAAAGTGATGATGGCCATATCATGTCACTATTTGATTGCATGTGATGTTTATCATGTTTATACATCTTATTTGCTTAGAACGACGGTAGTAAATAAGATGATCCCTTACAACAATTTCAAGAAGTGTTCTCCCCTAACTGTGCACCGTTGCGATAGTTCGTGTTTCGAAGCACCACGTGATGATCGGGTGTTAGATTCTAACGTTCACATACAACGGGTGTAAGACAGATTTACACACGCGAAACACTTAGGGTTAACTTGACGAGCCTAGCATGTACAGACATGGCCTCGGAACACGGAGACCGAAAGGTCGAACATGAGTCGTATAGAAGATATGATCAACATGAAGATGTTCACCGATGATGACTAGTCCGTCTCACGTGATGATCGGACACGGCCTAGTTTGACTCGGATCATGTAATCACTTAGATGACTAGAGGGATGTCTATCTGAGTGGGAGTTCATAAGATGAACTTAATTATCCTGAACATAGTCAAAAGGTTTTTGCAAATTATGTCGTAGCTCACGCTATAGTTCTACTGTTTAGATATGTTCCTAGAGAAAAATTAGTTGAAAGTTGATAGTAGCAATTATGCGGACTAGGTCCGTAAAGTGAGGATTGTCCTCATTGCTTCATAGAAGGCTTATGTCCTTAATGCACCGCTCAGTGTGCTGAACCTCGAACGTTGTCTGTGGTTGTTGCGAACATCTGACATACACGTTTTGATAACTACGTGATAGTTCAGTTAAACGGTTTAGAGTTGAGGCACCAAAGACGTTTTTGAAACATCGCGAAACATATGAGATGTTTTGAGGGCTGAAATTGGGATTTCAGGCTCGTGCCCATGTCAAGAGGTATAAGACCTCCGATGACTTTCTTAACCTGCAAACTAAGGAGAAAAGCTCAATTGTTGAGCTTGTGCTCAGATTGTCTGAGTACAACAATCATTTGAATCGAGTGGGAGTTGATCTTCCAGATAAGACAGTGATGGTTCTCCAAAGTCATTGCCACCAAGCTGTTAGAGCTTCATGATGAACTATAACATATTAGGGATAGATATGATGATCCTTGAGGTATTCGCGATGTTTGACACCGCGAAAGTAGAAATCAAGAAGGAGCATCAATTGTTGATGGTTGGTGAAACCACTAGTTTCAAGAAGGGCAAGGGCAAGAAGGGATACTTCATGAAACGGCAAATCAGCTGCTGCTCTAGTGAAGAAACCCAAGGTAAAACCCAAACCCGAGACTAAGTGCTTCTGTAATAAGGGGAACAACCACTAGAGCAGAATTACCCTAGATACTTGGTAGATAAGAAGGCTGGCAAGGTCGATAGAAGTATATTGGATATACATTGTGTTAATGTGTACTTTGCTAGTACTCCTAGTAGCACCAGGGTATTAGATACCGGTTCGGTTGCTAAGTGTTAGTAACTCGAAACAAAAGGCTACGGAATAAACGGAGACTAGCTAAAGGTGAGCTGACGATATGTGTTGGAAGTTTTTCCAAGCTTGATATGATCAAGCATCGCACGCTCCCTCTACCAAAGAGATTGGTGTTAAACCTAATTAATTGTTATTTGGTGTTTGCGTTGAGCATAGACATGATTGGATTACGTCTATCGCAATACGGTTATTCATTTAAGGAGAATAATGGTTACTCTGTTTATTTGAATAATACCTTCAATGGTCTTACACCTAAAATGAATGGTTTATTAAATCTCGATCGTAGTGATACACATGTTCATGCCAAAAGATAGTAATGATAGTACCACCTACTTGTGGCACTGCCACGTAAGTCATATCGGTATAAAACGCATGAAGAAGCTCCATATTGATGGATCTTTGGGCTCACTCGTTTTTGAAAAGTTTGAGACATGCGAACCATGTCTATTGGTGTATATGCATGAAGAAACTCCATGCAAATGGACCGTTTTGACTCACTTGATTTTGAATCACTTGGGACATGCAAATCATACCACATGGGCAAGATGACTGAAAAGCCTCGTTTTCAGTAAGATGGAAAAAGAAAGCAACTTGTTGGAAGTAATACATTTTGATGTGTACAGTCCAATGAGTGCTGAGGCATGTAGTGGATATTGTTATGTTCTTACTTCACAGATAATTTGAGTGGATGTTGAGTACATTTACTTGATGAATCATGAGTCTGAATTATTGAAAGGTTCAAGTAATTTCAGGGTGAAGTTGAAAGATCGTCGAGACAAGAGGATAAAATATCTATGATATGATCATAGAGATGAATATCTGAATTACGAGTTTGGCACAGAATTAAGACATTGTGGAAATAGTTTCACAACTAATACATCCTGGAACACCATAGTGTGATGGTGTGTCCGAAAACATCATAACTGCACCCTATTGGATATGATGCATACCATGATGTCTCTTATCGAAGTACCACTATAGTTTATGGGTTAGGCATTAGAGACAACCACCTTCACTTTAAATAGGGCACCACGTAATTCCGTTGAGATGACACCGTATGAATTATGGTTTAGAGAAACCTAAGCTGTCATTTCTTAGAAGTTTGGGGCTACGATGCTTATGTGGAAAGGTTTCAGGCTGATAAGCTCGAACCCAAAGCGGATAAATGCATCTTCATAGGACACCCAAAACAGTTGGGTATACCTCCTGTCTCAGATTCGAAAGCAATAAGGGATTGTTTCTAGAATCGGGTCCTTTCTCGAGGAAAAGTTTCTCTCGAAAGAATTGAGTGGGAGGATGGTGGAGACTTGATGAGGTTATTGAACCGTCACTTCAACAAGTGTGTAGCAGGGCACAGGAAGTTGTTCCTGTGGCACCTACACCAATTGAAGTGGAAGCTTATGATAGTGATCATGAAGTTTCGGATCAAGTCACTACCGAACCTCGTAGGGTGACAAGGATACGTACTACTTCAGAGTGGTACAGTAATCCTGTCTTGAAGGTCATGTTGCTAGACAACAATGAACCTACGAGCTATGGAGAAGCGATGGTGGGCCCAAATTCCGACAAATGGTTAGAAGCCATAAAATCCGAGATAGGATCCATGTATGAAAACAAAGTGTAGACTTTGGAAGAACTACTTGATGGTCGTAAGGCTGTTAGGTACATATGGATTTTGAAAGGAAGACAGACAATGATGGTAAGTGTCACCATTGAGAAAGCTCGACTTGTCGTTAAGATTTTTTTCGATAAGTTCAAGGAGTTGACTACGATGAGACTTTCTCACTCGTAGCGATGCTAAGAGTCTGTTGGAATTATATTAGCAATTACTGCATTATTTATGAAATCTTGCAGATAGGATGTCAAAACATTGTTTCCTCGACGATTCTTGAGGAAAGGTTGTATGTGATACAACCGGAAGGTTTTGTCTATCCTGAAATATGCTAATAAGTATGCAAAGCTCCAGCAATCCTTCTGAGGACTGGAGTGAGCATCTCGGAGTTGGAATGTATGCTTTGATGATGATCAAAGATTTTGGGTGTATACAAAGTTTATGAGAAACTTGTATTTCCAAAGAAGTGAGTGGGAGCACTATAGAATTTCTGATGAGTATATGTTGTTGACATATTAATGATCAGAAATAACGTAGAATTTCTGGAAAGCATATAGGGTTATTTGGAAAGTGTTTTCAATGGAAAACCTGGATTAAGCTACTTGAACATTGAGCATCAAGATCTATAAGGATAGATCAAAACGCTTAATAGTACTTTCAAATGAGCACATGCCTTGACGTGATCTTGAAGGTGTTCAAGATGGATCAGTCAAAGAAGGAGTTTTGCCTGAGTTGTAAGGTATGAAGTTAAGACTTAAAGCTCGACCATGGCAGAATAGAGAGAAAGGAACGAAGGTCGTCCCCTATGCTTAAGACATAGGCTCTACAGTATGCTATGCTGTGTACCGCACCTGAAGTGTGCTTTACCATGAGTCAGTCAAGGGGTACAAGAGTGATCCAAGAATGGATCACAGGACAGCGGTCAAAATTATCCTTAGTAACTAGTGGACTAAGGAATTTTCTCAATTATGGAGGTGGTAAAAGAGTTCGTCGTAAAGGGTTACGTCGATGCAAGCTTAACACCTATCCGGATAGCTCTGAGTAGAGATACCGGATACGTATAATGGAGCAACAATTTAGAATAGCTCCAAGTAGAACAGTTATTTGGAATAGCTCCAAATAGAACGTGGTAGCTGCATCTAGGAGATGACATAGAGATTTGTAAAGCACACACGGATCTGAAAGGTTCAGACCCGTTGACTATAACCTCTCTCACAAGCATAACATGATCAAACCCAGAACTCTTTGGGTGTTAGTCACATGGGGATGTGACCTTGAGTGTTAATCACATATCGATGTGAACTAGATTATTGACTCTAGTGCAAGTGGGAGACTGTTGGAAATATGCCCTAGAGGCAATAATAAATTGATTATTATTATATTTCCTTGTTCATGATAATCGTTTATTATCCATGCTATAATTGTATTGATAGGAAACTCAGATACATGTGTGGATACATAGACAACACCATGTCCCTAGTAAGCCTCTAGTTGACTAGCTCGTTGATCAATAGATGGTTACGGTTTCCTGGCCATGGACATTGGATGTCGTTGATAACGGGATCACATCATTAGGAGAATGATGTGATGGACAAAGACCCAATCCTAAGCCTAGCACAAGATCATGTAGTTCGTATGCTAAAGCTTTTCTAATGTCAAGTATCATTTCCTTAGACCATGAGATTGTGCAACTCCCGGATACCGTAGGAGTGCTTTGGGTGTACCAAACGTCACAACGTAACTGGGTGGCTATAAAGGTACACTACGGGTATCTCTGAAAGTGTCTGTTGGGTTGGCACAAATCGAGATTGGGATTTTGTCACTCCGTGTAAACGGAGAGGTATCTCTGGGCCCACTCGGTAGGACATCATCATAATGTGCACAATGTGACCAAGGGGTTGATCACGGGATGATGTGTTACGGAACGAGTAAAGAGACTTGCCGGTAACGAGATTGAACAAGGTATCGGTATACCAACGATCGAATCTCGGGCAAGTACCATACCGCTAGACAAAGGGAATTAAATACGGGATTGATTGAGTCCTTGACATCGTGGTTCATCCGATGAGATCATCGTGGAACATGTGGGAGCCAACATGGGTATCCAGATCCCGCTGTTGGTTATTGACCGGAGAACGTCTCGGTCATGTCTGCATGTCTCCCGAACCCGTAGGGTCTACACACTTAAGGTTCGATGACGCTAGGGTTATAAAGGAAGTCTGTATGTGGTTACCGAATGTTGTTCGGAGTCCCGGATGAGATCCCGGACGTCACGAGGAGTTCCGGAATGGTCCGGAGGTAAATATTTATATATAGGAAGTCCTATTTCGGCCATCGGGACAAGTTTCGGGGTCATCGGTATTGTACCGGGACCACCGGAAGGGTCCCGGGGGCCCACCGGGTGGGGCCACCTACCCCGGGGGCCACATAGGCTGTAGGGGGTGCGCCTTGGCCTACATGGGCCAAGGGCACCAGCCCCTAGAGGCCCATGCGCCAAGATATAGGAAAAAGGGGAGAGTCCTAAAAGGGGAAGGCACCTCCGAGGTGCCTTGGGGAGGATGGACTCCTCCCCCCCTCTTAGCCGCACCCCTTCCTTGGAGGAAGGGGCAAGGCTGCGCCTCCCCCTCTCCCCTGCCCCTATATATAGTGGAGGGGAGGGAGGGCATCCATACCTGAGCCCTTGGCGCCTCCCTCCCTCCCGTGACACCTCCTCCTCTCCCGTAGGTGCTTGGCGAAGCCCTGCAGGATTGCCACGCTCCTCCATCACCACCACGCCGTTGTGCTGCTGCTGGATGGAGTCTTCCTCAACCTCTCCCTCTCTCCTTGCTGGATCAAGGCGTGGGAGACATCGTCGAGCTGTACGTGTGTTGAACGCGGAGGTGCTGTCCGTTCGGCACTAGATCATCGGTGATTTGAATCACGACGAGTACGACTCCATCAACCCCGTTCACTTGAACGCTTCCGCTTAGCGATCTACAAGGGTATGTAGATGCACTCTCCTTTCTACTCGTTGCTAGTCTCTCCATAGATAGATCTTGGTGACACGTAGGAAAATTTTGAATTTCTGCTACGTTCCCCAACAGTGGCATCATGAGCTAGGTCTATTGCGTAGATTCTTTGCACGAGTAGAACACAAAGTAGTTGTGGGCGTCGATATTGTTCAATATGCTTGCCGTTACTAGTCTTATCTTGATTCGGCGGCATCGTGGGATGAAGCGGCCCGGACCAACCTTACACGTACGCTTACGTGAGACCGGTTCCACCGACAAACATGCACTAGTTGCATAAGGTGGCTGGCGGGTGTCTGTCTCTCCCACTTTAGTCGGATCGGATTCGATGAAAAGGGTCCTTATGAAGGGTAAATAGCAATTGGCATATCACGTTGTGGTTCATGCGTAGGTAAGAAACGTTCTTGCTAGAAACCCATAGCAGCCACGTAAAACATGCAAACAACAATTAGAGGACGTCTAACTTGTTTTTGCAGGGTATGCTATGTGATGTGATATGGTCAAAAAGGATGTGATGAATGATATATGTGATGTATGAGATTGATCATGTTCTTGTAATAGGAATCACGACTTGCATGTCGATGAGTATGACAACCGGCAGGAGCCATAGGAGTTGTCTTTATTTATTTGTGACTTGCGTGTCAACTTAAACGTCATGTAATTACTTTACTTTATTGCTAACCGTTAGCCATAGTAGTAGAAGTAATAGTTGGCGAGGCAACTTCATGAAGACACGATGATGGAGATCATGGTGTCATGCCGGTGACGATGATGATCATGGAGCCCCGAAGATGAAGATCAAAAGGAGCAAAATGATATTGGCCATATCATGTCACTATTTGATTGCATGTGATGTTTATCATGTTTATACATCTTATTTGCTTAGAACGACGGTAGTAAGTAAGATGATCCCTTACAACAATTTCAAGAAGTGTTCTCCCCTAACTGTGCACCGTTGCGACGGTTCGTGTTTCGAAGCACCACGTGATGATCGGGTGTTAGATTCTAACGTTCACATACAACGGGTGTAAGACAGATTTACACACGTGAAACACTTAGGGTTAACTTGACGAGCCTAGCATGTACAGACATGGCCTCGGAACACGGAGACCGAAAGGTCGAACATGAGTCGTATAGAAGATACGATCAACATGAAGATGTTCACCGATGATGACTAGTCCGTCTCACGTGATGATCGGACACGGCCTAGTTTGACTCGGATCATGTAATCACTTAGATGACTAGAGGGATGTCTATCTGAGTGGGAGTTCATAAGATGAACTTAATTATCCTGAACATAGTCAAAAGGTTTTTGCAAATTATGTCGTAGCTCATGCTATAGTTCTACTATTTAGATATGTTCCTAGAGAAAAATTAGTTGAAAGTTGATAGTAGCAATTATGCGGACTAGGTCCGTAAACTGAGGATTGTCCTCATTGCTTCATAGAAGGCTTATGTCCTTAATGCACCGCTCAGTGTGCTGAACCTCGAACGTTGTCTGTGGTTGTTGCGAACATCTGACATACACGTTTTGATAACTACGTGATAGTTCAGTTAAACGGTTTAGAGTTGAGGCACCAAAGACGTTTTTGAAACATCGCGAAACATATGAGATGTTTTGAGGGCTGAAATTGGGATTTCAGGCTCGTGCCCATGTCAAGAGGTATAAGACCTCCGATGACTTTCTTAACCTGCAAACTAAGGAGAAAAGCTCAATTGTTGAGCTTGTGCTCAGATTGTCTGAGTACAACAATCATTTGAATCGAGTGGGAGTTGATCTTCCAGATAAGACAGTGATGGTTCTCCAAAGTCATTGCCACCAAGCTGTTAGAGCTTCATGATGAACTATAACATATTAGGGATAGATATGATGATCCTTGAGGTATTCGCGATGTTTGACACCGCGAAAGTAGAAATCAAGAAGGAGCATCAATTGTTGATGGTTGGTGAAACCACTAGTTTCAAGAAGGGCAAGGGCAAGAAGGGATACTTCATGAAACGGCAAATCAGCTGCTGCTCTAGTGAAGAAACCCAAGGTAAAACCCAAACCCGAGACTAAGTGCTTCTGTAATAAGGGGAACAACCACTAGAGCAGAATTACCCTAGATACTTGGTAGATGAGAAGGCTGGCAAGGTCGATAGAAGTATATTGGATATACATTATGTTAATGTGTACTTTACTAGTACTCCTAGTAGCACCAGGGTATTAGATACCGGTTCGGTTGCTAAGTGTTAGTAACTCGAAACAAAAGGCTACGGAATAAACGGAGACTAGCTAAAAGTGAGCTGACGATATATGTTGGAAGTGTTTCCAAGTTTGATGTAATCAAACATCGCATGCTCCCTCTACCATCAAGATTAGCATTAAACCTGAATGGTTGATTGAATCTCGATCGTAGTGATACACATTTTCATGCCAAAAGATAGTAATGATAGTACCACTTACTGGTGGCACTGCCATGTAAGTCATATTGGTTTAAAACGCATGAAGAAGCTCCATATTGATGGATCTTTGGGCTCACTCGTTTTTGAAAAGTTTGAGACATGCGAACCATGTGTATTGGTGTATATGCATGAAGAAACTCCATGCAAATGGACCGTTTTGACTCACTTGATTTTGAATCACTTGGGACATGCAAATCATACCACATGGGCAAGATGACTGAAAAGCCTCGTTTTCAGTAAGATGGAACAAGATAGCAACTTGTTGGAAGTAACACATTTTGATGTGTACAGTCCAATGAGTGCTGAGGCATGCAGTGAATATCGTTATGTTCTTACTTCATAGATGATTCGAGTAGATGTTGAGTATATTTACTTGATGAATCACGAGTCTGAATTATTGAAAGGTTCAAGTAATTTCAGTGTGAAGTTGAAAGATCGTCGTGACAAGAGGATAAAAGATCTATGATATGATCATAGAGATGAATATCTGAATCACGAGTTTGGCACAGAATTAAGACATTGTGGAAATTGTTTCACAACTGATACAGCCTGGAACACCATAGTGTGATGGTGTGTCCAAACGTCATAGTTGCACCCTATTGGATATGGTGCATACCATGATGTCTCTTATCGAGTTACCACTATCGTTCATGGGTTAGGCATTAGAGACAACCACATTCACTTTAAATAGGGCACCACGTAATTCCGTTGAGATGACACCGTATGAATTATGGTTTAGAGAAACCTAAGTTGTCGTTTCTTAAAGGTTTGGGGCTGCGACGCTTATGTGAAAAAATTTCAGGATTGATAAGCTCGAACCCAAAGCGGATGAAATGCATCTTCATAGGATACCCAAAACAGTTGGGTATACCTCCTGTCTCAGATCCGAAAGCAATAAGGGATTGTTTCTAGAATCAGGTCCTTTCTCGAGGAAAAGTTTCTCTCGAAAGAATTGAGTGGGAGGATGGTGGAAACTTGATGAGGTTATTGAACCGTCTCTTCAACTAGTGTGTGGCAGGGCACAGGAAGTTGTTCCTGTGGCACCTACACCAATTGAAGTGGAAGCTTATGATATTGATCATGAAACTTCGGATCAAGTCACTACCAAACCTCGTGGGATGACAAGGATACGTACTACTTCAGAGTGGTACGTAATCCTGTCTTGGAAGTCATGTTGCTAGACAACAATGAACCTACGAGCTATGGAGAAGCGATGGTGGGCCCGGATTCCGATAAATGGCTCAAGGCCATAAAACCCGAGAGAGGATCCATGTATGAAAACAAAGTGTAGACTTTGGAAGAACTACTTGATGGTCGTAAGGCTGTTAGGTACATATGGATTTTGAAAGGAAGACAGACAATGATGGTAAGTGTCACCATTGAGAAAGCTCGACTTGTCGTTAAGATGTTTTTCAACAAGTTCAAGGAGTTGACTACGATGAGACTTTCTCACTCGTAGCGATGCTAGGAGTCTGTTGGAATTATATTAGCAATTACTGCATTATTTATGAAATCTTGCAGATAGGATGTCAAAACATTGTTTCCTCGACGATTCTTGAGGAAAGGTTGTATGTGATACAACCGGAAGGTTTTGTCTATCCTGAAATATGCTAATAAGTGTGCAAAGCTCCAGCAATCCTTCTGAGGACTGGAGTGAGCATCTCGGAGTTGGAATGTATGCTTTGATGATGATCAAAGATTTTGGGTGTATACAAAGTTTATGAGAAACTTGTATTTCCAAAGAAGTGAGTGGGAGCACTATAGAATTTCTGATGAGTATACGTTGTTGACATATTAATGATCAGAAATGACGTAGAATTTCTGGAAAGCATATAGGGTTATTTGGAAAGTGTTTCCAATGGAAAACCTGGATTAAGCTACTTGAACATTGAGCATCAAGATCTATAAGGATAGATCAAAACGCTTAATAGTACTTTCAAATGAGCACATGCCTTGACGTGATCTTGAAGGTGTTCAAGATGGATCAGTCAAAGAAGGAGTTCTTGCCTGAGTTGTAAGGTATGAAGTTAAGACTTAAAGCTCGACCATGGCAGAATAGAGAGAAAGGAACGAAGGTCGTCCCCTATGCTTAAGACATAGGCTCTACAGTATGCTATGCTGTGTACCGCACCTGAAGTGTGCTTTACCATGAGTCAGTCAAGGGGTACAAGAGTGATCCAAGAATGGATCACAGGACAGCGGTCAAAGTTATCCTTAGTAACTAGTGGACTAAGGAATTTTCTCAATTATGGAGGTGGTAAAAGAGTTCGTCGTAAAGGGTTACGTCGATGCAAGCTTAACACCTATCCGGATAGCTCTGAGTAGAGATATCGGATATGTATAATGGAGCAACAATTTAGAATAGCTCCAAGTAGAACAGTTATTTGGAATAGCTCCAAATAGAACGTGGTAGCTGCATCTAGGAGATGACATAGAGATTTGTAAAGCACACACGGATCTGAAAGGTTCAGACCCGTTGACTATAACCTCTCTCACAAGCATAACATGATCAAACCCAGAACTCATCGAGTGTTAATCACATGGTAAATGTGAACTAGATTATTGACTCTAGTAAACTCTTTGGGTGTTAGTCACATGGGGATGTGACCTTGAGTGTTAATCACATATCGATGTGAACTAGATTATTGACTCTAGTGCAAGTGGGAGACTGTTGGAAATATGCCCTAGAGGCAATAATAAATTGATTATTATTATATTTCCTTGTTCATGATAATCGTTTATTATCCATGCTAGAATTGTATTGATAGGAAACTCAGATACATGTGTGGATACATAGACAACACCATGTCCCTAGTAAGCCTCTAGTTGACTAGCTCGTTGATCAATAGATGGTTACGGTTTCCTGACCATGGACATTGGATGTCGTTGATAACGGGATCACATCATTAGGAGAATGATGTGATGGACAAAGACCCAATCCTAAGCCTAGCACAAGATCATGTAGTTCGTATGCTAAAGCTTTTCTAATGTCAAGTATCATTTCCTTAGACCATGAGATTGTGCAACTCCCGGATACCGTAGGAGTGCTTTGGGTGTGCCAAACGTCACAACGTAACTGGGTGGCTATAAAGGTACACTACGGGTATCTCTGAAAGTGTCTGTTGGGTTGGCACGAATCGAGATTGGGATTTTGTCACTCCGTGTAAACGGAGAGGTATCTCTGGGCCCACTCGGTAGGACATCATCATAATGTGCACAATGTGACCAAGGGGTTGATCACGGGATGATGTGTTACGGAACGAGTAAAGAGACTTGCCGGTAACGAGATTGAACAAGGTATCGGTATACCGACGATCGAATCTCGGGCAAGTACCATACCGCTAGACAAAGGGAATTGTATACGGGATTGATTGAGTCCTTGACATCGTGGTTCATCCGATGAGATCATCGTGGAACATGTGGGAGCCAACATGGGTATCCAGATCCCGCTGTTGGTTATTGACCGGAGAACATCTCGGTCATGTCTGCATGTCTCCCGAACCCGTAGGGTCTACACACTTAAGGTTCGATGACGCTAGGGTTATAAAGGAAGTTTGTATGTGGTTACCGAATGTTGTTCGGAGTCCCGGATGAGATCCCGGACGTCACGAGGAGTTCCGGAATGGTCCGGAGGTAAAGATTTATATATAGGAAGTCCTGTTTCGGCCATCGGGACAAGTTTCGGGGTCATCGGTATTGTACCGGGACCACCGGAAGGGTCCCGGGGGCCCACCGGGTGGGGCCACCTGCCCCGGGGGGCCACATGGGCTGTAGGGGGTGCGCCTTGGCCTACATGGGCCAAGGGCACCAGCCCCTAGAGGCCCATGCGCCAAGATATAGGAAAAAGGGGAGAGTCCTAAAGGGGAAGGCACCTCCGAGGTGCCTTGGGGAGGATGGACTCCTCCCCCCTCTTAGCCGCACCCCTTCCTTGGAGGAAGGGGCAAGGCTGCGCCTCCCCCTCTCCCCTGCCCCTATATATAGTGGAGGGGAGGGAGGGCATCCATACCTGAGCCCTTGGCGCCTCCCTCCCTCCCGTGACACCTCCTCCTCTCCCGTAGGTGCTTGGCGAAGCCCTGCAGGATTGCCACGCTCCTCCATCACCACCACGCCGTTGTGCTGCTGCTGGATGGAGTCTTCCTCAACCTCTCCCTCTCTCCTTGCTGGATCAAGGCGTGGGAGACATCGTCGAGCTGTACGTGTGTTGAACGCGGAGGTGCCGTCCGTTCGGCACTAGGATCATCGGTGATCTGAATCACGACGAGTACGACTCCATCAACCCCGTTCACTTGAACGCTTCCGCTTAGCGATCTACAAGGGTATGTAGATGCACTCTCCTTCCCCTCGTTGCTAGTCTCTCCATAGATAGATCTTGGTGACACGTAGGAAAATTTTGAATTTCTGCTACGTTCCCCAACAGTGGCATCATGAGCTAGGTCTATTGCGTAGATTCTTTGCACGAGTAGAACACAAAGTAGTTGTGGGCGTCGATATCTTGATTCGGCGGCATCGTGGGATGAAGCGGCTCGGATCAACCTTACACGTACGCTTACGTGAGACCGGTTCCACCGACAAACATGCACTAGTTGCATAAGGTGGCTGGCGGGTGTCTGTCTCTCCCACTTTAGTCGGATCGGATTCGATGAAAAGGGTCCTTATGAAGGGTAAATAGCAATTGGCATATCACGTTGTGGTTCATGCGTAGGTAAGAAACGTTCTTGCTAGAAACCCATAGCAGCCACGTAAAACATGCAAACAACAATTAGAGGACGTCTAACTTGTTTTTGCAGGGTATGCTTTGTGATGTGATATGGCCGACAAGAATGTGATGAATGATATGCGATGTATGAGATTGATCATGTTCTTGTAATAGGAATCACGACTTGCATGTCGATGAGTATGACAACCGGCAGGAGCCATAGGAGTTGTCTTTATTTATTTGTGACCTGCGTGTCAACTTAAACGTCATGTAATTACTTTACTTTATTGCTAACCGTTAGCCATAGTAGTAGAAGTAATAGTTGGCGAGGCAACTTCATGAAGACACGATGATGGAGATCATGATGATGGAGATCATGGTGTCATGCCGGTGACGATGATGATCATGGAGCCCCGAAGATGGAGATCAAAAGGAGCAAAGTGATGATGGCCATATCATGTCACTATTTGATTGCATGTGATGTTTATCATGTTTATACATCTTATTTGCTTAGAACGACGGTAGTAAATAAGATGATCCCTTACAACAATTTCAAGAAGTGTTCTCCCCTAACTGTGCACCGTTGCGACAGTTCGTGTTTCGAAGCACCACGTGATGATCGGGTGTTAGATTCTAACGTTCACATACAACGGGTGTAAGACAGATTTACACACGCGAAACACTTAGGGTTAACTTGACGAGCCTAGCATGTACAGACATGGCCTCGGAACACGGAGACCGAAAGGTCGAACATGAGTCGTATAGAAGATACGATCAACATGAAGATGTTCACCGATGATGACTAGTCCGTCTCACGTGATGATCGGACACGGCCTAGTTTGACTCGGATCATGTAATCACTTAGATGACTAGAGGGATGTCTATCTGAGTGGGAGTTCATAAGATGAACTTAATTATCCTGAACATAGTCAAAAGGTTTTTGCAAATTATGTCGTAGCTCACGCTATAGTTCTACTGTTTAGATATGTTCCTAGAGAAAAATTAGTTGAAAGTTGATAGTAGCAATTATGCGGACTAGGTCCGTAAACTGAGGATTGTCCTCATTGCTTCATAGAAGGCTTATGTCCTTAATGCACCGCTCAGTGTGCTGAACCTCGAACGTTGTCTGTGGTTGTTGCGAACATCTGACATACACGTTTTGATAACTACGTGATAGTTCAGTTAAACGGTTTAGAGTTGAGGCACCAAAGACGTTTTTGAAACATCGCGAAACATATGAGATGTTTTGAGGGCTGAAATTGGGATTTCAGGCTCGTGCCCATGTCAAGAGGTATAAGACCTCCGATGACTTTCTTAACCTGCAAACTAAGGAGAAAAGCTCAATTGTTGAGCTTGTGCTCAGATTGTCTGAGTACAACAATCATTTGAATCGAGTGGGAGTTGATCTTCCAGATAAGACAGTGATGGTTCTCCAAAGTCATTGCCACCAAGCTGTTAGAGCTTCGTGATGAACTATAACATATCAGGGATAGATATGATGATCCTTGAGGTATTCGCGATGTTTGACACCGCGAAAGTAGAAATCAAGAAGGAGCATCAATTGTTGATGGTTGGTGAAACCACTAGTTTCAAGAAGGGCAAGGGCAAGAAGGGATACTTCATGAAACGGCAAATCAGCTGCTGCTCTAGTGAAGAAACCCAAGGTAAAACCCAAACCCGAGACTAAGTGCTTCTGTAATAAGGGGAACAACCACTAGAGCAGAATTACCCTAGATACTTGGTAGATAAGAAGGCTGGCAAGGTCGATAGAAGTATATTGGATATACATTGTGTTAATGTGTACTTTGCTAGTACTCCTAGTAGCACCAGGGTATTAGATACCGGTTCGGTTGCTAAGTGTTAGTAACTCGAAACAAAAGGCTACGGAATAAACGGAGACTAGCTAAAGGTGAGCTGACGATATGTGTTGGAAGTTTTTCCAAGCTTGATATGATCAAGCATCGCACGCTCCCTCTACCAAAGAGATTGGTGTTAAACCTAATAATTGTTATTTGGTGTTTGCGTTGAGCATAGACATGATTGGATTACGTCTATCGCAATACGGTTATTCATTTAAGGAGAATAATGGTTACTCTGTTTATTTGAATAATACCTTCAATGGTCTTACACCTAAAATGAATGGTTTATTAAATCTCGATCGTAGTGATACACATGTTCATGCCAAAAGATAGTAATGATAGTACCACCTACTTGTGGCACTGCCACGTAAGTCATATCGGTATAAAACGCATGAAGAAGCTCCATATTGATGGATCTTTGGGCTCACTCGTTTTTGAAAAGTTTGAGACATGCGAACCATGTCTATTGGTGTATATGCATGAAGAAACTCCATGCAAATGGACCGTTTTGACTCACTTGATTTTGAATCACTTGGGACATGCAAATCATACCACATGGGCAAGATGACTGAAAAGCCTCGTTTTCAGTAAGATGGAACAAGATAGCAACTTGTTGGAAGTAACACATTTTGATGTGTGCAGTCCAATGAGTGCTGAGGCATGCAGTGAATATCGTTATGTTCTTACTTCACAGATGATTCGAGTAGATGTTGAGTATATTTACTTGATGAATCACGAGTCTGAATTATTGAAAGGTTCAAGTAATTTCAGTGTGAAGTTGAAAGATCGTCGTGACAAGAGGATAAAAGATCTATGATATGATCATAGAGATGAATATCTGAATCACGAGTTTGGCACAGAATTAAGACATTGTGGAAATTGTTTCACAACTGATACAGCCTGGAACACCATAGTGTGATGGTGTGTCCAAACGTCATAGTTGCACCCTATTGGATATGGTGCATACCATGATGTCTCTTATCGAGTTACCACTATCGTTCATGGGTTAGGCATTAGAGACAACCACATTCACTTTAAATAGGGCACCACATAATTTCGTTGAGACGACACCGTATGAACTATGGTTTGGAGAAACCTAAGTTGCCGTTTCTTGAAAGTTTGGGGCTGCGACGCTTATGTGAAAAGGTTTCAGGTTGATAAGCTCGAACCCAAAGCAGATAAAATGCATCTTCATAGGACACCCAAAAACAGTTGGGTATACCTCCTAATTCAGATCCGAAAGCAATAGGGATTGTTTCTTGAATCGGGTCCTTTTTCGAGGAAAGGTTTCTCTCGAAAAGTTGAGTGGGAGGATGGTGGAGACTTGATGAGGTTATTGAACCGTCACTTCAACAAGTGTGTAGCAGGGCACAGGAAGTTGTTCCTGTGGCACGTACACCAACTGAAGTGGAAGCTTATGATAGTGATCATGAAACTTCGGATCGAGTCACTACCAAACCTCGTGGGATGACAAGGATGCGTACTACTTCAGAGTGGTACGTAATCCTGTCTTGGAAGTCATGTTGCTAGACAACAATGAACCTACGAGCTATGGAGAAGCGATGGTGGGCCCGGATTCCGATAAATGGCTCAAGGCCATAAAACCCGAGAGAGGATCCATGTATGAAAACAAAGTGTAGACTTTGGAAGAACTACTTGATGGTCGTAAGGCTGTTAGGTACATATGGATTTTGAAAGGAAGACAGACAATGATGGTAAGTGTCACCATTGAGAAAGCTCGACTTGTCGTTAAGATGTTTTTCGACAAGTTCAAGGAGTTGACTACGATGAGACTTTCTCACTCGTAGCGATGCTAAGAGTCTGTTGGAATTATATTAGCAATTACTGCATTATTTATGAAATCTTGCAGATAGGATGTCAAAACATTGTTTCCTCGACGATTCTTGAGGAAAGGTTGTATGTGATACAACCGGAAGGTTTTGTCTATCCTGAAATATGCTAATAAGTATGCAAAGCTCCAGCAATCCTTCTGAGGACTGGAGTGAGCATCTCGGAGTTGGAATGTATGCTTTGATGATGATCAAAGATTTTGGGTGTATACAAAGTTTATGAGAAACTTGTATTTCCAAAGAAGTGAGTGGGAGCACTATAGAATTTCTGATGAGTATATGTTGTTGACATATTAATGATCAGAAATGACGTAGAATTTCTGGAAAGCATATAGGGTTATTTGGAAAGTGTTTTCAATGGAAAACCTGGATTAAGCTACTTGAACATTGAGCATCAAGATCTATAAGGATAGATCAAAACGCTTAATAGTACTTTCAAATGAGCACATGCCTTGACGTGATCTTGAAGGTGTTCAAGATGGATCAGTCAAAGAAGGAGTTCTTGCCTGAGTTGTAAGGTATGAAGTTAAGACTTAAAGCTCGACCATGGCAGAATAGAGAGAAAGGAACGAAGGTCGTCCCCTATGCTTAAGACATAGGCTCTACAGTATGCTATGCTGTGTACCGCACCTGAAGTGTGCTTTACCATGAGTCAGTCAAGGGGTACAAGAGTGATCCAAGAATGGATCACAGGACAGCGGTCAAAGTTATCCTTAGTAACTAGTGGACTAAGGAATTTTCTCAATTATGGAGGTGGTAAAAGAGTTCGTCGTAAAGGGTTACGTCGATGCAAGCTTAACACCTATCCGGATAGCTCTGAGTAGAGATACCGGATACGTATAATGGAGCAACAATTTAGAATAGCTCCAAGTAGAACAGTTATTTGGAATAGCTCCAAATAGAACGTGGTAGCTGCATCTAGGAGATGACATAGAGATTTGTAAAGCACACACGGATCTGAAAGGTTCAGACCCGTTGACTATAACCTCTCTCACAAGCATAACATGATCAAACCCAGAACTCATCGAGTGTTAATCACATGGTAAATGTGAACTAGATTATTGACTCTAGTAAACTCTTTGGGTGTTAGTCACATGGGGATGTGACCTTGAGTGTTAATCACATATCGATGTGAACTAGATTATTGACTCTAGTGCAAGTGGGAGACTGTTGGAAATATGCCCTAGAGGCAATAATAAATTGATTATTATTATATTTCCTTGTTCATGATAATCGTTTATTATCCATGCTAGAATTGTATTGATAGGAAACTCAGATACATGTGTGGATACATAGACAACACCATGTCCCTAGTAAGCCTCTAGTTGACTAGCTCGTTAATCAATAGATGGTTACGGTTTCCTGACCATGGACATTGGATGTCGTTGATAACGGGATCACATCATTAGGAGAATGATGTGATGGACAAGACCCAATCCTAAGCCTAGCACAAGATCATGTAGTTCGTATGCTAAAGCTTTTCTAATGTCAAGTATCATTTCCTTAGACCATGAGATTGTGCAACTCCCGGATACCGTAGGAGTGCTTTGGGTGTGCCAAACGTCACAACGTAACTGGGTGGCTATAAAGGTACACTACGGGTATCTCTGAAAGTGTCTGTTGGGTTGGCACGAATCGAGATTGGGATTTTGTCACTCCGTGTAAACGGAGAGGTATCTCTGGGCCCACTCGGTAGGACATCATCATAATGTGCACAATGTGACCAAGGGGTTGATCACGGGATGATGTGTTACGGAACGAGTAAAGAGACTTGCCGGTAACGAGATTGAACAAGGTATCGGTATACCGACGATCGAATCTCGGGCAAGTACCATACCGCTAGACAAAGGGAATTGTATACGGGATTGATTGAGTCCTTGACATCGTGGTTCATCCGATGAGATCATCGTGGAACATGTGGGAGCCAACATGGGTATCCAGATCCCGCTGTTGGTTATTGACCGGAGAACATCTCGGTCATGTCTACATGTCTCCCGAACCCGTAGGGTCTACACACTTAAGGTTCGATGACGCTAGGGTTATAAAGGAAGTTTGTATGTGGTTACCGAATGTTGTTCGGAGTCCCGGATGAGATCCCGGACGTCACGAGGAGTTCCGGAATGGTCCGGAGGTAAAGATTTATATATAGGAAGTCCTGTTTCGGCCATCGGGACAAGTTTCGGGGTCATCGGTATTGTACCGGGACCACCGGAAGGGTCCCGGGGGCCCACCGGGTGGGGCCACCTGCCCCGGGGGCCACATGGGCTGTAGGGGGTGCGCCTTGGCCTACATGGGCCAAGGGCACCAGCCCCTAGAGGCCCATGCGCCAAGATATAGGAAAAAGGGGAGAGTCCTAAAGGGGAAGGCACCTCCGAGGTGCCTTGGGGAGGATGGACTCCTCCCCCCCTCTTAGCCGCACCCCTTCCTTGGAGGAAGGGGCAAGGCTGCGCCTCCCCCCTCTCCCCTGCCCCTATATATAGTGGAGGGGAGGGAGGGCATCCATACCTGAGCCCTTGGCGCCTCCCTCCCTCCCGTGACACCTCCTCCTCTCCCGTAGGTGCTTGGCGAAGCCCTGCAGGATTGCCACGCTCCTCCATCACCACCACGCCGTTGTGCTGCTGCTGGATGGAGTCTTCCTCAACCTCTCCCTCTCTCCTTGCTGGATCAAGGCGTGGGAGACATCGTCGAGCTGTACGTGTGTTGAACGCGGAGGTGCCGTCCGTTCGGCACTAGGATCATCGGTGATCTGAATCACGACGAGTACGACTCCATCAACCCCGTTCACTTGAACGCTTCTGCTTAGCGATCTACAAGGGTATGTAGATGCACTCTCCTTCCCCTCGTTGCTAGTCTCTCCATAGATAGATCTTGGTGACACGTAGGAAAATTTTGAATTTCTGCTACGTTCCCCAACAATCTTCTATGCAGAGGACCATGTTGTCTGCATATTGCAAGACAACAATCCCATTACGAATTAGGTCAACTGCCAGCCCTTTGAACAAATCATTTTTCTGGGCATTAAGAATCATTTTAGTAAGACACTCAGCTGCTAAGTTAAAGAGAAGGGAGATATAGAATCTCCATGTCGGACTCCTTTGCAGCTTTGGAAGTAAGGCCCCACAGAATTATTTATCTTGACACTGACTGTGCCATTACGAAGGATCTGAATAATCCATGCTCACCACTTATCATTAAACCCTCTCAATCTATGACATTCCAAAAGGAAGTCCTAGTTAACCTTGTCGTATGCCTTCTCGTAGTCAAGTTTAATGACAATCCCCACTTTTTTCTTGGCTTGAGTATGATGCAATAACCCATGCAACGTCAGAATCCCATCCATAACATTGTGTTTTTTAATAAAAGCATTCCGGGGACGGTTGATAAGTTTATGAGCAAACATCGCCACTCTGTTATCCAACACTTTTGTTATAAGCTTATAAGGACAACGCAACAGGCAAATGGGTCGAAACTCTTGAATTATTTTCGCTCTATTGATCTTAGGAATCAGTGTAATAGTCCCATAATTCAGTCTCTCTACATTAAGGGAGCCTTCATGAAAAGCTATGAATAGATTCATAATATCTTGCTTTACAACATCCCAACAAAATTGATAGAATTCTGCTGGGACATTATCGGGCCCAGGGGCTCTATTACTATCCATAGAGAATAAAGCTTGCTTGACCTCCTCCTCGCTGAACGGTCTAGTCAAAAATTCATTTTCCTCAGCCGTTAGCTTTTCATTACCCCACCAAGTATCAGGATCTAAATGGAACAGATTTCCAGGTGCCGGTCTGAAAAGTTCCTTGTAGAACTCCGTAGCGTGTTTAAGCAAGTTACCCGTCCCCTCAATGGTGGTGTCACCATGTGAGAAGGAATGAATGGTATTTTTCCTCTTCTTTCCATTGGCTATCCTATGGAAAAAGGCAGTATTCTAGTCTCCTTTCAGTAGCCATGTTTCATGGGACTGTTGGAGCCAGAATAGTTCCTCATTAACCATAAGCTGTTGTAGCTCACCACTAAGGGTATCACGTTTGTCTAACATATCAGAGTCGAGGAGTCCTTGATCTTCCATAGATTCTATGTCAACAACACTACTAGGGAAATGCCTAGCAGTAGCGCGTGTATTAGGTGTATTAGTAGCGCGGGGAGCGCGCTACTGATACGGAGCTACATCTAACATGTATCAGTAGCGCGTGATAACCCATGCTACTGCTATACATGGCTAGCAGCAGCGGGCTTTTGGGAAACTCGCTACTCCTAATATCTGCAGCGCTTTAATTCAGGGCGCGCTACTGGTAAGGGTGCGCTGCTGCTAACTCTACTCCCCTCGCTACTGTTATTTTTATTAGTTTTTGTCTTTTTCTGCATATTTGTTTTGTATTTGAACAGGCTTTATACAATAATCTTTAGCATCATACACGTACAAATGTAATCATAGCATCAAATCATGTCATCATCATAATCATCATCCAACACAAAGTGGTCTCTCATCATCATCTCGAAAATAGCGATACAAATTCTTGCAACTACATCGTCATCCATCTAAAACATGATATACGCGAGAAGAGCTATCCCTCTCTCGCACTAGTATGAACCTAAACTAACTACTGGCTATCGCTCGGAAACCAAAAACCGGTACACCTGGGCCTGACACTTCGGCCACTCATCGTATACTCCTGGCGTAGCACTTCTTTGCCATCGATGATCTATGCACCGGCATCATCACACGAGTCGATGATATGCAACATATAGTTGAGAAACAAAAAGAGACAGACTTGGGCAAAAATAGAAGCAACATATCATAAGCATAAATAAAAAAGTTCATCGTACCCAAAATGCCCTAACTAGAGTGATCTTCGCTAGTCGAGGAGGATGGTTTAATTACATCACAAATAAAGTTTCGTCGTGCATAACTCAAAGTTTTGTCATACATAAAGTATGGACTAAACGGACACATTGTCATATATCGACAATCACAACATGTCATGTCATCCATCCAAGTCATGGAGATATTCCCGAGCTTAGTGAAAGGCTTTAGGTCAGATGCTGAGCGGCTATGCGTGTTCAGACGTCTTCTCGGCGACATTTGCCTTCCTCGTAGAACAACCTTGTTTTTTGAGGACCTCCTTCATGATGATTTGGGCAAGTTCGCGTTGGATGTGATAGAACTCAGCTCAAAGTCCGATGATCCTCGATATCTCCTACGTTCCTTGCCCATTGCATAATATGAGCATCCCCGGATGTAGGTGACATGCGAAGGTTCTGCTGATCCCGTCTGTACTCCAGCATGTGGTGTAGGACATAGAATCCATCACTAAGAGTATCACACAGTTGCTGGATGCAGTAGAAGTCGGTCTTATGGCTAAAGGTGGGCCTGCCGCTCATCGTCTTCTTGTCCTTGATCTCTCCACCCCGTACGTCGTAGAAAAAGATAGCACTGTCGAGAACGGACTTGATGTGGGTGCAATCCTTTTTGTTCATGTTCTTCGACGAGTCCAAGTAAAGAGCGTGGGAGTATCGGGGGTAAAGGATGATGAGGATGGCGCGCCCGTGGCTGCGCAAAATAAGTACACCTCAAATTAAGTAGCCTCCATTGTGCAAATGAATGATTGAAATCGAAGGAAGGATATCCACGCGGATGACTTACAGGGGATGATAAGGCACGAGAATCATCTCCTTGTCCTGATTGGCAACCATGAAATTGACGATGTAGTCCCTCGCGTATTCACGGTGCTTTGCGCAGACTGCCAAGAAGCTCTCGTGCATGAAGTACGGGTCAGCGACACAGATATAAGGTATCTGCTCAATCCCGATGATGTAGTTCATGTACAAGGCATAAAGGCGGACAAACGTAAAATCCAGCTTCTTCAAGTGAAACATGTCGAAGATGTAATCAAATCGAAGGAGGAACTTGTCCGCGTGTAATGAGTCGACGTACAACCTTTTCCGTGGCACGTTAACCACATAGAGTGGGTATCCTGGATTTTTCAAGGCGATTAGGCTTTTCTCTCTCCGCAGCGCATCATCATGAAGTCGCCTTAGATCACCGTGTATGACCTATACTGATGCCTCAGGTAGTATTGGTTCACCGGGGATATGGTATTTTGCTGCACCGCGAATAGGTATACAGTCTTGAACCCGAGGCTGCGGAGGCGGCTGGATCATAGTAGCAGCTTTATTGATGCCTTTCCTCGCTCTCTTCCGATGCTTCTTTGGTGGAAGGTCATCTACGGTACGTTCAGGCTCCGGAGGCGGCAATTCAGGCACCGACTCATGACACTCAAACCCTGAGTACTCATACTGCGGAGACATCAATACTCCGTCATCAACGGCGCCAATATTGAGATACTGTTGAGTGTCATCGCCATCCTCATCCTCATCTATGGCAACATCATCAGCGACTAATGGAGCCTCTTCCTCGCCCAGTCCGCTATCATCCAGCACGACAGTCGACGCTAATTGGGTAGGTGGGGTGCTGATGTTCATACCTTGCGGAGGCTGCATGGTCGTAGATGTGCTCCCGGCCGCCTGCAGACGAAGTAGACTCTTTGGCCACAACAGAACCCACGTCTTGCAATCGCCAAGCCGCCGCGGGGTCTAGTCGTCATCTCCCCCTAGTACCGGAGGAACCAAATTCTCGTAGCCTGTTTTGACACTTGCCACGGAAACCTTGAAGGCGTGTTGGGGGATCGGCCGGCTGTGGAACAATTGTTCCTTCGGCTTCATTATCATTGCCTTCCCCACGTCCACCTTCTGGCTGTTGATGTCATACAATATGGTGCACGGGGCGTCGGCCTGCAAAGACATGTCTGCGATGTGAGACATCTGAAAGGCAACGAAAACGGGAGATTATACACTTATTGAAGAGGGCCGGTGTGACAGGTACTGTGAGGGCATCGAGCTCAGCCAAAGATGAAGCATGTGCGGGAGCCGGTGCAGGAGAAGGTCCTGGTGCAGGTGCAGGTGCTGGTGTAATGCTAGCCGAGCTGCTCCCGAAGAAGTCGGCAAGGGGAAAGTCCACTGCATCTTTTTCTGGATTTCTCCTTCTCCAACCGACGATAGTCGGAACCAAGACTGTCAGCTCCCGTTTTACGGCAGCTACCGTTGTTGCGACTGTCTTAACTGAATTATTCTCAACCGCAATCTCAACCTTCTTGTCGATGCTTTCTTTAGTTAACCTCCGTCTTTCCTTTCTCTCCTCTGTGGTCTCACCGTAGTACTTCTTCCACGTGGTGCTGTCTCCGACACCGTGCACGCGTCCATACGACGGCTAAGTGTCCACCGGGAGTTGTTTCAATATGTTCAATGCCTGGTTGAATGGGGTTGTAACACCCCGGATGTAACTCTCCATCTTTGTAACTCCAACTCTTGCCATTTTCGGCTATGTGCTATGATATTCCCTCCATGGTTGGGTTTTGTCTTTTGTTTTGCATTTTATTCATGTCATGCATCTCATATCATGTCATCATGTGCATCTCATTTGCATACGTGTTCGTCTCATGCATCCGAGCATTTTCCCCATTGTCCGTTTTGCAATCCGACACTCCCACGTGCACCGGCGCACCCCTCTTGTCTATTTTCGTGTGCGGGTGTTAAAACGTTCTCGGAATGAACCGAGGCTTGCCAAGTGGCCTTGGTACACCACCGGTAGACCACCTGTCAAGTTTTGTGCCATTTGGAGGTCGTTTGATACTCCAACGGTTAACCGGGTAACCGCATAGGCCTCTTTTGGGTTGCAGCCCAACACCCCACCAAAACAGCCCAATAACCCATCTAAGACACTTCCATGCTCTCTGTCGTCGAATCACGATCGTGTGGGCGAAAACCGCACCTCATTTGGAGCTTCCTAGCTTCCTCTACCTCTATATAAAGACCTTCATTTCCAAAACCCGGATCACTCCACCCCTAACCCTAAAAAAACCCTCTACGCGCGCCGGACATTGTTCGCCGGCGCCGGACACGTCCGCCCGCCGCCCCGGCCAATCCGCGGCCACCACGTGGCGCCGCCGCGCCCACTTCGCCGCCGGCCCGTGGGGCATAGAACCGGCCCTCCCCGGCCCGCGCGCGCCTCCCCGCCGCCCGCGCCTCCCGGCCCGACGCCGCCGCCTCCCGCACCGAGCCGGACACGCCGCCGCCTCCGGACCGTCGCCGACCGCGCCGCAGCTCGCCGCCTGGACCGTCGCCGCCGCCCCGCGTCCAGCCGCGCCGCCCCGCCGCCTAATCGCCGTCCCCGCCGTCCCAAGCCCCGGATCCGGCGAGGAGCGCTCAGATCCGGCCGCCCCCCCCCCCCGCCGGCGTTCTCCTTCCTCTCCGACGGCCGCATCGTCCTCCACTCCGGTGCTCGGCCCGGATCCGATCTAAGGTTGACTTTCCCCGAGTCCGGAAATCGTCTAAGTCTTTTTCTGCAGATTAATTGCTGCATCTTCGTTGTGCCATAGCTATGCACTCGTGGCTCCGTTTTGGGAGTATAGTATATCAAATTGTTCGTCTAAATGAGTACATCATTTCAAATCATTGCATCATTTTCATTTGAGATCATCTTGATGCCCGAAATGCTGTTGGAAGAGGGCTATGTGATGTTAGTTTCAGATTCTTATCAGAACATGCACTTTTGTCATTTTTACCATGATTGATGTGTGCATCTTATGAACTTGAGCCCTACTGGTGTTTTGTTCTATGCTATTCCATCTTTACAGGGGTGTATGCCATGTATTTTTGTGATCTCTGTGGTGACTAGCACAAGCATGCAAACTAGGCTTCGTGATGTTGCTGATTTCAGTCCCTGTTCTGTTGTTATTTTTATGCCATGTAAACTTGATGCTACAGAGAGATCCATGCTTATTTTGAGATATTTCAGTAAGGGTATTTTGAACATATGGTTATGCTATATCCATTCATGCCCCTATTTGAAATTATGGAGTAGTCTAGCATGTCATTTTCGTGCTCTACTTTTGCTATAAAATGTTTCCTGGCAGATTGTTTACATGTTATTCAATTTTGCCAAGGTTGTTGTAGTTGATCCGGGTATGCTATGATGTTGTTCTTGCCATGTATAGCTTCTATGCCATGTCTTCTTGATGGATGTATGCTTAGTTTATCATGAGATGCTCTGTAGTGAGTGCATCGAGCTCACGAAGGTGCCTTCGTAATTCTGTCAATGCCATGCCCTGTTTGCTGAATCTGTTAACGAAACTTGCTATGTTTACATGCATGCCATCATTTCTTCTGATCCTTTTTGGCTCATGGTCAGTAAGGGACTTTTGTTTTATGCTTTGAGTAGAACCATGTCATGGTTTGCTTTGCTATTATAAGTTCCTGTAGCATGTTGATTACTTGCTCTGAACATTGCTACCGGATGCTGTTTATGCCATGTCCAACCTGATATTTTTTGTACTTTTCCCATGTTTGTTTGAACCTGTTATGATGTGATTTAGCCATAGCTCAGTGTTCCTCTTTTGTTAAGAATCTCCTGTAGATCATTGCCATATGCTTTGTTTGTATGTTGGGGTGCTGTAGCATAGTTTCTTGTTGCATGCTAACTAGCATCATGCTGTTAACCGCAGATTTGTGTCATTCTTGTTTTGCTTGCCATTTGCAAATCATGCATCCGTTTCTGTTGATCTTTATATCGATTTCAACCGAAATCATCTCATCTTTCCAGCGGCATACTTGGTTTGCCAAGTTGATGCCTTGTTCATCATTTTCCCTTCCGGAGCCCGCATTTGCATTGCATATCACATCTCGCATATCATGTCATGTATTGCATCATGTTGCTTGTGCATTGCTCCATGTTTGATTGTGGTTCCATTGCTTTTGTTCTTGCTTTGGGTAGAGCCGGGAGACGAGTACATGCACGAGGAACCTGTTGAGTACGCTAACGACGATCAAGCCTTCGACAACTCTGAGAACTTTGCAGGCAAGATGACCATACCCCCGAAATCACTTCTATCTTTGCTTGCTAGATGCTCGCTCTTTTGCTATGCCTATGCTACGTTACCTACCACTTGCTATACTATGCCACCCATATTGCCATCTCAAACCTCTAACCATCCTTTCCTAGCAAACCGTTGATTGGCTATGTTACCGCTTTGCTCAGCCCCTCTTATAGCGTTGCTAGTTGCAGGTGAAGATGAAGTTTGTTCCTTGTTGGAACATGGATACTTTGGGTTATCACAATATCTCATGTTTAATTAATGCACCTTATATACTTGGTAAAGGGTGGAAGGCTCGGCCTTATGCCTGGTGTTTTGTTCCACTCTTGCCGCCCTAGTTTCCGTCATACTGGTGTTATGTTCCTTGATTTTGTGTTCCTTACGCGGTTGGGTGATTTATGGGACCCCCTTGACAGTTCGCTTTGAATAAAACTCCTCCAGCAAGGCCCAACCTTGGTTTTACCATTTGCCACCTAAGCCTTTTTCCCTTGGGTTTTCGCGAGCCCAAGGGTCATCTTTATTAAACCCCTTGGGCCAATGCTCCTCTGAGTGTTGGTCCAAACTAGAGCCACTTGCGGTGCCGCCCTGAGGAAACTTGGGGTATCCTCGGTTGCCGTACGTACTGCTCATCCGGATGTGCCCTGAGAATGAGATATGTGCAGCTCCTATCGGGATTTGTCGGCACAATCGGGCGGCTTTTCTGGTCTTGTTTTACCATTGTCGAAATGTCTTGCGAACCGGGATTCCGAGACTGATCGGGTCTTCCCGGGAGAAGGTTTATCCTTCGTTGACCGTGAGAGCTTATGATGGGCTAAGTTGGGACACCCCTGCAGGGTATATTATCTTTCGAAAGCCGTGCCCGCGGTTATGAGGCAGATGGGAATTTGTTAATGTCCGGTTGTAGATGACTTGACACTTGACTTCATTAAAATGCATCAACTGCGTGTGTAGCCGTGATGGCCTCTTCTCTGCGGAGTCCGGGAAGTGAACACGATTTGAGTTATGTATGAACGTAAGTAGTTTCAGGATCACTTCTTGATCACTTCTAGCTTCTCGACCGATGCGTTGCTTCTCTTCTCGCTCTCACTTGCGTATGTTAGCCACCAAATATGCTTAGTGCTTGCTGCAGCTCCACCATATTACCCCTTTCCTACCTATGAGCTTAAATAGTCTTGATCTCGCGGGTGTGAGATTGCTGAGTCCCCGTGACTCACAGATTCTACCAAAACATATGCAGGTACCGAGGATACCGGCGCAGATGGTGCGACCGAGCTCAAGTGGGAGTTTGATGAGGCCCTTGGTCGTTACTATGTTTTGTTTCCAGATGATCAGTAGCGGAGCCCAGTCGGGACGATCAGGGATCTGTGTAGCATTTGGGGTAGTCTTCTTTTATTTTGGTTCCGTAGTCGGACCTTGAGTGTAACCTGAATGATGGATGTTTATTTATGTATTGTGTGAAGTGGCCACTGTAAGCCAACTATGTATCTCTTTGCCTTATGTATTACATGGGTTGTGTGAAGATTACCTCACTTGCGACATTGCTTTCAATGCGGTTATGCCTCTAAGTCGTGCTTCGACACGTGGGAGATATAGCCGCATCGAGGGCGTTACAGGGGTGTCCCACTTGGTCCTCGCCAATGCCTCAGATGGCGAGTCGCTTTCCGTCGCAATCCTGTGCTGCTCTCTATGCAAAAAGAACAAGGATCGTTTACAAATATGACTAAACATGCATTCGAATTGATAGAAAACTAAAATTACCAGCAGTCTCATGAACTCCGTCGTGACCGGGTCCGTCTCGAAAACCTTCTTGACTGGGTCCCAACAGTACTGGGCCCTGATGATGTCATACTCCTGCGGGACGGTGAACTCCGCCAAGGGGTCTGGGATTCCCAGACTTTCGCGTTTTGCGTCCTCCTTGGCCCATATGGACCTCTTCCCCGCGTAACCATGGCTTCCGGGGTGGTGGCGCCCCATGTTCCTCTCTTGAAGCCCCTTCATGTACTTTGACTTTTTTTTGGCATCTTCGGCATTGCAAGCCGCCTTGAATAGTTCAAACTGCTCTTCCATGATTGTCAGATTTTCCTCCACAATCTCAGAGCAGGGTTCCTTTTTATCGAAATCGCGTTTCACCCTTACTTTCCAGGTGGCCAACGCGTCGCTAAACTTGGTCATGGTGTGTTTGTTTATCTTCTTCATTGCCGGGTCTTTCTGTGGATCTTTATATTGGATTTCATCCCAGCCCGGGAACAAGAATATCTGCTGCAGCAGGGTTAGGAGGGAGTGCCTCATATTTGGCCTCTTCTTTAGTTTCTCATCATTGATGGTGGCGCACGCCCGTACGATGCAGCCTATTTAATTGCCGTAGCAGGAGCGCGCTTCCACAGGTAGTTTTGGCTCAAAATTACCATCGTCCATGTCCGTGGGCACTAGTCTAGTAGTGAGGAGCTGGTTTGGGCGTCGACATCTCCTCTTCGATTTCGGTTCTATGGCTTTGCTAGTCTCGGTGCCGGTCTCGGTGCCGGTCTCGGTCTCAACGCCAGTCTCGGTGCTGGTCTCAATGTCGGTCTCGGATGAGACAGGTGGGCCCAGTAACAACATCCGTTGATCGTTAGCAAGGCTCAAATATTCGTGTGCCGTCGGGTAGACGTCGTCGCAATCACCAGAACCCCGTCCTTCATCGTTGCTAGCCATGCTTCCTATGATTAAATCTAGTCAATTAATTCTAGACCTAATAAAATGAATAATGACATAAAAAGGCCTATGTTTTGCAGGAACGTTGATTCCTTCCCAATGCGGCAAATCTCTGACACTCGATATGTCCTAGTTTGTAGCACAAGTCATCCCGAAATTCACGGAAAATTTCGGCATGACCTTTGCTAAAAAGTGGACAAATCGAGCACCTGGAATTTGCCGAAACGGAAATGAATCAATATTCTAGCAAAACATAGGCCACTCGACTTCATTCCCTGGAAACACCAAAAGGCCACTTGGGCACAATCAAGGAATTTTCATATATATATATATATATATATATATATATATATATATATATATATATATATATATATATATATCATGACCACTTCAATGTTTCACACTTCAAGAAAATCTACACAAATTTCAAATTATGAACTACTTAAGCATATACAAGTTTGTCCTAAAAATAATATCTAGTTAAGTAATTAAGCATATACAAATTTGTCCTAAAAATTCAATTAACTACTAATTTCATTCATTTAGGTCATTCATTTAACTTCACCTAATTAACCTAGTAAAACCCTACTTCCCTAACTAAAAAACATCTAATTAACATCTACTAGTACCACTACTGCCCTAACCTAATTTACATGTACTTAGTTACCTAACCTAGTTAGTTAACCAAATTAACCTAAATTAACATCTACTTAGTTACCTAACCTAAGTAACACCTACTTAGTTACCTAACCTACTTCACTAACTAAAAAACATCTAATTAACAGTATCACTACTGCCCTAACCTAATTAACATTTACTTAGTTACCTAACCTAGTTAGTTAACCAGATTAACCTAAATTAACATCTACTTAGTTACCTAACCTAATTAACATCTACTTAGTTACCTAACCTAGTTCACTAACTAAAGAACATCTAATTAATAGTACCACTACTGCCCTAACCTAATTAACATCTACTTAGTTACCTAACCAAGTTAGTTAAACAAATTAGTTAACCAAACATCTAATTAACCTAGTTAGTAAACCAAATTAACCTAGCTAGTTCACTTAGTTACCTAACCTAGTTAGTTTACCTAAATTAACCTACCTAGTTCACTTAGTTAACCTAATGAACTAAATTCACCTAAGTTAATTAACCTAGAGGGAGGGGTGTGGGGCTTACAGAGAAGATGGACGACGAGGCAGCAAGGGCGGCAAGGAGCAGACGACGGTGGCAGGGGCGACGAGGGAGCAGGGACAGCGAGGGAGTAGGGGCTCCCGTGACGGCGACGGCGGCTCTGGCAGCGATGGGGCAGGAGCGACGAGGGAGCAGGGGCGGCGAGGAGCGGACGAGGGTGGCTCCGCGGGCGTGCGGCTCCGGTGGCGGCGATGGCGTGCGGCTCCGGTGGCAGCGATGGTGGCGACGGAGGAAGGGCGACGAGGGACCGCAGGGGCGGCAAGGGAGAGGTTGTGGATCTGGCAAGAAGATTGGGGAATTGGGGGAAGGGACGGACGCCCGTGAAGCGGTAAGTCAAACATAGTAGTAGCGGTTTTACGGAACACGCGCTATAGCTAATTAGCTATAGCGTTTTCCTATGAAACGCGCTACGGTATAGATAAATTAGCTATAGCGCGTGTTGGGGGAACGCGCTATAGCTAAAGTAGCTACAACGCTTTCATAGAAACGCGTTGCTGCTATTGCTTTCATTTTTTCTTTTTCTTTAATTTTCCTTTTCTTTTTTCCTTTCCTTTTTTCCTTTCTTTTCCTTTTGTTAGTTGTAGCACCGTCGCCCTAAAACGTGTTGCTACTTTTTTGTTAGCAGTAGCGCGGTCCTTAGAAGCGTGCTGCTACTATACCAAGCCTGGCAGCAACCGTTCTGGTCGTCGTAGTAGCATCGCATTTTGTGGTGAATGCGCTACTGCTATCTTTATGTTAGTAGCGCGCTACCAGGACACACGCTACTGTTATGTAGCAGTAGCGCTTCACTTTAACAAACGCTACTGATAAATGTCTGTGTATAAGCTTTTTCCTAGTAGTGCAAGTTCCTTTTTGATAAAAAAAATTCTCTTCTTTTCATGACCAAATTTATCAGATCCCCATCCTTTAAAGAATTTCTTGAACCGTTTTAATTTGATGTTAAGAACATCAATTGGATCAGAAGATTTAACAGGTCTCTACCAAAATTTTCTAACTAGAGGTAAAAATTCGTCATTGGCCATCCAGCTCATCTCAAATCTAAACTCTCTGGGTTTAGGTGCCTAGGTGCAAGCACTATTGGTGGACAGAAGCAGAGGATTGTGGTTAGGGATGTCTCTAACCAATTTTCTAACAGTGGCCAAAGGAAAAATATCCTCCCAATCATCAATCATAAGGACTCTATCCAATTTTTCTAGAGTGGGGTGGGCCTGATTATTAGACCAGGTAAATAAACCCCCTTCAATATAAATCTCACGCAGGCCCATGGTATTAATAATAACATTAAACCTGTCAACATACGAGATGCCATCATCTTTTTATTTTATTTTCTCCACAGTGCCTTAAGATATTAAAATCTCCACCAACTATATAAGGCATGGATAAATGGCTACAAAAGCTAGCAAGTTCGGAGAGGAATTCCTTTTTGTATTCATCATGAGCAGCACCGTAAACATTTAGCAAAGCCCACACACATTTTTACTCCACGTAAAAAACAATAACTTGTAAAATATATTTACCCATAGACCAAGAAACAGTCTTCAGTTTTTGTTTTTTAATTCCACACAACATGCCTCCAGCTTTACCAATGGAGGGAATCCAATTCCACTCCAGGGTTTTATAGGGATCGATACTTCTAAGAAAACTAGAAGAGAACTTCTTCATAGTCTCCTGTAGACATAGGAAATCTAGGGAATGGTCTTTTATAAGATCATAGAGGCAGGTTTTCATTCCCTTTTTACCTGCTCCTCTGCAATTCCAGAAGATCCCCCCGGTCATTCTGCTAGGGGACTTAGCAGCATTACCAGAATTGGCAGTGGGCTTCACTGCCTTTTGACTTCTCGTTCTAGGTCTAGACAAAGGTGTTTGAATTTTCTTATTGCCACATCCGGTTATAGATACTCTTATGAAAATTGCGGAGTCTCGTGTATGATGGCCACCTTGTATGCCAAATTGGCAATACAAACAAATAAAAGAGGATATGATTCATTTGGACTCGGTCAGAAAAAAGAAACAAGACACATACATGGATGACTAATCGAATAACATGATGGTACACAGTAATAGGTCACTATGAACAAGTAAGATCGAGGTCGATCCTCTTCTACTTATGGAGCTAGTGCTTGAAAGATCAAGTAGGAGAGACAATGAAGCCAATGAGTAAACTACAACTGCACATATGTTTTTCAACTCCTCCTGCCTTCATATCTTGTTGCGGAGCTTGGACGGCGCGACGAGAGGGTTCTGCTGCGCGATCTGCTCATGGCCGACCTTCTTGTAGTCGAAGCTGCACGCATGCCCGTCGACATAGCGGTGCAGCGAGCAGAAGGTGCCACCGCAACGGCAAGCGAACCCCAGCAGCCCCACCTTCTTCTTGCACGCCATGCACCTGGTTGGCGCCGACTTCTTCGCTGCCGCCTCCGCCCCCGGTCCCTCGGTAGAGTCCTGCAGGCTCACCGACTTCTTGAAGGCGAGGATGAGGTCGTCGAACGTGAGCTTCCCCTCGACGGCGGCGGGGGCAGCCACATCTCCGGCCTTGAGGTGGTCGCGGTAGCACTTTGAGCACATGTTCTTGCTCGCCTCGCTCCCGTAGAACCCGCAGCCGTTCGCGCAGAGCGGCGCGGCACCACCGGCGGCTGCCTGCGTCGACGGCTCCTGCCCGTGCGCCATGTATGGCCGCTGGTCTGATCGAATCTAAAAGAAACCGACCGTAGGATCGATCGTCTCGCGCTAGCGTATTAGGGGAGTCTGTGAATCTGGCGTTGGTTGGCTGCCGTGCGTGGGTGTTTTGTTGACGAGGCCCCGGGGGCAGCCCTTCTGTGGCTTATAAAGGTCGGTCAACGGCCACGCGTGACCAGAAGAACTCCGAGACGTGCTCTAGAACCTCCCAGGTGATATTTGAAGCCACGCAGTGAGCTTTTCGGCTTCCTTAACCGTATCCGATCCGTATCCGAATGGAAATAGTTGCCAGACCTCCTCCGATGATACCCAAGAGTAGGGTCCAATGTAAGGTGCTTTACGTTACATGATCAAGGATACGTTTTTTTTAGCAAAGCTTGCTAGGCTTTTATTAATCAGCTAGAATGTTTGCCGGAATTACAATTTGGTCATGAGGTGTACCCGACCAAATGTGTCTCCCCACCGGAAGAGAAATACCGAACCTAGCTAGCCTATGAGCTTCTAAATTTGACATTCGAGACTCAAAACAAAAATTACATGAAGTAAAAGTAGACGATGTCTAAGATTTCCATAACAATATCTCCGTATTCTCCACCCGCTCGCTGATGAATATGTTGTACCACTTGCTTGCAGTCTGATGCAACTTGAATGTACGTATCGCATCCCAAGATCTTGTGCTAGAGATAGCCCTTCCCGGCATGCAATCGCCTTGAGGGTTGGAGCATCAATAGGACCATGTATCACCAACATTGACGAGCCCAGGAAGGCCCCATCACGGTCCCTGCATACTGCTGTTGCCGTGCCTATGTTATGAACTGTTGAGACACCTGCATTAACATTAATTTTAACAAAGCCTTCGGCAAGGGAACCACCTGATTGTTGAGTTAGCTTGCACTTTTGCTGACTGTTAGACTAATATGTCACGTATCGTGACATATCTCCTAATCACCTAAATCGAGGAGTATCGATATTGTTGTGATCTCCCATTTATGGTTAGGATTGTAAATCTGTCTATATATTGACATGTAATGGAAAAGCCCAAGTGTGACAAATATTCTCCAAATCTTTCATGGTATCAGCCTAAGAATCCTCTCGCTTCCGCTCTTCCAACCCTAGCGCCGCCGGCTCCTGCTCCCGCGCCGCCGGCCACCTCCTCCCTCCCATGGCGCCCTTTGAGCCTGCTCAGCCGGCTGCTCCTCACCCCAATGCCGCCCTTTGGGCGCAGGCCACCGCCATCCCCAACGTCCGCTCTTTCGTCCCCATCGTCCTCGAGTTCAAGAGCGCCGTCTTCCCCAAGTGGAGGACCTTCTTCAACATCGCTGTCACCACCTACGCCCTCGAGGATCACCTCACCTCCGAGACGCCCTCCACCGACCCAACGTGGCGCCTCGACGCCCTCGTGCTCCGCTGGCTCTATGGCTCCATGGCCATGGACATCGTCGACCTCGTCATGCCTACCGACCCCGCCACCGCCACGGCGTACAAGGTCTGGACCGCCGTCATCGCGCTCTTCAACGACAACCAAAAGAGCCGCGAGATTTATCTCGCCGAGGAGTTCCACAACATTAAGCAGGAGGATCGGTCCATCACCGAGTACCTTCACCTGCAGAAGACGGCGGCTGACGCCCTCGCCGAGGTCGGTGCGCCCGTCTCCGATCCCGAGCTCGTCACCAACGTCATCAAGGGCCTCCACGAGCGCTTCGACAGCGTCGCCAACATCGCCCCCCTCCTCACGCCGTTCCCTACCTTCCTCAACTTTCGCAACATGCTGCTGCTCCACGAGATGAAGGCCTCTCGGCGCTCCAACAACACCTCGGCCTCTGCCTTTTACGCCGCCAAAGGACCCGTCCCCGCTCCTTCCAGCGGCGGCGGCTCGTCCTCCGGAGGTGGCGGTGGTGCTCCTTCCGGTTTGGCCGGCGGCCAGCTATGGCGGGCTCCTGCCCCCGCCCACAATCCTCATGCCACCGGCTATGGCAAGGGGAAGGGCAAGAACAAGGGATACAAGTCCGCCTGTGGCGCTCCTCCCATGCCAACTCCGTTCAATCCTTGGACAGGAGCCATCCAGATGTGGCCCATGCAGTCCTGCCCCACCAACTCTGGCGGCAACACCGGCGGCATCCTCGGACGAGCTCCGGGCCCCGCGCTCACGCCTACATGGCCGCTCCACCGGCTGCTCCCGGCACCCACTACGGCGGTTACGGCTCCGTCCCATATGGCGCCGCGCTGCCCTACGTTGCACCACCAACACCGGCACCATCATGGGACACCGCTGCTCTCGCCCAATACTTCACCAACATGACATTGCAGCAGCCCGCTCCCGAGTGGGTCATGGACAGCGGCGGGACCGCCCACCTTTCCTCCGATGCCGGTATCTTATCCTCCCTTTCTCATCATCCTATATATCGTCACGTGGTGGTCGGCGACGGTTCCACCGTTCCCGTCACCACATCCGGTCATTCTTCCCTTCCTTCTCTTTTTCCCAACACACCTCTTCACTTACGCCATGTCTTAGTAACACCTAGCATTATCAAAAATCTTATTTCCGTTCGTCAATTCACTACTGATAATCATTGCATTGTCGCTTTTGACCCCTTTGGTTTCTCTGTGAAGGACCTTCATTCCCGGCGCGAGATCCTTCGGTGCAATAGTACGGGGGAGCTCTACACATTCACATGCCCTCCGCTTCCTCGCGCCCTCGCCACGCTCACCGCCCCTCACGACGTGTGGCACCGTCGTCTCGGACATCCCGGCCATGATGCTTACCGTCGCCTCTCCGAGCATATTTCCCTCCCTTGTATTAGACAAATAAATCCCTCCACTTTATGTAATGCTTATCAACTAGGACGTCATGTACGTTTGCCTTTTTCTGCTTCTACTAGTCGTACCACTCGTCCATTCGAGTTAGTGCATTGTGATCTTTGGACTTCACCAATCTTGAGTGTTTCTGGCAATAAATATTTTTTAGTCATTCTTGATGATTTCACACATTTTCTATGGACCGTTCCGCTTCGCCAAAAATCTGACGCTTACGCTTCGCTCTCCGCTTTTCGTGCGTTCGCTCATACTCAGTTTGGCTTACCTCTCGTGTCCATACAATGTGACAATGGTCGTGAGTTTGACAACAACAAACTCCACTCTCTTGCTGCCACGCACGGTATTCATATTCGTTTTTCTTGCCCATACACATCCCAACAAAACGGTAAAGCTGAACGCATTATTCGCACTGTCAATGACATTGTCCGTTCTCTCTTATTTCAGGCTAGCTTACCTCCTCGTTTTTGGGCCGAAGCACTTCATGCCACCACTCACGTTCTTAACCGTCTTCCCACCAAAACCATTGCAGCTCCCTCTACATACTTTGCCATTCACGGCAACCATCCCGATTACTCATCACTACGCGTTTTCGGCTGCCTATGCTATCCCAATACCGCCTCCACCATGCCACATAAACTGTCGCCGTGTTCGAGTGCTTGCGTTTTTTGGGCTATTCCTCTCATCATAAGGGATATTGGTGCATGGACCTCACTACCCACCGCATCATCATCTCTCGTCACATCGTCTTCGATGAGATGACCTTTCCATTTGCCTCCCTACAGCCCACCACCGCAGCCACATACGACTTCCTCGCTGACGATGACACACTACCCATAGTTGTCCCGCCTCTTACAATCGTCACTCCTACTCCTACCCCGCCAGCCTCCCCACCACCCACCCCTCCATCACCACCCGCACCACCCTCACCACCCGCCCTTCCTCACCGGATGCTCCTCCCGAACCAGGCGCCCCACCCACTCATCGCACGCGTAGCACCTCCGGCATCCACAAGGGCCCTCGCGAGCATCTTAACCTGCATGTTTCCTCTGTCAGCAGGTACTCGCCGGTTCCCACCTCCGTCCGTGCAGCTCTCAAGGATCCCAACTGGCTCGATGCTATGACTGCGGAGTACCGCGCTCTCCTCAGCAACAACACTTGGGATCTTGTGCCCCCTCCTCGGGATGCTAACATCGTCTCCGGCAAGTGGGTTTTTCGCCACAAGCTCCAGCCTGATGGCTCCCTCGATCGCTACAAAGCTCGCTGGGTGCTTCGGGGTTTCTCTCAGGAGCCCGGTGTCGACTTCGACGAGACTTTCAGCCCAGTTGTTAAACCGGCCACCGTGCGTGTCATCCTCTCCACCGCGCTCTCTCTTAACTGGGAGACTCGTCGGCTCGACGTCAAGAACGCCTTTCTACATGGCACTCTTGCTGAGGTTGTCTACTGTCGACAACCCAGCGGCTTCATCGACTCCAGTCGCCCCGAGCATGTCTGTCGGCTGAACCGTTCTCTATACGGTCTCAAGCAGGCTCCCCGTGCGTGGTACCAGCGCTTCGCGACTTTCATCACTTCGACCGGCTTCGTGTGCTCCCGCTCGGACACCTCGTTGTTCGTTCTCCGTTGTGCGGAAGGCACGGCCTTCCTCCTGCTCTACGTGGACGACATCGTCCTCACCGCCTCATCGACCCACTTGTTGGACAGGATCACGGCCTCTCTCCGAGCAGAGTTTGCCATGACGGACATGGGCAACCTCCACTACTTCCTCGGCATCGCGGTCACCCGCGACTCCTCCGGCATGCATCTCTCGCAAGCTAAGTACGCCGCGGAGATTCTGGACAGGGCCGGCATGACTGCCTGCAAGTCAGCCTCGACACCGGTTGACACCTCGTCGAAGCTCGCCACTATTGCCGGCTCTTCCGTGGCCGATCCCACGGAGTACCGGAGTCTTGCTGGAGCTCTCCAGTACCTCACCTTTACGCGCCCCGACATCGCGTACGCGGTTTAGCAGGTTTGTCTTCATATGCACGATCCGCGTGAACAGCACCTCACGGCCATCAAGCGCATCTTGCGCTACGTCAAGGGCACGCTCTCTCATGGCCTTCAGCTCTACTCGACTTCACCGGACTCCATGATTGCCTACACCGACGCCGACTGGGCCGGCTGCCCTGACACGCGGCGCTCGACGTCAGGCTTCTGCGTCTACCTTGGAGATAATCTCGTCTCTTGGTCCTCCAAGCGACAACACACGGTCTCACGCTCGATCGCTGAAGCCGAGTACCGCGCCGTGGCTAACGCCGTGGCTGAGGCGAGTTGGCTTCGGCAACTTCTCCAGGAGCTTCATCGACCATCTCCTCCTGCGACGCTCGTCTTCTGCGACAACGTCAGCGCCGTCTACATGTCCACGAACCCCGTCCAGCATCAGCGTACCAAACACATCGAGATCGATCTCCACTTCATTCGCGATCGTGTTGCCATGGGTCAGGTCCGTGTGCTGCATGTTCCCTCGTCACGCCAGTTCGCCGACATCTTGACGAAGGGCCTCCCGTCGCCGTTGTTTCTGGATTTTCGGTCCAGTCTCAACGTCCGCTCTCCTCCCTTTGTGACTGCGAGGGAGTGTTAGACTAATATGTCACGTATCGTGACATATCTCCTAATCCCCTAAATCGAGGAGTATCGATATTGTTGTGATCTTCCATTTATGGTTAGGATTGTAAATCTGTCTATATATTGACATGTAATGGAAAAGCCCAAATGTGGCAAATATTCTCCAAATCTTTCATTGACGACTCTTGTGATTCTGAAGGTGCGAGCTGTTCAAGTTCCGCAATAAACTTGATCAAGGATACGTACATCTCGTTAGCTCAATTTTGGTCATCCAACTCAATACTAAAACGGCTCAGCCCACAACTCCTTATACCTTTCCCATTGAGACTTAACAAAGTCTCAATCGAGTACATACCAAGTATAGTGCATAAGGAAAAGGTCCAGAAATCTAAGTTCATAGCAATAGCAATCAGAGCTTTGGTTGCTAACTATATTATGGCTAGTGATACAAAGGCAACGATCAAGCACATGGCTGGGAAAGACCAATGCTCAACTATGTGAAGTTAAACATGGATGTGGCTTTTGACCCAGACTTACTCAATGGCTCGTATGACGCTGTCATCGGGGACTATCGAATGGCAGATTTGTCGCGGCGGGAAACGAGAAAATCGATTGGTGCGGAGATGCGCTTATGGCCGGGGCGCTGGCCTTATGGTTTGGTCCCAGTTTGGCAACTTCAGTCGACTGTAACCGCATAGAGGTGAACTCCGGCAATATCGAGGTGATAGAGACAATGAAGAATGGAGGTCGCTCTTTCGATATATCGGCGGTAGTTTTTTATAACAGCATCGAGTGAGGCATAACAAAATCTTAGTGACTGAGGTTTAGCAAGACTGTTTCCTGTTTCTTCTTCTTCTCAATGACAAACGCACACATAATCCCCCGGGGAACTACAAAATCAGATCATCGACAAAGCTTACTATAAAATACTCCCTCTGTAAAAAAATATAGGATCTCTTAGATTACTAAAATAGTGATCTAAAGAATCTTATATTTTTTTATAGAGTAGTTTTTGCAAGATTTATGGTAGAACGCCCCCCCCCCCCCCCCCCCCCCCCCCCCCTTGCCGTAAGGTTTTCTTTGCCCATGAGGACACTCATGAACTTGCCATGGCGGTCTTCCAGAACACAAGTTGCCAATGAGGAGTCTTCGCCACCACTGAATCCACGTAGCAAATCACATTCAACAGAAGGCAGGCGTCTCTACCAGGGGCGGCGATAGCGCTAATATCACCCCGATGCACCACTTTAGTATGACATAAATTTTTTATCAATCAAGTATACCAAATAAAAGTGTGTTTCTTTACCTTCAGCACAGATTGTCGGACATGCAAACCGAGCTCCGATGGTTAGATTTCTTGTGGTGGAACCAACCCACTAGGTTCAAGTGCTAAACTTGATACTGATGGTCGTATTTTTTTGGATTTATTTGAGGCCTTTCGACGATGTGCGTTCAGTGGTAGAAAACGTTCTCGTCAACTATGAAGGCATTTGTGGCGACTTCGTCAATCTCAAAATGTTGTGCCGGTTTAGTATCTTGAAGGTGCTCATATGAATAGGGTGTGCGTGCTTGCGTTCAAAGGGTTGCATGTATGTGAGCATCTTTGTTTGTGATGTGTTAAAAAATGCATAGATTGTCGGAAATAATAGAAGATGATGTATAAATTCGAAAATTCTTATTATAATGTTGAAACAAATGAAAAATATGAAAATCTTGTCAAAAAATGACAAATCTAAAAATATGTCTTGCATTTGCAAATCCCAAAATATATCATCAGACTCCAAGGTACAGATAATATGTTGTACACAAATACCAAAAATACTCGGCGAAGACCGAAACGTACTCGACGAAGACTGCTCGGCATACACCCTGTCATCAAAGTGGGGTTTGCCGAGTGTTTTTCTCGGACACTTGATGAACAGTTTGCCGAGTGTTTCTTGAGGCACTCGGGAAAGATTCAAACTCACTGAAAAATAATGTTCGCGGCGACTGGTTGGTTTTCCGAGTGCAACACTTGACAAAGCTGAAGGCTTTGTTGAGTGCTACACCCAGCAAAATAATTTAATGGAGTTGTGGGGTAAGTGATCGGATGTGCAACGACGGTCGCAGACAGTAGGACAATGCATGGCAGGACGTGCCACTACGTCATGATGCTTGTTGTTGTGTGCTATCGCTTGCCGCTGTGTGTTGTTGTTGTCTGCTAGCTATTGCTTTTTTTTTTGGTTGGGGAAGAGAATGAGAAGTGGTGGCTCGGCTGGGGAGGACGATGAGGAGAGAGCTATGCTGACCAATTAGAACGCAGGGTTTTTGCCTAGTCTTCATCCCTTTTTCAGGGTACTCGGCAAAACTTTCATCCTTTCTTTTATTTTCTCACTTCTCTTCTCTTTTTGATAATGTATAAACACAAATTAAAGAATCTGAGCCCAATCTTACGAACTTTTTACCTACTTGCAATTATTATTTAATGAGATTTTCACAAAATAGTTAGAAATGCAGTAAATAACTTAAATATAGCAAACGACCCGAAAAAATGCCAAATCTTGACATCTGTCATTGTCGGTGTCAAAACCGGCGGATCTCGGATAGGGGGTCCCGAACTGTGTGTCTAAGCGGATGGTAACAGGAGACAAGGGGCACGATGTTTTTACCCAGGTTCGGGCCCTCTCGATGGAGGTAAAACCCTACTCCTGCTTGATTAATATTAATGATATGGGTAATACAAGAGTAGATCTACCACGAGATCAGAGAGGCTAAACCCTAGAAGCTAGCCTATGGTATGATTGTTGTTCGTCCTACGGACTAAAACCCTCCGGTTTATATAGGCACCGAAGAGGGTTAGGGTTGCACAGAGTCGGTTACAATGGTAGGAGATCTACATATCCGTATCGCCAAGCTTGCCTTCCACGCCAAGGAAAGTCCCATCCGGACACGGGACGAAGTCTTCAATCTTGTATCTTCATAGTCCAGGAGTCCGGCCAAAGGTGATAGTTCGGCTATCCGGACACCCCCTAATCCAGGACTCCCTCAGTAGCCCCTGAACCAGGCTTCAATGACGACGAGTCCGGCGCGCATATTGTCTTCGGCATTGCAAGGCGGGTTCCTCCTCCGAATACTTCATAGAAGATTTTGAACACAAGGATAGTGTCCGGCTCTGCAAAATAAGTTCCACATACCACCGTAGAGAGAATAATATTTACACAAATTCAATCTGCTGACGTATTCCGTGGCGTGACATCACACCACGGCCAAGCCTTTATTCGAATCGTTTTACTGTCCCACCTCAGCGCGTTTAGCGAGGCGGTTTCCTTGGCACGTCTTGTCAAAGCAGAGATCGTGTCCCCTTATTCCGGGATTCTCATTAATACGGGCGCGGGTAACCCAGTCGTGCCCGTTGGCACGTCTCCTCTATCGAAGGCGAGTCCCGAACGGTCACGGGGAAGGCTCTTGGTATTCAACCTCTTTATAAAGAGACCAAGGCTCCACTCCTTTCTTTCAATCTCAATCGAATCCGCCCCTCGCCTCGAGTTCCAACACCCAAAGCTCCAGATTCAGGCGCTTCGGACCTTCGATGATGTCCGGCTCCGACCTGCAAGGCCGGTGGATGCCTTCCTCCGTTACGGAAGAAGACGTGCTAAAGCTAAGAGATGCCAGGTATCTAACCGGCGAAATTTCGCATAGGCTGCCTGCCCAAGGGCAGGTTATTCCCACTCCCAAGCCTGGTGAAAGCGTGGTGTTCGCGTCTCACTTTCTTCGGGGGCTAGGCTTCCCGACGGACCCCTTCGTGAGGGGGCTCATGTTTTACTATGGGTTGGAATTTCATGACTTGGATCCGGAGTCCATCCTCCACATCTCATCGTTCATTGTCGTATGCGAAGCCTTCCTCCGCATTACCCCTCACTTCGGATTGTGGCTCAAGACCTTCAAAGTGGAGCCGAAGATGATCAAGGGGCAGCAGGCAGAGTGCGGAGGGGCTGTTATAAGCAAGAATGCTGATGCTCCATGGCCCGAGGGCTCTTTTCAAGAGGAGCTCAGCCTATGGCAACAAGAGTGGTTTTATATCACAGCTCCCAGGGGCACCAAATGGGTGGCGCCACCTGCCTTTCGCTCGGGTCCTCCACCGCGGCTGGCGTCATGGGTCAATAAAGGACTTGACTGGGGGCCGTCCAAGGACGTGCCCTTGTTGCAGGGCCGCATTCAAGACCTCCTAGAGAGAGAGATCACTCTGGTCGTAGTAGCGCAGGTCATGCTGATTCGTCGCACCCTGCCCTGCAAACGTCGCCCCCTCCGCCTGTGGGAATTTAACCCGGAGGGACCACGAGCTCTCCAACATTTTATGGGCGCGACGCCCGTGGAGATGTACAAGCTTTTCTTCGGATCACAAGCGATGTGTCCGGACTTGACCGAGGACGCAGGTCTGAGCTGCAATCGCCCGGATACTCAAGTAAGTAGCCCTGTACCCGGACACGCTATCCCATATTTATCACGAACTTGCCCTTTAAAAGAGTTGTTCCTTGAACAGGAGTGGATAGCGAAAGCAAAGTTAATCAGGTGTCCGGCCCCCCTCCCTGAGACCACGCCGGATCCCGTGTTAACCAGGATGCTGGAGGTTGCGCCTTCGGAAGAAGGTGAAGGGGGGAACAAGGAAGCTACCGCCTCCGCGAAGGAGGCTGTCAGGGAAGAAGAGGACCGCCTCTGAAGACCCGGAGACCATGGTCTCAAAGCGGGGGAAGAAATCTTCGTCAGAGGGTCCTGCGCCGAGAGATGCCTCGGCCGCATTGTGCCCCCAAGGGGATCAGCCCTCCACCGAGCCGTAAGTAAAAAGGGGAGTTTTTTTAAAATAAAGGATATCCCTGCCCTATTTCTGATGAAGATAACCGAAATTTTACCTTGTAGTTCGGATCTCAGCCCTTCTCAGCAGAGCTCATCTTCGGGGGATCTTCGTCCGGAGATGATGGAGAGCGAAACGCCTCCCCCTGCCGTACCGTCTTGCGAGGCGGGCGACCCTGAGGTGTCGTCGCGGAGGGTTTCTCCGAGTCCGGCGGGGCCGGAAGGCAGTCGTATGTCCCCTCAAAGCCCTCCGCGTCCGGCCTTCGAAAAAGGCCATCGGACGAGTCCGGCACCACCTGGTGTACGGTCGGAGGAGCTGAAGGATCTGCTCGGGCGAGCGTCTATCTCAGAAGATCACCGTGCGTTAATGGGTACGGTGATTGAAAGGATTTCATCCGCTGAGAGCGGATTGCACGAAGCCGTCAGAAGTTTACTGACAGGTTTTGAGGTACGCAAAATGATGTACCTTCTGACAGTTCCGCATATAAAATGCGCCCTGTGTAGATAGTAGCCCCTGAGGCTCGGTGTGTTGTCAAAAATGACAGCGCGCCGAGGATCATAATCCCAGGTATAATGTGTCGCCCTTCCTATGTAGGTGGCGAAGGGTCCGGTGGCTAGCCGGACTGATGAATTTGCCGAACTAAAGCGGCAACTTGACGTGGCGGATGCCGACATCGCGCTTGTCAATAAGCGACTTGACGAGTCACAAGGTATGCAATTTCTCCGCGGACACCTGGTAAGGGAGCTTGATGCCCGTGCCTTACAACATGTATGCTTGATGCAGATGGTGCCGCTGCCATGGAGAACCTTCGGGCGGAGCTCGCCCGAGCCAAGGAGCAGGCCAGAAAGAGTGATGCGGCTGCCTTAAAGGCGGCCGAAGAGCTAAAAGCCGAACAGGCTGCTCACTGCCGAAGCAAGAAGGAAATGGCCGAGATGGCCGTGAAGTTGAAGAATGCTGCCGACCGCTGCAAGCTTCTTGAAAAAGAAGATCGAGCGGTGCAAGAGGACCTGAAGAAGGCCACTACCGAGGCCAAGGATGCTCGCTCTGCGATGAGAGCTATGAAGGAGGAGCTGCGTCAGGCCGGAGATATCGCGGCTGGAAAGCCCTTTCTGCTGCGGAGGAAATTCGTGGATCCTAAATATGCTCAGTTGGACCGGCTGTGGAGTGCGGAGGATGCTTATCTGGACTTGGCGGCAAGTGCCGCGGACGCGGCCGAACACTTCCGAGATCAAAAGGATCACGAAATGGAAAAGGTTTTTTGGTCGCAGTTCCATAATCCAGAGCGCCCACTTCCATTAACCGATCGCTTGGCCGAATGGGCGGAGCTGAATAGGTTATCCGGACTTGCCATGAAGGATGTCGTGAGTCTTTTGTGGCCGAAAAGGCCCGAGCCGAAGAGTTATTTTGGCTTGGTGCAGCAGTTCCTTGGTGCGGTGCCGCATATCAATGCAATGAGGAGGTCGGCATGCATAGAGGGTGCGCGGATGGCTCTTGCCCGTGTCAAGACATACTGGGCGGAGATGAAGGCCACCGATGTTGCATCCCAAGATTCGGACGGAAGCCGAGTACCTGTCGAGCACTATTTTCAGGAAGTTCTGCAGGGCGCTCGTTTAATAGAGACGCAGTGCTCGAAGGATATTATGTTCGAATAACATGTATTATTGTGAAACAATGTATCGATGGAATATAAAAGCTTTTTATACTTGTGCCTTTCAAGAATTAAAATACCTCCTGTGCGGCCGCTAATGTATATGTATATATAACCTGAAAGATGGCAGTCTTCGGCTTCAGCCCCCACGCATATAATGCGGGGGTGTTTGCAAAAGGCGCATTTTCACACTTGATCCAACGTCTTGGTCCTATAAAGGAGGTGGTAGCGCAGCAAACTAGGCAACCGGACTATAATGCTTTATCACTTTCACTTAGCCATAGGAGTTTGACAGTGGGGCTACTATATAGCCCCTAGGGGCACCGCGCTCACCCGAATTCGGGGCGCGTATGTGCCTGACCGGGAAACGGCCCTTCGTCAATGCGGAGGAATCCTATAGATTCCGGCGGGTCATCGAGTGGTTGACCAGTCTCACGCTATATCATGACAGTCAGTTTTCGGCTTTCTCTACTGAGGTGCTCGCCTGGCCGAACCGGGGCACAATCGCAGTAGTTCTCCTGGTGCCGCCTTAGCCGATAGAGCAGAACGTAAGGCAGCAAAACACAGGAGCCGGGCAAACCCAACATTTGACCAAAGACATGATTCGGAGCTGATGCATATAAGGCCTAACTCGAGACGCCGAACACTCCCTAAGGTATTCGGTCTTTATGAAAACGGGCCGAACAACGCCCTTGGTAATAAGCCCCTGGTGTCCAGGTACGCGCAAAATTCTGACGTGGCCCATGCCAAAACGCCAGCCTCCTCCTCGGTTATGGCAAGAAACCAGGGGATGTGTATCAACAAGAGACAGTAAAAAAGGTTTACGCAGGGTCTTAATCTGAAAAGAATCCTTGTCACGGGTCCCTACTGCACGTCTGCGCCTGTGTCTCCGTTGTGCCGTATCCTGGACGGGTGTAGCACGGTGTTCATCTGTAAAAGAGGGGAACTTAGTTGAAAAAGATCATGCGAAAATGTACGTTATACTAAATAAACAAAGTACAATTCAAAAAATGAATAAAATTGAGCTTTATTGTCTCTTGTTGTACATGCGCGGAGCCCCTTGTACAGGGGTATGCGGCTAGTAAGCCCTTGTATGTTTACGCCGGACTCGTCTAGCCGTGTCCGGGGTCTGAACGACCTGTTTAGGTGCTTTGATTGGTGAAGCCGGCTTAGTGTGTGGCTGTCAAGGCAGTCACACCATCTTCCGCGCTCGAGGAACACTCGGTATTTCCCTTTAAGGAGATGATGCCTCGCGGACCGGGCATTTTAAGTGTAAGGGATGCATAATGCGGTATTGCGTTAAAGCGGGCGAAAGCTTCGCGTCCCAGTAGTGCTTGGTAGCTACTTGTGAACGGGGCGAGGTGGAAGGTTAACTTTTCGCGGCGGAAGTTGTCGGGTGAGCCGAACACAACTTCTAGCAGTAGAGAGCCCGTACAATGGGCATATGGGCCTGGCATTACCCCTTGAAAGGAAGTGTTGCTATGGCGAATTTTGGTTGGGTCTATCCCCATTTTGCGGATTGTGTCCTGGTATAGCAGGTTTAGATCACTGCCGCCGTCCATTAGGACTTGTGTAAATTGGAGTCCGTCAATTATCGGATCTAATATCAAGGCAGTCCATCCTGCATTCCGGATACTTCTAGAGTAATCCTGATGGTCGAAGGTGATTGGTTTTAACAACCAGTGGCGGGACTCCTCTGGGATAGGCCGTATGGCGCGTACCTCTATGGGCGCCGCTCTATTTTTCCCTTTTGTCACGTGAAGTGAGTTTACTGTTTTGACTTCTTGTGGGAAATTCTTTTGTTTTCCGGTGCTCTGCTTGTGGGGTTCGTCATCGTCCTCGCTTGGTGTGTCGAGCCCCTTGTGTTCGGCGTTGAGTTTGCCGGACTGCTTGAAGACCCAACAATCTCTGTGGGTATGGTTTGCAGGCTTCCCGGGAGTACTGTGGATTTGGCATATCTTGTCCAAGATTTTGTTTAAGTTAGATAGCTCGTCCCTGTTATCCTTAAGGGGCAGTTTTTTATGATTCTGCCGAGAGCTTTTGAATCCGGCGTTGACTGCCTGCTCTTCGGGCTGTTTCCCTTGGTCCGGCGCTGGTCCTTGCTGCGTCGCGGTTTCCCGTTTCCATCCCTGACTTCGGATGTACTTGGGTCACTGGTACTGCATCTTGCCAGCCAGCTATCCTCTCCCGCGCAAAAGCGGGTCATGAGGCTTGTTAATGCGGCCATTGTTCTTGGCTTTTCTTGGCCGAGGTGTCTGGCGAGCCATTCGTCTCGGACGTTGTGTTTGAAAGCTGCTAAGGCTTCGGCGTCCGGACAGTCGACTATTTGGTTCTTTTTAGTAAGGAATCTGTTCCAGAATTTTCGGGCTGACTCTCCGGGTTGTTGAGTTATGTGACTTAAATCGTCTGCATCCGGAGGTCGGACATAGGTCCCTTGAAAATTTGCCCGAAAAGCATCCTCGAGCTCTTCCCAACTTCCAATGGTGTTTTCGGGGAGGCTTTTGAGCCAATGCCGGGCTGGCCCTTTGAGCTTGAGGGGTAAGTATTTTATGGCGTGGAGGTCATCTCCTCTAGCCATGTGTATCTGGAGGATGTAATCCTCAATCCAGACTCCAGGGTCTGTTGTTCCGTCGTATGCCTCTATGTTTACGGGCTTGAATCCCGCTGGAAACTCATAATCCAAAACCTCATCGGTGAAACATGGGGGGTGTGCGGCACCCCTATATTTAGGTGTACCGTAATATACAGATATTTGATGTGTTGCATTGCTTACTAGAGCTTGTTTTCTTGGCCCGTAGATAGATCTAACTGGGCCATCTTTTTGATGTGAATCCGTGTGTGGGTCGCGTGCCGGCTTGTGTGCGGCGCCGTTTGCCGCTCTATGTTTGCCATGGGGTCGTCTATCCGACCGGGTGGTCCTTGTTCTTTGATTGCGGGGGCTCTATGGCCTCCTCATCAAATTTGGGCAGTAGTTTTCGCTTCGGGTAGCTCGTTGTTCGGCGACTATCGCCGTATTTGTCTGCGGTGTTGAGTACTTTGCTTCATCTGATTCTGAGCGCATCTTCCGCTGTTTGGAGCTTCCGGTTCTGCTTTTTCAGGCTACGCGCAGTGGCGACGAGCCTTTTATGGAGGTTCTTATGCTCCAGCAACTTATCCGGCGTGAGATCGTCCGGACTATTATCTTCGCCGGGGACGGATTGTTTATCCAGGTTGTCCTGTTCGGACGGTTGCTCGATGGCATGTTTGTCGTCCACCGGTTCGTCCTGCTCTATGGCTGGGTCTGTATGGCTGCTGTCTTTGTTGAGGCGGGATTTTGAGCGGCGCTTACGTCGCCGTTTTGACTGCTTTTCGAGGGAATGATCCCTCGTGGCGTCCCGTTGTTCCTCGTTGTCGCTTCCTTTAGGTGTGTCCACCATGTATACATCGTGAGATGAGGTGGCTGTTGTGACACCCCAAAAATTTGGCCTTGTTTTAATGAATTAAAAATTTTGCCAGGAATTAAAACTTTGGATTTCTGAGCTCCATTTTGATTTTTAAATCATTTCCTTCCCTGTTATGATGAGTTTTTCCCAGAGAGAAAACTTTCCAAATATGTCATTGGACTTATTTAATCTGTCAAGAGAAACTTTCCCTTATTTAATATAACTAATTAAATAATTAAGTTGCTTGATCTTTACTTTCTTAAAAATGGTTTTTCAAGGTTATATGGCCATATTTGAACTACAACCATTGGATAAATTCACTTAAAATTCCCACAAAATTTGGAGATGTCATGTGATGTTATTCAATAACATTTGTGCAAAAATATCTTTTATTTATGTAATAATTTGAGCTCTACATCAATTTTTCCTTCTCTGGTCCAGAGTGCATTTTGCACTACAACTCTTTTAAATAATTCTTTCTAGCCTCCACCAAAATTATGGGATATTGGTAATAGCCTATGATTCAACTTTACGCAAAAACCTAGTGCTGTTCTTTGAAAAATTTGAGTGAATCAACCTCATCTTCATTCTGGACCAACTGGATGGTTTGTACAGCAACCATATTTTTGCTTGCTCTTTAACCCTTGATTCTTTCTCCTACTTGTAGTCCTCCATGTTAAACCCTTAAGTCCAGGAGCATGCACCCTTTGGATCATTTTTGGTTCATGAAATAATGTCATTTATTTCCTGTCCAGAATTGAAATTCTGCTAAACTTGCACTAACAAGTTGCTGCATTTGACCAACTAACCTCACCACTCTCTCTTGCATCTAAAGAGACCCCAACCTGGAAGTTTTGGCTACCCCAAGAGATGCCTAGGTGCATGTGGCATTCTATCGAGCACCCTGTAGGCATGACCAGTTTTGACATGAGTTTTGGCATTGCACTGTGAGCTTGCACCTCTGATCAAACTAGCATGTCCACTAGACTCCCAGTTGCTCCTAACCTCAATCTGGTAAACCCCAACCTCACCTGCGACCTGTAGCATGCCGCGGCATTGTGTCGAGCATCTCCCGTGCGTGCACTGGACGCGCCCAGAGCGCGCGTATTGCACGATGTCGCGCCCGAGCCGACACGCTGGCCCCCTGGCTTTGGCCCACACGGCAGCACCTCGCCACGCACTCCCCGCCTCGCAGCATCACGCCAAACCACCCTGGCACGCTACAGCGCCGCCGCCAGGGCATTCTTGGCGGCACTCCGGCGTCCGCAGTGGCTCCAGCCACGGGTAGCGCCGCCCAAACCCCTCCCGCTCGCCACCTGGCCCCTGGAGCAGCGCGAGCTCATCCGCAGCCATGTCCTCTAGCGCTCGTCGCCGCCACGATGCCCTGCTGCTACAGAACGTCGGTTCACCGGAAGCTTATCCACGGCCACCGCGGAACCGCCTTGCCTCGCTTATAAATGGACGCCCCGGGCCGTTCCCGCACACTGGCAACCTCAGGCCACCCCAATGACGCTTCCCCAGCTCGCCAATCGACCCAGGAGAGCTTTCTTCCCCATCTCCGGTAACTCCTGCCGCCGCCACTGCCCCGACCATTCCGGCACCACCAGGGCCTCCCCCTCTCCATTCTCTTCGCCAGAAACTTCCTCATCCTCCCGTGAACCCATCCCCCTACTCAATTTTGATCGGGAACCACCGTAGCCCCAAATCCATCTTGCTCCCGAAGCTTCCCTCCGCCTTGGAGCTCGCCGCCGGCGATATCCTCCACCTCCGACGACCCCACGACTACCGGAGTAACCACCTCGGCCCCCTGAATCCACTGGTGGCCTCAGCTTTCCGAACGGAGCCACCGTTCGCCGGCGATGATCGCCGGAGCCCCGCTCCACTCGGGCAGAGGAGGGAGACGACGCGGGCGACTGGTCAAACCGGACCAGTGGGCCAGGCGGGCCCACCGTCAGAGACCCAGCGCCGGTCCACGTGGTTAAGTGGAGGCGTAAAGCCTCAAGTACGCCTCCTCTGCACCGAAAGCGTAATCTCGTTTGAAACGTTTTCTTTTTCTATTTTAAAAAAAAACAGATTTGACCAAATCTTTGACTGGCTATAACTTTTTAAATATAACTCCAAATGAATTGATTCTTTTTCCCACCTCTCTCAAATTTCACCTAGTTTATTTTAAGATTTATTTGAAAAAATTTCAGAACAACTTTTGGTGCTGTTTTTATTTTGTGTGTTAATTCTTTTATATTGATAAAATAGGATTTTTGAAGAGAGGAGAAATGTTTCAAGTTTTGGAGTGCACCCTGCCTTTCCACACATTGAAGGCAAGCATTCTGAACCCCGGCATAATATTTTTGTGTGTTCGATGACACGTTCATAACATCACCTCACTTTGGAGAAACTTGTTATTTCATGTGATATGATCATATGCATGGGTGCATGTTATTGATTTCCATGCTGTTGGAAATGGACATACTTGTGATGATAATCACCCTCATGTGCCTTGCATGCATACCGGCAGGAACCCGGGAAAACCTCTGCCTTGGGTAGGCATGAGTTTGTCGCCGGTCTCCGTCGGGACGGTTATGTCTGGTATGGCATGGCAAGGTGATATGAGCGGTGACTCTGTTGGTTGAAATATATTCGTCATGCTAATCATGCAGGGAATACTTAAACCTCCTGAGTCGACCGTAGATCGAGTCTTGTGCCAGTAACCCCCATACTCGTTTCGTACTACCACTCGTCTCTACAACAAGTAGAGTACGGTTCAGTAAGTTGTCAACCTCTTTCTAGCACACACCGTACAGAGAGGCCATGGTGGAAGATACCGGTTGTAGCTGGTAGGCAGGCCACCTGGTCCGGGGGCATGGGTGTTTCCGGTTGGGACCGAGAGGGGAGGCCACCCCTTAGAGCGCGCGATATAAATTTGATCCCATGCCACGCGAGGTTGTAGCCTCCCCACTTAGAGTTTGCTTAACAGGTGTCGTGGGTGATTCCAGACACGTGTGAGATAAGCTGGTGTGTGCAAGTTAGGTGTGTTTTCAACAAAAAGACCGTAGACGGAATTAGTCCCGATGGACTAAAGAAATCCGTTACTCATGGGTAAAGAGTACACCCTCTGCAGAGATTAAACCTATTCGAATAGCCGTGTCCATGGTTAAGGATTACAGTCTGGGATGGGTCAAGTGTCGGTCTTAGTGTCGGTCTTCGGAGGTGAAACTGTTAACCAGAACTGGAACTACTACCTGTGACTTGTGATAATTATGATTATTATTGTTAACTAACCCGTGATATTATTGTTATTATCAAGTATCTCTGGGATGGTTCTACCTCCGGGATATTCACTATGATTGTTTATTTTAAAGCCCTTTGTGTGGTGTCGCTCAGACGCCCGACTGTGGCATTTCTTTTAAAGCCCTTTATGTGGTGTTGCTCAGACGCCCGACTGTGGCATTTCTTTTAAAGCCCTTTGTGTGGTGTTGCTCAGACGCCCGACTGTGGCATTTCTTTTAAAGCCCTTTGTGTGGTGTCGCTCAGACGCCCGATTGTGGCATTTCTTTTAAAGCCCTTTATGTGGTGTCGCTCAGACGCCCGACTATGGCATTTCTTTTAAAGCCCTTTATGTGGTGTCGCTCAGACGCCCGACTGTGGCATTTCTTTTAAAGCCCTTTATGTGGTGTCGCTAAGACGCCCGACTGTGGCATTGCTTGTTATTTATTTCATAAATTTTAATACTACTATGTTATTGCATTTTATAAATAACCGCCTGCACGCATCAGAATTTATTTACTATTTTTGACTGACGTCATGAGCATAAAATATTTTCAGCACATCATTGTTATATTATACCTGTGTTCATAATGTTTGCGAGTACATTCAAAGTACTCATTGGCTTGTCCCTGGCTATTGTCTTGGCCAGATTTTCTTGCACGAAGAGGAGCGACGCGATGACAACCCCGGAACCTAAGTAATGGAGATAGCAGCCTCGCGAAGATAGGAGTTAACCTGGTCAGTTGTTCCCGTGGGAAATGGAGTCCCATAGACATTGATGTTTCATAACCCGCTTCCGCCATCAACCACTAGAAACCATTTGTTGTACTCACAGGCCAGAATGGCCTTGTACTACATATTTTGTTTTCTGCTTGGAATTTCTGTATCAAGTTGGAGCCTCATCAGCTAACAGTAATCCTGGGGCTGATGAGCACGACGGTCTTTTCTGGAAATTTATTACCCGGAAAAAACCCGGTCGTGACAGCTGTCCAGTGCCTTATAGGTGCTGGTTCATGCTTATCTCCTACATCGTCGTCCATACCGTCGATGTCTTCAGAGTCGAAATCGAGCACGTCGTTTAAACTTTCAACAGTGGCTACGAAGTGGGTGGTGGGTGGGCTTTGAATTTCTTTGTCGTCCGCATCCCAACCTTGCTGACCATAATTCGGCCAGGGCTCTCCTGATAAAGAGAGAGACTTTAGTGAATTCAGGATGTCGCCAAAGGGCGAGTGCTGAAAGATGTCCACGGTGGTGAACTCCATGATCGGCGCCCAATCGGATTCGATTGGCAGGGGCGCGGAAGGTTCGGAGTCCGGATAGGAGTCCGGCACCTTGGAGTTGTTGGAAACATGCCCTAGAGGCAATAATAAAAGTATTATTATATTTCATTGTTCATGATAATTGTCTTTTATTCATGCTATAACTGTATTATCCGGAAATCGTAATACACGTGTGAATACTTAGACCACACTATGTCCCTGGTAAGCCTCTAGTTGACCAGCTCGTTGTGATCAACAGATAGTCATGGTTTCCTGACTATGGACATTGGATGTCGTTGATAACGGGATCACATCATTAGGAGAATGATGTGATGGACAAGACCCAATCATAAGCATAGCATAAAAGATCGTGTAGTTCGTTTTGCTAGAGCTTTGCAAGTGTCAAGTATCTCTTCCTTCGACCATGAGATCGTGTAACTCCCGGATACCGTAAGAGTGCCTTGGGTGTATCAAACGTCACAACGTAACTGGGTGACTATAAAGGTGCATTACAGGTATCTCCGAAAGTAGCTGTTGGGTTGACACGGATCGAGACTGGGATTTGTCACTCCGTATGACGGAGAGGTATCTCTGGGCCCACTCGGTAATGCATCATCATAATGAGCTCAATGTGACCAAGGTGTTGGACACGAGATCATGCATTACGGTACGAGTAAAGTGACTTGCCGGTAACGAGACTGAACAAGGTATTGGGATACCGACGATCGAGTCTCGGGCAAGTAACGTACCGATTGACAAAGGGAATTGCATACAGGGTTTGATCGAATCCTCGACATCGTGGTTCATTGTTGGAAATATGCCCTAGAGGCAATAATAAAAGTATTATTATTATATTTCCTTGTTCATGATAATTGTCTTTTATTCATGCTATAACTGTATTATCCGGAAATCGTAATACACGTGTGAATACATAGACCACAATATGTCCCTAGTGAGCCTCTAGTTGACTAGCTCGTTGTGATCAACAGATAGTCATGGTTTCCTGGCTATGGACATTGGATGTCGTTGATAACGGGATCACATCATTAGGAGAATGATGTGATGGACAAGACCCAATCCTAAGCATAGCACAAAGATCGTGTAGTTCGTTTGCTAGAGCTTTGCCAATGTCAAGTATCTCTTCCTTTGACCATGAGATCGTGTAACTCCTGGATACCGTAGGAGTGCTTTGGGTGTATCAAACGTCACAACGTAACTGGGTGACTATAAAGGTGCACTACAGGTATCTCCGAAAGTATCTATTGTTTTATGCGGATCGAGACTGGGATTTGTCACTCCGTGTAAACGGAGAGGTATCTCTGGGCCCACTCGGTAGGACATCATCATATGCGCAATGTGACCAAGGAGTTGATCACGGGATGATGTGTTACGGAACGAGTAAAGTGACTTGCCGGTAACGAGATTGAACAAGGTATCGGTATACCGACGATCGAATCTCGGGCAAGTAAAATACCGCTAGACAAAGGGAATTGAATACGGGATCGATTGAGTCCTTGACATCGTGGTTCATCCGATGAGATCATCGTGGAACATGTGGGAGCCAACATGGGTATCCAGATCCCGCTGTTGGTTATTGACCGGAGAACGTCTCGGTCATGTCTGCATGTCTCCCGAACCCGTAGGGTCTACACACTTAAGGTTCGATGACGCTAGGGTTATAAAGGAAGCTTGTATGTGGTAACCGAATGTTGTTCGGAGTCCCGGATGAGATCCCGGACGTCACGAGGAGTTCCGGAATGGTCCGGAGGTAAAGATTTATATATAGGAAGTCCTGTTTCGGCCATCGGGACAAGTTTCGGGGTCATCGGTATTGTACCGGGACCACCGGAAGGGTCCCGGGGGCCCACCGGGTGGGGCCACCTGCCCCGGGGGGCCACATGGGCTGTAGGGGGTGCGCCTTGGCCTACATGGGCCAAGGGCACCAGCCCCAAGAGGCCCATGCGCCTAGGGAACCCTAGAGGGAAGAGTCCTCGAGGGGGAAGGCACCTCCGAGGTGCCTTTGGGAGGATGGACTCCTCCCCCCTCTTGGCCGCACCCCTTTCTTGGAGTAGGGGGCTAGGCTGCGCCTCCCCCCTCTCCCCTGCCCCTATATATAGTGGAGGGAAGGGAGGGCATCCATACCTGAGCCCTTGGCGCCTCCCTCCCTCCCGTGACACCTCCTCCTCTCTCGTAGGTGCTTGGCGAAGCCCTGCAGGATTGCCACGCTCCTCCACCACCACCACGCCGTTGTGCTGCTGTTGGATGGAGTCTTCCTCAACCTCTCCCTCTATCCTTGCTGGATCAAGGCGTGGGAGACGTCACCGGGCTGTACGTGTGTTGAACGCGGAGGTGCCGTCCGTTCGGCACTTGATCATCGGTGATCTGAATCACGACGAGTACGACTCCATCAACCCCGTTCACTTGAACGCTTCCGCTTAGCGATCTACAAGGGTATGTAGATGCACTCTCCTTTCTACTCGTTGCTGGTCTCTCCATAGATAGATCTTGGTGATACGTAGGAAAATTTTGAATTTCTGCTACGTTCCCCAACAGTGGCATCATGAGCTAGGTCTATTGCGTAGATTCTTTGCACGAGTAGAACACAAAGTAGTTGTGGGCGTTGATGTTGTTCAATATGCTTACCGTTACTAGTCCAATCTTGTTTCGACGGTATTGTGGGATGAAGCGGCCCGGACCGACCTTACACGTACTCTTACGTGAGACAGGTTCCACCGATTGACATGCACTTGGTGCATAAGGTGGCTAGCGGGTGCCAGTCTCTCCCACTTTAGTCGGAACGGATTCGATGAAAAGGGTCCTTATGAAGGGTAAATAGCAATTGGCATATCACGTTGTGGTCTTGCGTAGGTAAGAAACGTTCTTGCTAGAAACCCATAGCAGCCACGTAAAACATGCAACAACAATTAGAGGACGTCTAACTTGTTTTTGCAGGGTATGCTATGTGATGTGATATGGCCAAAAGGATGTGATGAATGATATATGTGATGTATGAGATTGATCATGTTCTTGTAATAGGATTCACGACTTGCATGTCGATGAGTATGACAACCGGCAGGAGCCATAGGAGTTGTCTTTATTTTTTGTATGACCTGCGTGTCATTGAAGAACGCCATGTAAACTACTTTACTTTATTGCTAAACGCGTTAGTCATAGAAGTAGAAGTAGTCGTTGGCGTGACAACTTCATGAAGACACGATGATGGAGATCATGATGATGGAGATCATGGTGTCATGCCGGTGACAAGATGATCATGGAGCCCCGAAGATGAAGATCAAAGGAGCTATATGATATTGGCCATATCATGTCACTACCTATTTGATTGCATGTGATGTTTATCATGTTTATGCATCTTGTTTACTTAGGACGACGGTAGTAAATAAGATGATCCCTTACAAAATTTCAAGAAGTGTTCTCCCCTAACTGTGCACCGTTGCTACAGTTCGTCGCTTCTAAGCACCACGTGATGATCGGGTGTGATGGATTCTTACGTTCACATACAACGGGTGTAAGACAGTTTTACACAGCGAAAACACTTAGGGTTAACTTGACGAGCCTAGCATGTGCAGACATGGCCTCGGAACACGGAGACCGAAAGGTCGAGCATGAGTCGTATAGTAGATACGATCAACATGAAGATGTTCACCGATGATGACTAGTCCGTCTCACGTGATGATCGGACACGGCCTAGTTGACTCGGATCATGTGATCACTTAGATGACCAGAGGGATGTCTATCTGAGTGGGAGTTCATAAGATGAACTTAATTATCCTGAACATAGTCAAAAGACCTTTTGCAAATTATGTCGTAGCTCGCGCTATAGTTCTACTGTTTAGATATGTTCCTAGAGAAAATATAGTTGAAAGTTGATAGTAGCGATTATGCGATCAGTAGAAAGCTTATGTCCTTAATGCACCGCTCAGTGTGCTGAACCCCAAACGTCGTTTGTGGATGTTGCGAACATCGGACATACACGTTTTGATAACTACGTGATAGTTCAGTTAAATGGTTTAGAGTAGAGGCACCAAAGATGTTTTCGAAACATCGCGGGACATATGAGATGTTTCAAGGGCTGAAATTGGGATTTCAAGCTCGTGCCCACGTCAAGAGGTATGAGACCTCCGACGATTTTCTTAGCCTGCAAACTAAGGGAGAAAAGCTCAATCGTTGAGCTTGTGCTCAGATTGTCTGAGTGCAACAATCACTTGAATCGAGTGGGAGTTGATCTTCCAGATGAGATAGTGATGTTTCCCCAAAGTCATTGCCACCAAGCTGCTACAGCTTCGTGATGAACTATAACATATCAGGGATAGATATGATGATCCTTGAAATATTCGCGATGTTTGAAACCGCGAAAGTAGAAATCAAGAAGGAGCATCAATTGTTGATGGTTGGTGAAACCACTAGTTTCAAGAAGGGCAAGGGAACAAAGGGATACTTCATGAAACGGCAATTCAGCTGCTGCTCCAGTGAAGAAACCCAAGGTTGAACCCAAACCCGAGACTAAGTGCTTCTGTAATAAGGGGAACAACCACTGGAGCAGCATTACCCTAGATACTTGGTAGATGAGAAGGCTGGCAAGGTCGATAGAAGTATATTGGATATACATTATGTTAATGTGTACTTTACTAGTACTCCTAGTAGCACCAGGGTATTAGATACCGGTTCGGTTGCTAAGTGTTAGTAACTCGAAATAAAAGCTACGGAATAAACGGAGACTAGCTAAAGGAGAGCTGACGATATGTGTTGGAAGTGTTTCCAAGTTTGATATAATCAACATCGCACGCTCCCTCTACCATCAAGATTAGTATTAAACCTGAATAAGTGCTCTTGCACCTAAGGAATGGTTTATTGAATCTCGATCGTAGTGATACACATTTTCATGCCAAAAGATATAAGATAGTAATGATAGTACCACTTACTTGTGGCACTGCCATGTAAGTCATAATGGTATAAAACGCATGAAGAAGCTCCATGTTGATGGATCTTTGGACTCACTCGTTTTTGAAAAGTTTGAGACATGCGAACCATGTCTATTGGTGTATATGCATGAAGAAACTCCATGCAAATGGATCGTTTGGACTCACTTGATTTTGAATCACTTGAGATATGCAAATCATACCACATGGGCAAGATGACTGAAAAGCCTCGTTTTCAGTAAGATGGAACAAGATAGCAACTTGTTGGAAGTAACACATTTTGATGTGTGCAGTCCAATGAGTGCTGAGGCATGCAGTGAATATCGTTATGTTCTTACTTCACAGATGATTCGAGTAGATGTTGAGAATATTTACTTGATGAAACACAAGTCTGAATTATTGAATGGTTCAAGTAATTTCAGAGTGAAGTAGAAGATCATTGTGACAAGAGGATAAAATGTCTATGATATGATCATAGAGATGAATATCTGAGTTACGAGTTTTGGCACACAATTAAGACATTGTGGAAATTGTTTCGCAATTAATACCGCCTGGAACACCATAGTGTGATGGTGTGTCCGAACATCATAGTTGCACCCTATTGGATATGGTGCGTACCATGATGTCTCTTATCGAATTACCACTATCGTTCATGGGTTAGGCATTAGAGACAACCACATTCACTTTAAATAGGGCACCACGTAATTCCGATGAGATGACACCGTATGAATTATGGTTTAGAGAAACCTAAGTTGTCGTTTCTTAAAGGTTTGGGGCTGCGACGCTTATGTGAAAAAGTTTCAGGTTGATAAGCTCGAACCCAAAGCGGATAAAATGCATCTTCATAGGAAACCCAAAACAGTTGGGTATACCTCCTAATTCAGATCCGAAAGCAATATGGATTGTTTCTAGAATCGGGTCCTTTCTCGAGGAAAGGTTTCTCTCGAAAGAGTTGAGTGGGAGGATGGTGGAGACTTGATGAGGTTATTGAACCGTCTCTTCAACTAGTGTGTGGCAGGGCACAGGAAGTTGTTCCTGTGGCACCTACACCAATTGAAGTGGAAGCTTATGATATTGATCATGAAACTTCGGATCAAGTCACTACCAAACCTCGTAGGACGACAAGGACACGTACTACTTCGGAGTGGTAAGGTGATCCTGTCTTGAAGGTCATGTTGCTAGACAACAATGAACCTACGAGCTATGGAGAAGCGATGGTGGGCCCGAATTCCGACAAATGGTTAGAAGCCATGAAATCCGAGATAGTATCCATATATCAGAACAAAGCATGGACTTTGATGGACTTGCCCGATGATCGGCAATCCATTGAGATAAATGGATCTTTTAAGAAGAAGACGGACGTGGATGGTAATGTCACCATCTATGAAGCTCGACTTGTGGCGAAAGTGTTTTCACAAGTTCAAGGAGTTGACTACGATGAGATTTTCTCATCCGTAGCGATGCTTAAAGTCCGTCGGATTCATGTTAGCATTAGCTGCATTTATGAAATATGGCAGATGGATGTCAAGACAAGTTTCCTTACCAGTTTTCGTAAGGAAAGGTTGTATGCAATACAATCAGAAAAGTTTTGTCGATCCTAAGGATGCTAAAAGGTATGCTAGCTCCAGCGATCCTTCTAAGGACTGGAGTGAGCATCTCGGAGTTGGAATGTATGCTTTGATGATGATCAAAGATTTTGGGTTTGTACAAAGTTTATGAGAAACTTGTATTTCCAAAGAAGTGAGTGGGAGCACTATAGAATTTCTGATGAGTATATGTTGTTGACATATTGTTGATCAGAAATGACGTAGAATTTCTGGAAAGCATATAGGGTTATTTGAAAGTGTTTTTCAATGGAAAACCTGGATTAAGCTACTTGAACATTGAGCATCAAGATCTATAAGGATAGATCAAAATGCTTAATAATACTTTCAAATGAGCACATACCTTGACATGATCTTGAAGGTGTTCAAGATGGACCAGTCAAAGAAGGAGTTCTTGCCTGAGTTGTAAGGTACGAAGTTAAGACTTAAAGCTCGACCACGGCAGAATAGAGAGAAAGGACGAAGGTCGTCCCCTATGCTTAAGACGTAGGCTCTTCAGTATGCTATGCTGTGTACCGCACCTGAAGTGTGCCTTGCCATGAGTCAGTCAAGGGGTACAAGAGTGATCCAAGAATGGCTCACAGGACAGCGGTCAAAGTTATCCTTAGTAACTAGTGGACTAAGGAATTTTCTCGATTATGGAGGTGGTAAAAGAGTTCGTCGTAAAGGTTACGACGATGCAAGCTTGACACCTATCCGGATAGCTCTGAGTAGAGAGACCGGATACATATAATGGAGCAATAATTTAGAATAGCTCCAAGTAGAACAGTTGTTTGGAATAGCTCCAAATAGAGCGTGGTAGCTGCATCTAGGAGATGACATAGAGATTTGTAAAGCACACACGGATCTGAAAGGTTCAGACCCGTTGACTAAAACCTCTCTCACAAGCAACATGATCAAACATAAAACTCATTGAGTGTTAATCACATAGTGATGTGAACTAGACTACTGACTCTAGTAAACTCTTGGGTATTAGTCACATGGCGATGTGACCTGTGAGTGTTAATCACATGGCGATGTGAACTAGATTATTGACTCTAGTGCAAGTGGGAGACTGTTGGAAATATGCCCTAGAGGCAATAATAAAAGTATTATTATTATATTTCCTTGTTCATGATAATTGTCTTTTATTCATGCTATAACTGTATTATCCGGAAATCGTAATACACGTGTGAATACATAGACCACAATATGTCCCTAGTGAGCCTCTAGTTGACTAGCTCGTTGTGATCAACAGATAGTCATGGTTTCCTGGCTATGGACATTGGATGTCGTTGATAACGGGATCACATCATTAGGAGAATGATGTGATGGACAAGACCCAATCCTAAGCATAGCACAAAGATCGTGTAGTTCGTTTGCTAGAGCTTTGCCAATGTCAAGTATCTCTTCCTTTGACCATGAGATCGTGTAACTCCTGGATACCGTAGGAGTGCTTTGGGTGTATCAAACGTCACAACGTAACTGGGTGACTATAAAGGTGCACTACAGGTATCTCCGAAAGTATCTATTGTTTTATGCGGATCGAGACTGGGATTTGTCACTCCGTGTAAACGGAGAGGTATCTCTGGGCCCACTCGGTAGGACATCATCATATGCGCAATGTGACCAAGGAGTTGATCACGGGATGATGTGTTACGGAACGAGTAAAGTGACTTGCCGGTAACGAGATTGAACAAGGTATCGGTATACCGACGATCGAATCTCGGGCAAGTAAAATACCGCTAGACAAAGGGAATTGAATACGGGATCGATTGAGTCCTTGACATCGTGGTTCATCCGATGAGATCATCGTGGAACATGTGGGAGCCAACATGGGTATCCAGATCCCGCTGTTGGTTATTGACCGGAGAACGTCTCGGTCATGTCTGCATGTCTCCCGAACCCGTAGGGTCTACACACTTAAGGTTCGATGACGCTAGGGTTATAAAGGAAGCTTGTATGTGGTTACCGAATGTTGTTCGGAGTCCCGGATGAGATCCCGGACGTCACGAGGAGTTCCGGAATGGTCCGGAGGTAAAGATTTATATATAGGAAGTCCTGTTTCGGCCATCGGGACAAGTTTCGGGGTCATCGGTATTGTACCGGGACCACCGGAAGGGTCCCGGGGGCCCACCGGGTGGGGCCACCTGCCCCGGGGGGCCACATGGGCTGTAGGGGGTGCGCCTTGGCCTACATGGGCCAAGGGCACCAGCCCCAAGAGGCCCATGCGCCTAGGGAACCCTAGAGGGAAGAGTCCTCGAGGGGGAAGGCACCTCCGAGGTGCCTTGGGGAGGATGGACTCCTCCCCCCTCTTGGCCGCACCCCTTTCTTGGAGTAGGGGGCAAGGCTGCGCCTCCCCCCTCTCCCCTGCCCCTATATATAGTGGAGGGAGGGAGGGCATCCATACCTGAGCCCTTGGCGCCTCCCTCCCTCCCGTGACACCTCCTCCTCTCCCGTAGGTGCTTGGCGAAGCCCTGCAGGATTGCCACGCTCCTCCACCACCACCACGCCGTTGTGCTGCTGTTGGATGGAGTCTTCCTCAACCTCTCCCTCTCTCCTTGCTGGATCAAGGCGTGGGAGACGTCACCGGGCTGTACGTGTGTTGAACGCGGAGGTGCCGTCCGTTCGGCACTAGGATCATCGGTGATTTGAATCACGACGAGTACGACTCCATCAACCCCGTTCACTTGAACGCTTCCGCTTAGCGATCTACAAGGGTATGTAGATGCACTCTCCTCCCCTTTCTACTCGTTGCTGGTCTCTCCATAGATAGATCTTGGTGTTACGTAGGAAAATTTTGAATTTCTGCTACGTTCCCCAACATTCATCCGATGACAACATCGAGGAGCATGTGGGAGCCATCATGGGTATCCAGATCCCGCTGATGGTTATTGACTGAGAGCGTCTCGGTCATGTCTGCATGTCTCCCGAACCCGTAGGGTCCACACACTTAAGGTTCGGTGACGCTAGGGTTATGAAGATATGGATATGCAGAAACCCGAATGTTGTTCGGAGTCCCGGATGAGATCCCGGACGTCACGAGGAGTTCCGGAATGGTCCGGAGGTAAAGAATTATATATAGGAAGTGCTATTTCGGGCATCGGGACAAGTTTCGGGGTTATCGGTATTGTACCGGGACCACCGGAAGGGTCCCGGGGGTCCACCGGGTGGGGCCACCTGTCCCGGGGGGGCCACATGGGCTGTAGGGGGTGCGCCTTGGCCATCATGGGCCAAGGGCACCAGCCCCTATAGGCCCATGCGCCTAGGGTTTCCCCCTAGGAGGAGTCCTAGTGGTGGAAGGCACCCCTAGGTGCCTTGGGGGGGAGGGAAACCTCCCCTAGGCCGCCGCCCCCCCTAGTAGATCTCATCTACTAGGGCCGGCGCCCCCCCCTTGGCACCCCTATATATAGTGGGGGAGAGGAGGGACTTCACACACCAGCCCCTGGCGCCTCCACCTCCCCCCGTTACGTCTCTCCCTCGTAGTCTCGGCGAAGCCCTGCTGCTGTGACGCCCTGCATCCACCACCACGCCGTCGTGCTGCTGGATCTTCATCAACCTCTCCTTCCCCCTTGCTGGATCAAGAAGGAGGAGACGTCTCCCGTCCCGTACGTGTGTTGAACGCGGAGGTGCCGTCCGTTCGGCGCTGGTCATCGGTGATTTGGATCACGTCGAGTACGACTACATCATCACCTTGCAAGCTTCCGCACGCGATCTACAAGTGGTATGTAGATGCAAACTCTCTCCCTAGACTCGTTGCTTAGATGAACTCATAGATGGATCTTGGTGAAACCGTAGGAAAAATTTTAATTTTCTGCAACGTTCCCCAACAGTGGCATCATGAGCTAGGTCTATGCGTAGTTCTCTTTGCACGAGTAGAACACAACTTTGTTGTGGGCGTGGATTTTGTCATCTTACTTGCCTCTACTAGTCTTTTCTTGCTCAACGGTATTGTGGGATGAAGCGGCCCGGACCAACCTTACACGTACGCTTACGTGAGACCGGTTCCACCGACTGACATGCACTAGTTGCATAAGGTGGCTGGCGGGTGTCTGTCTCTCCCACCTTAGTTGGAGCGGAATCGATGAACAGGGCCCTTATGAAGGGTAAATAGAAGTTGACAAAATCACGTTGTGGTGATTCGTAGGTAAGAAAACGTTCTTGCTAGAACCCAATTGCAGCCACGTAAAAGATGCAACAACAATTAGAGGACGTCTAACTTGTTTTTGCAGCGATTGATCATGTGATGTGATATGGCCAGAAGTTGTGATGAATGATGAATTGTGATGTATGAGATCATGTTCTTTGTAATAGGATTCACGACTTGCATGTCGATGAGTATGACAACCGGCAGGAGCCATAGGAGTTGTCATTATTTTTTGTATGACCTGCGTGTCATTGAATAACGTCATGTAAACTACTTTACTTTATTGCTAAACGTTAGTCATAGAAGTAGAAGTAGTCGTTGGCGTGACAACTTCATGAAGACACGATGATGGAGATCATGATGATGGAGATCATGGTGTCAAGCCGGTGACAAGATGATCATGGAGCCCCGAAGATGAAGATCAATGGAGCTATATGATATTGGCCATATCATGTCACAACTATATAATTGCATGTGATGTTTATTATGTATTATGCATCTTGTTTACTTAGGACGACGGTAGTAAATAAGATGATCCCTTATAAAATTTCAAGAAGTGTTCTCCCCTAACTGTGCACCGTTGCTACAGTTCGTCGCTTCTAAGCACCACGTGATGATCGGGTGTGATGGATTCTTACGTTCACATACAACGGGTGTAAGACAGTTTTACACAGCGAAAACACTTAGGGTTAACTTGACGAGCCTAGCATGTGCAGACATGGCCTCGGAACACGGAGACCGAAAGGTCGAACACGAGTCGTATGGAAGATACGATCAACATGAAATGTTCACCGACGATGACTAGTCCGTCTCACGTGATGATCGGACACGGGCTAGTCGACTCGGATCGTGTAACACTTAGATGACTAAAGGGATGTCTAATCTAAGTGGGAGTTCATAATTTGATTAGAACTTTATTATCATGAACTTAGTCTAAAACCTTTGCAAATATGTCTTGTAGATCAATGGCCAACGCTAATGTCAACATGAACTTCAACGCGTTCCTAGAGAAAACCAAGCTGAAAGATGATGGCAGCAACTATACGGACTGGGTCCGGAACCTGAGGATCATCCTCATAGCTGCCAGGAAACAATATGTCCTAGAAGGACCGCTAGGTGACGCTCCCGTCCCAGAGAACCAAGACATTATGAATGCTTGGCAAACTCGCGCTGATGATTACTCCCTCGTTCAGTGCGGCATGCTTTACAGCTTAGAACCGGGGCTCCAAAAGCGTTTTGAGCATCACGGAGCATATGAGATGTTCGAAGAGCTGAAACTAGTTTTTCAAGCTCATGCCCGGGTCGAGAGATATGATGTCTCCGACAAGTTCTACAGTTGTAAGATGGAGGAAAACAGTTCTGTCAGTGAGCACATCCTGAAGATGTCTGGGTTGCACAACCGTATGACCCAGCTGAACATTAACCTCCCAGATGAGGCGGTCATTGACAGAATCCTCCAGTCGCTCCCACCAAGCTACAAGAGCTTTGTGATGAACTACAACATGCAGGGAATGGAAAAGACCATTCCTGAAGTGTTCTCGATGCTGAAGTCAGCAGAGGCTGAAATCAAGAAAGAACATCAAGTGTTGATGGTCAATAAGACCACTAAGTTCAAGAAGGGCAAGGGTAAGAAGAACTTCAAGAAGGACGGCAAAGATGTTGCCGCGCCTGGTAAGCCAGTTACCGGGAAGAAGTCAAAGAATGGACCCAAGCCTGAGACTGAGTGCTTTTATTGCAAGGGGAAGGGTCACTGGAAGCGGAACTGCCCCAAATACTTAGCGGATAAGAAGGCCGGCAACACCAAAGGTATATTTGATATACATGTGATTGATGTGTACCTTACCAGTACTCGTAGTAACTCCTGGGTATTTGATACCGGTGCCGTTGCTCATATTTGTAACTCACAGCAGGAGCTGCGGAATAAACGGAGACTGGCAAAGGACGAGGTGACGATGCGCGTCGGGAATGGTTCCAGAGTCGATGTGATCGCCGTCGGCACGCTGCCTCTACATTTACCTACGGGATTAGTTTTGAACCTTAATAATTGTTATTTAGTGCCAAGTTTGAGCATGAACATTGTATCAGGATCTCGTTTAATACGAGATGGCTACTCATTTAAGTCTGAGAATAATGGTTGTTCGATTTATATGAGAGATATGTTTTATGGTCATGCTCCGATGGTCAATGGTTTATTCTTAATGAATCTCGAGCGTAATATTACACATGTTCATAGTGTAGATGCCAAAAGATTTAAAGTTGATAACGATAGTCCCACATACTTGTGGCACTGCCGCCTTGGTCACATTGGTGTCAAGCGCATGAAGAAGCTCCATGCCGATGGACTTTTAGAGTCTCTTGATTATGAATCGTTTGACACGTGCGAACCATGCCTCTTGGGCAAAATGACCAAGACTCCGTTCTCCGGAACAATGGAGCGAGCAACCAACTTGTTGGAAATCATACATACCGATGTGTGCGGTCCAATGAGCGTTGAGGCTCGCGGAGGATATCGTTATGTTCTCACTCTCACAGATGACTTGAGTAGATATGGGTATGTCTACTTAATGAAACACAAGTCTGAGACCTTTGAAAAGTTCAAGGAATTTCAGAATGAGGTGGAGAATCAACGTGACCGAAAGATAAAATTCTTACGATCAGATCGTGGAGGAGAATACTTAAGTCACGAATTTGGTACACACTTAAAGAAATGTGGAATCGTTTCACAGCTCACGCCGCCTGGAACACCTCAGCGAAACGGTGTGTCCGAACGTCGTAATCGCACTCTATTGGATATGGTGCGGTCTATGATGTCTCTTACCGATTTACCGCTATCATTTTGGGGATACGCTCTAGAGACAGCTACATTCACTTTAAATAGGGCACCGTCTAAATCCGTTGAGACGACACCGTATGAATTATGGTTTGGAAAGAAACCTAAGCTGTCGTTTCTAAAAGTTTGGGGATGCGAAGCTTATGTCAAGAAACTTCAACCTGAAAAGCTCGAACCCAAGTCGGAAAAATGCGTATTCATAGGATACCCTAAGGAAACTGTAGGGTATACCTTCTACTTAAGATCCGAAGGCAAGATCTTTGTTGCCAAGAACGGATGCTTTCTGGAAAAAGAGTTTCTCTCGAAAGAAGTAAGTGGGAGGAAAGTAGAACTCGATGAAGTACTACCTCTTGAGCGGGATAGTGACGCAGCACAGGAAACCGTTCCTGTGATGCCCACACCAACTGAAGAGGAAAACCATGATAATGATCAAGGTACTTCGGATCAAGTTACTGCTGAACTTCGTAGGTCCACAAGGACACGTTCCGCACCAGAGTGGTACGGCAACCCTGTCCTGGAAATCATGTTGTTAGACAACAATGAACCTTCGAACTATGAAGAAGCAATGGCGGGCCCGGATTCCAACAAATGGCTTGAAGCCATGAAATCCGAGATAGAATCCATGTATGAAAACAAAGTATGGACTTTGACAGACTTGCCCGATGATCGGCGAGCGATAGAAAACAAATGGATCTTTAAGAAGAAGACGGACGCGGATGGTAATGTTACCATCTATAAAGCTCGACTTGTCGCTAAGGGTTATCGACAGGTTCAAGGGATTGACTACGACGAGACATTCTCTCCCGTAGCGAAGCTAAAGTCCGTCCGAATCATGTTAGCAATTGCCGCATACTATGATTATGAGATATGGCAGATGGACGTCAAAACAGCATTCCTTAACGGGCATCTTAAGGAAGAACTGTATATGATGCAGCCGGAAGGTTTTGTCGATCCTCGAACGCTAACAAAGTATGCAAGCTCCAGCGATCCATTTATGGACTGGTGCAAGCATCTCGGAGTTGGAACATTCGCTTTGATGAGATGATCAAAGCGTTTGGGTTTATGCAGACTTATGGAGAAGCCTGCGTTTACAAGAAAGTGAGTGGGAGCTCTGTAGCATTTCTCATATTATATGTAGATGACATACTCCTGATGGGAAATAATATAGAATTTCTGGACAGCATTAAGGCCTACTTGAATAAGTGTTTTTCAATGAAGGACCTTGGAGAAGCTGCTTATATATTAGGCATCAAGATCTATAGAGATAGATCGAGACGCCTCATAGGTCTTTCACAAAGCACATACCTTGATAAGATTTTGAAGAGATTCAGAATGGATCAGTCCAAGAAGGGGTTCTTGCCTATGTTACAAGGTATGAGACTGAGCTCAGCTCAGTCACCGACCACGGCAAAAGATAAAGAAGAGATGAGTGTCATCCCCTATGCTTCAGCCATAGGATCTATTATGTATGCCATGCTGTGTACCAGACCCGATGTAAACCTTGCCGTAAGTTTGGTAGCAAGATACCAAAGTAATCCCGGCAAGGAACACTGGACAGCGGTCAAGAATATCCTGAAGTACCTGAAAAGGACAAAGGACATGTTTCTCGTTTATGGAGGAGACGAAGAGCTCGTCGTAAAGGGTTACGTCGACGCTAGCTTCGACTCAGATCTGGATGACTCTAAGTCACAAACCGGATACGTGTATATGTTGAATGGTGGAGCAGTAAGCTGGTGCAGCTGCAAGCAGAGCGTCGTGGCGGGATCTACGTGTGAAGCGGAGTACATGGCAGCCTCGGAGGCAGCACATGAAGCGATTTGGGTGAAGGAGTTCATCACCGACCTAGGAGTCATACCCAATGCGTCGGGGCCGATCAAACTCTTCTGTGACAACACTGGAGCTATTGCCCTCGCAAAGGAGCCCAGGTTTCACAAGAAGACCAGGCACATCAAGCGTCGTTTCAACTCCATCCGTGAAAATGTTCAAGATGGAGACATAGAGATTTGCAAAGTGCACACGGATCTGAATGTCGCAGATCCGCTGACTAAACCTCTCTCGCGTGCAAAACATGATCAACACCAGAACTCTATGGGTGTTCGATTCATCACAATGTAACTAGATTAGTGACTCTAGTGCAAGTGGGAGACTGTTGGAAATATGCCCTAGAGGCAATAATAAAAGTATTATTATATTTCATTGTTCATGATAATTGTCTTTTATTCATGCTATAACTGTATTATCCGGAAATCGTAATACACGTGTGAATACTTAGACCACACTATGTCCCTGGTAAGCCTCTAGTTGACCAGCTCGTTGTGATCAACAGATAGTCATGGTTTCCTGACTATGGACATTGGATGTCGTTGATAACGGGATCACATCATTAGGAGAATGATGTGATGGACAAGACCCAATCCTAAGCATAGCATAAAAGATCGTGTAGTTCGTTTTGCTAGAGCTTTGCAAGTGTCAAGTATCTCTTCCTTCGACCATGAGATCGTGTAACTCCCGGATACCGTAAGAGTGCCTTGGGTGTATCAAACGTCACAACGTAACTGGGTGACTATAAAGGTGCATTACAGGTATCTCCGAAAGTAGCTGTTGGGTTGACACGGATCGAGACTGGGATTTGTCACTCCGTATGACGGAGAGGTATCTCTGGGCCCACTCGGTAATGCATCATCATAATGAGCTCAATGTGACCAAGGTGTTGGACACGGGATCATGCATTACGGTACGAGTAAAGTGACTTGCCGGTAACGAGACTGAACAAGGTATTGGGATACCGACGATCGAGTCTCGGGCAAGTAACGTACCGATTGACAAAGGGAATTGCATACAGGGTTTGATCGAATCCTCGACATAGTGGTTCATCCGATGACAACATCGAGGAGCATGTGGGAGCCATCATGGGTATCCAGATCCCGCTGATGGTTATTGACTGAGAGCGTCTCGGTCATGTCTGCATGTCTCCCGAACCCGTAGGGTCTACACACTTAAGGTTCGGTGACGCTAGGGTTATGAAGATATGTATATGCAGAAACCCGAATGTTGTTCGGAGTCCCGGATGAGATCCCGGACGTCACGAGGAGTTCCGGAATGGTCCGGAGGTAAAGAATTATATATAGGAAGTGCTATTTCGGGCATCGGGACAAGTTTCGGGGTTATCGGTATTGTACCGGGACCACCGGAAGGGTCCCGGGGGTCCACCGGGTGGGGCCACCTGTCCCGGGGGGCCACATGGGCTGTAGGGGGTGCGCCTTGGCCATCATGGGCCAAGGGCACCAGCCCCTATAGGCCCATGCGCCTAGGGTTTCCCCCTAGGAGGAGTCCTAGTGGTGGAAGGCACCCCTAGGTGCCTTGGGGGGGAGGGAAACCTCCCCTAGGCCGCCGCCCCCCTAGTAGATCTCATCTACTAGGGCCGCCCCCCCCCTTGGCACCCCTATATATAGTGGGGGAGAGGAGGGACTTCACACACCAGCCCCTGGCGCCTCCACCTCCCCCCGTTACGTCTCTCCCTCGTAGTCTCGGCGAAGCCCTGCTGCTGTGACGCCCTGCATCCACCACCACGCCGTCGTGCTGCTGGATCTTCATCAACCTCTCCTTCCCCCTTGCTGGATCAAGAAGGAGGAGACGTCTCCCGTCCCGTACGTGTGTTGAACGCGGAGGTGCCGTCCGTTTGGCGCTGGTCATCGGTGATTTGGATCACGTCGAGTACGACTACATCATCACCTTGCAAGCTTCCGCATGCGATCTACAAGTGGTATGTAGATGCAAACTCTCTCCCTAGACTCGTTGCTTAGATGAACTCATAGATGGATCTTGGTGAAACCGTAGGAAAAATTTTAATTTTCTGCAACGTTCCCCAACAGGAGTCACGAGCTTCGCAAAGGACAGGGTTGGTGTTCGGCTCAATCGTCGTAGGGATAGCAGCCCCCGAGGCGGTGTCCAGCCACCCGTCCTCGATCGGCGCAGTTGGCTCCGAGCTAAGGGTCGGAGCGGATACTTGTGCGGCCTTTAGGGCACTGTCCAGCGGCAGAGCTAGATCATGCCCATCATGACAGTGCGGCGCGCTTGGCTGTGGCTCGAACCCGTCGAAGATCAAGTCTCCGCGGACATCACCCATATAGTTCAAACTTGCAAATCTGACCTGATGGCCAGGGGCGTAGCTTTCAATCTGCTCCAGATGGCCAAGCGAATTGGCCCGCAGTGCAAAGCCGCCGAATACGAAGATCTGTCCGGGGAGAAAAGTCTCACCCTGGACCGCATCATTGTTGATGATCGGAGCAGCCATCGGGCCTAAAGATGACGACACAGAGGAACTCTCAATGAAAGCACCAATGTCGGTGTCAAAACCGGCGGATCTCGGGTAGGGGGTCCCGAACTGTGCGCCTAGGCGGACAGTAACAGGAGACAAGGGACACGATGTTTTTACCCAGGTTCGGGCCCTCTCGATGGAGGTAAAACCCTACTCCTGCTTGATTAATATTGATGATATGGGTAATACAAGAGTAGATCTACCACGAGATCAGAGAGACTAAACCCTAGAAGCTATCCTATGGTATGATTGTTATTCGTACTACGGACTAAAACCCTCCGGTTTATATAGGCACCGAAGAGGGTTAGGGTTACACAGAGTCGGTTACAATGGTAGGAGATCTACATATCTGTATCGCCAAGCTTGCCTTCCACGCCAAGGAAAGTCCCATCCGAACACGGGACGAAGTCTTTAATCTTGTATCTTCATAGTCCAGGAGTCCGGCCAAAGGTGATAGTTCGGCTATCCGGACACCCCCTGATCTAGGACTCCCTCAGTCATGCAGGGCTCTATCTTGAGTGTACAATTATTTTCAAGGCCAACTGATGAAGCAACTCTCGCTTCAATTCAGACCTGGCCCGTTCCATCTCAAAACCACGATTCTTCCTCCAAGATGATGCGATTAAGTAGTGTATGCCAGAATTTTAGTGAATCATTCTCAAATTTAACCGCAACTCATAGCTGTCATATCATGGCACAATACCAAGTTTCACATTTTCCAGACTTTGTTTGCATTTTTCAAAATTAAAAAACCAATAGTCTCCATGTTCCGGGTCGAGTCCTAACACCTTGATGTTTGAAACACCACTTTTTTCTTTTCTTTGATAAGGCCTAAACATGGACTCAAGAACAGAAATAGGGGTTTTCAACCCAATCTTTCTAACTTTTTCATGCACTTGTAGTTCAAATTTTAATTATATCCATTAATAACTGGAAATGCATTAAATGACTTAAATGTAGTGTTGTATTTTGATTTTTAATATATATATTTCAAGGCCAATAGATGAAGAAATAATCTTTTCTCCTTGAAACCTGACATTTTCCATCTCAAAAATTAGATTTTTCCTCGAAAATGGTCCAGTTTTTAAGCAATGTACATCACATTTTTTGCCAAAACTTCTCAAAGTTTTACCACAACATCTAGGTATCATATAATAAAACCATTCTAGGTGCGCATTTTCCAGACTTCGTTCGTATTTTCTAGAATTGAAAACCAATATGCTTCATGTTCAGGGTCGAGTCATGTCACCCTGATGTTGGGAATTCCCCCATTTTTCTTGCATATGTCCAAAACATATACTCAAAAATACAATTATTATTTTCAACCTAATTTTTTCCATAAAATTCATGCAATTGCGGTTTGAATTTTAATTGTATTCATTAAATGCCTAGAAATGCGCCAAATAACTTAAATATAATGAATGAACAACAAAAATTGTCGAATTTGGACAGAGAACATTCGATGGTGTATCTTAAGTGTAGAAAAAACTAAAGGCCAATGGATGAAGCAGTGATCGTTTCACCTTCAAACCTAACATGTTCCTTATTGAAACCACGATTCTTCCTTGGAGATGTTCCAGCTTGGAGCAGTTTACATCACAACTTTTGCAAAAACTGCTCAAATCTTTACCATGAGATATGGGTATCATATTATGACACCATTTGTAGGTTTCATGTTTTTCATACTCTGTTTGGCTTGTCTTCTACTCCCTCCGTTCCAAAACAGAAGGTGTATTGATATCTGTGCAAGTCAACCATCTTAATGTCTGACCAAGCTTATAGAATAAAATAACAACATTTTGCAATACCTAATAGATAAAATATGAAACTACTTTTCATGATGGATTAAATGGTATAAATTTTGTATTGTGGATATTGATATATTTTTCTAAAACTCGGTCAACCATGCACTTGTCTGAATTTTGAAAAAACAAATATACCTTATTTAAAGGATCGGAGGGAATATAGAATTAGAAAACCAATAACCTCTCTGTTCGTGGTCGAGCCTTAGCACCCTAATGTTTCCAACTCCTGTAGTTTTCTTGAATAAGGGATAAACATAGACTCAAGAACAAAATTAGGATATCTTTTCAACCTTCTAATGCACTTGCAGTTCAAATGTGAACTATATCCATTTAATGCATGAAGTGCGCTTAATGACTTAAATATAATAAACGAACCTAAAAAAATGCCAAATTTGTATGTGAAACATGTGATGGTGTATACTGAGTGTAAAAAAAATCAAGGTCAAACCATGAAGAAACTCACACTTTGCCTTCAAACCTGACCCATTTCCCTTCGGAACATCGATTCTTCCTCAAAGATGCTTCTGTTTTCAAGCAGTGTACATCATAACTTTTGCGAAACTTTCTTTTTAAGATTTCATCACAACCTCTAGAGAGTAGTTTTTAGACATCATTTGCAATTTTCAGATTTGAAAACCTATAAGCTCCAATGCAGGTTCTTGCTGGTAATGGACAAGAAGGGGAAGATTTTTATATTTTCTGCATCTTCATGTTCTGAATTTGTCCAACTCATCGTAATTTTCCCCAATCTTCAGTCTAGATTCCATCAAACTTTTGTATGCATTAGAGTCCGCCCCACGTCAAATTATTTTCGTCCTCCGCGACTGAGCTCCATGGTCGGGTTGAGTCTTGGCACCCTCATGTTCACAATTCCTCTTCTTTTCTTGTATATAAGGCCTAAACATTGACTCAAGAACACAAATAGTTTTGAACCCGTCTTTGCTAACTTTTTCATACACTTGCGGTTAAAATTTAAATTATATCTGCTAAATGCTATAATTGATATTAATTGCTTATATACATAGAGAAATAATATCTAAAATATCCCTAATTTTCCCGACGTGGAACACATTACATTGTGTTACAAATGCTAAATTTTGGCATTTTTTTGGAACCGGTTACTAATTTTAAGACATGAATTGCATTTCTTGCTATTTATCAAATAATATTTAAATAGTTTGTTCTTCAAAATCTAAATTCAAATAAACATATGCACATTATTGATTTATAATTGTTTGCCGAGTATCTTAGGAAAAACCCTACTTTGTTGAGTGTTTTCTGTTTGGCACTCGGCAACATACCTGTTTGCTGAGTGTCATTCTTTCACCGAGTTTTGTCGTCAGTACACTTGGCAAAGGTCTTGTTTGCCAGTGTCCAATCAAGTACACTCAACAAACAACCTTGCACTCGGCATAAAAGCATTTTCCGTAATGCTACACGGATATTATTAATCTTTTTCTAAAACATGGATATTATTAATTTGAGTACAAATACGTCGGTCGCTATGAACAAGAAAGATAAGATCAACCTCCTTCAACTTATCGAGCTAGTGCTTGAAAGATCTAATTAAGCAGGACAGTGGAGGGACAGTAAAGACAGTGAGTAAACTAAAACTGTACAGATGATTTTCAACTCCTCCTGCCTTCATATCTTGTTGTGGAGCTTGGACGGCGCGACGAGAGGGTTCTGCTTCGATCTGCTCACGGCCGACCTTCTTGTAGTCGAAGCCACACGCGTGCCCGTCCACGTAGCGGTGCAGCGAGCAGAAGGTGCCACCGCAGCGGCACGCGAAACCCAGCAGCCCCACCTTCGTCTTGCACGCCATGCACCTGGTTGGCGCCGCCTTCTTCGCTGCCGCCCCCGTCGCCGGTGCCGCTTCAGCGGTAGAGTCCTGTAGGCTCACCGAGTTCTTGAAGGCGAGGATGAGGTCGTCGGCATTGATCTTCCCCTCGACTGCGGAGGCAGCCGCACCTGTGGCCTTGAGTTGGTCGCGGTAGCACTTTGAGCACATGCCCTTGGTCGTCGCGCTCCCGTAGAACCCGCAGCCGTTCGCGCACAGCGGCGCGGCGCCACCGGCGGCGGCCTCCGTCGAAGACTCCTGCCCGTGCGCCATGTATCGCCGCTGATCTGATCCAAAAGGAACCGATCGAGGATCGATCGTCTCGCGTTCGCGTATTACGGGAGTCTGTGAATCTCGCGTTTGTTTTGTTGCCGTCGTGCGTGGGTGCTTCGTTGACGAGGGCCCTTGTGTGGCTTATAAGGCCTTGTACAAAGGGGAATGCTTATGCACAAGTGCTTAAGGAGAGAGAATAGGCTTTGCTTTCTATGAAAAATTGGTAGACTGAGCTAATACATGAAAGATTCCCAGCGGAAGCCCCAAGCACCTATTGGCACCGGAAGCAAACTCTGGCACCTGTTGCCTCTCTGAAGCACCTAGTCAAGTGTATAGGAGTAAAAAAACCCGGTTTTTCTCCTGAAGCACCGACGGAGGCACCTGCGTTGTACAGGGCCTAAAAGGCCCGCCACGCGTGACCGGAGCAAATCCGAGGCGTGCTCAAGAACCTTGCAGTTGATCTTTGAAGCCGCGCAGTGGCCTTCTCGGCTTCCTTAACTGTATCCCGATCCGAAGGCAAGCAGTTGCCAGATTTAGCGACGTAACTAGTGTAGTGTCTAGCGTAAGATGGATTTAGCGATGTTGCATGATCGGATACGAACATACCGTACTTCTCCCTTTCCGCAATCTACAAGGAACTACGGAATCAATTGCGCCGTTGACGAAATGAAATGCATTTTTTCCTGAATACGCACGAGTCGTTTAATATACTTTCTTTGTCTTAAAATAAATGTCTTAAGTCTAACACAACTTTGTACACTTATTTTAAGACGGAGGGTGTAGAAGAAAGGGGAAAGAGCACCACCACAGTTGAGTTTACATGATGTTAGTACATGTATGCCTCGCCAACTCCATCAGTACATGCTGACCGGACTACTCCCCATACTCCCATCGTCCTACCATCGCAAGGAATGCCCTAAGCTCTACTCGAAGAACACCCACTTGCTTCCACACCTTGTACTCGCTTGCAATACATCGTAGCACCTGCCGCACACACGGTGTGGCGCCATAAACATGATGACATATAGCATATGTCGTCTTTGCTTGTTGACCAAGGTACCCATGCCTAATGCACCATTCCTCTATGGATTCGCCTGCCGTTGGTACTCCTTCCACCGACCCCAAGGCCGTGTAGATCTTAGTCCATACCTCCCTGGCGGAGACACGGCCGGCAATAAGGTGGTTGATGATATCGTCATGTTGGTCGCAAAACGGGCAAGCGTCCTCATGCGGAAGGCCCTGACGAGCCAACCTATCGGATGTCCAACATTTATCCAAAAAATATGCAATGAAGCAGGGTCTGAGACTTCCAAGTGAACGTAGCAGTGGGCGACACCTCCATAGTCGCGAACTTGGCCGCAAATGCAGACTTGGCGGAAAACCGGACTCCTTTCTCCCAAGACCAAGTGGAGACATATGTGTGTTGTGGGTCGAGGACCATCCATCCACGAGTGGCCAAATGTGAAGGAATTGTTGCTGGTGCAATTGTCTTGCCCCTTGGATTTTGGAGATTGTTGTCAAAAACAGTAAAGGACTGATTTGTTTGCTAGTGCACACAGAGAGAAATAGACCTGATATATCAAGAAGAATGCTATATTCATCAAGAAGTTTGAAGAACTTCATCGAGGAGTGCCTGCGTTGCAGAGAAGAGATACATCTATTTTGAGAAGAAACCATACCGAGAAGATTACATGAAGGAATCGACCCCTTAAAATATTGCTGAAGTGAAGCAATTCTATCACGATGTGTCCAAAGAAGAATGACTGCAGACTAGAAGATGGATGGAGAAGGAAAGACGTAGTATTTGTTTCGTTTTTTTTTGTGAATACACAAAAGTGAGTATCATTTCATTGATAGTTAGGAGGAGTACAATAGAATTTGGGGGGGGGGGGGGGGGGTAGGGGAGGGATGCGAGCTCAATGCCTTGTACGCTAAAGGCAAGGCATGGAGCCACAGAGCATTGTTGACGGGGTGCTCGGCCCGTTACAAGAAAGAACATATGTTATCAAAACGCTTAGACCACGCGCGCCTGCTCTAGCCTAGGCACGGGCCTCCTCCTGGATCGATGCGAATAGCCGCGAGGAGGGGTTTTCGCCATCGAAAACGCAGCTGTTGCGGTGTCGCCAAATGGACCACGCCATGAGCACAACCAGCGTAGCGAGGCCTTTGCGGCGACCGGTGGGCGATCCCTTGATTGTGGCCGAGCACCAGGGAAGGAAGTCTTCGTCTCCAGAGGGGGAGGGGGTAGTAGCACGAACCCAGGCAAGCACGTCATGCCATACCTGCCAAGAGAAAGGGCAGCCAATGATGATGTGCTGCATGGTCTCATCTGCCTGGTCGCAAAGGGCGCAATGATCATTGTGCGGCAGGCCATGGCGAGCAAGTCTAGCGGAGGTCCAGCATCGGTCAAGGTCAGCGAGTCAAGTGAACATCTTGACACCGAGGGGGGCCCAACACCTCCAAGTGAGGCGCCAGAATGGCGCGGTAGTAGATCCGGTGTAGAGGGCTCGATAGCATTATTTGGCCGAGTACTTGGCGTTGGCAGTCCATCACCAAAGAAGGCGGTCTCGGGAGTTGGAGAGAGTAGCGGAACGAAGCAACCTCCAAGGTTGGACGTGCTCGGTCAAAGCAGTGGGGTTCAGCGCGCCGCAGACGTCGACGATCCAGCGGCGGTCCTGAAGGGCGTCGGCCACCGTTTCGTTGTTTCTTTCTATTTTATTTGAGTCATAGGACCTTCATACTATTAAGAGGGTTATAGCTATTCGAGACTTAAGTCTAGTGTGATGTTTAACCGAAACCTATGAAAAACTGAGAGAAATCTATTTATGCTTCCAAAGTTTAGTTGCCAGCCAGATATCTGTTTATGCTACAAATTATCAACAAGTTACATCAATACGAATACGTCGTTATGAACAACAAAGATAAGATCAACCTTCTTCAACTTATATCGAGCTAGTGCTTGAAAGATCTAAGTTAAGTACAGGTTAGACAGTTTAGACAATGAGTAAACTAAAACTGTACACATGTTTTTCAACTGCTGCTGCCTTCAAATCTTGTTGTGGAGCTTGGACGGCGCGACGAGAGGGTTCTGCTGCGCGATCTGCTCACGGCCGACCTTCTTGTAGTCGAAGCCACACGCGTGCCCGTCCACGTAGCGGTGCAGCGAGCAGAAGGTGCCACCGCAGCGGCACGCGAAACCGAGCAGCCCCACCTTCTTCTTGCACGCCATGCACCTGGTTGGCGCCGCCTTCTTCGCTGGCGCCTCGGCCGACGGTGCCGCCACAGTAGCAGCGGCAGCGGTAGAGTCCTGCAGGCTCACCGACGTCTTGAAGGCGAGGACGAGGTCGTCGGCATTGATCTTCCCCTCGACGGCGGGGGCAGCCGCACCTGTGGCCTTGAGGTGGTCGCGGTAGCACTTTGAGCACATGCCCTTGGTCGCCGCGCTCCCGTAGAACCCGCAGCCGTTCGCGCACAGCGGCGCGGCGCCACCAGCGGCGGCCTCCGTCGACGACTCCTGCCCGTGCGCCATGTATCGCCGCTGATCTGATCCAAAAGGAACCGATCGAGGATCGATCGTCTCGCGCTCGCGTATTACGGGAGTCTGTGAATCTCGCGTTTGTTCGTTGCCGTCGTGCGTGGGTGCTTCGTTGACGAGGGCCCTTGTGCGGCTTATAAAAAGGCCCGCCACGCGTGACCGGAACAAATCCGAGGCGTGCTCAAGAACCTTCCAGTTAATCTTTGAAGCCGCGCAGTGGCCTTCTTGACTTCCTTAACTGTATCCCGATCCGAAGGGAAGCAGTTGTCAGATTTAGCGACGCAACGAGTGTAGTGTCCAACGTAAGATGGATTTAGCTTTAGCGACGTTGCATGATCGGATACGTACATACCGTACTCCTCCCTTTCCGCAATCTACAAGGAACTACGGAATCAATTGCGACGCTGACGAAATGAAATACGTTTTTTCCTTGAATACGCACGAGTCGTGTAATATACTTTCTCCATCTTAAAATAAATGTCTCAAGTCTAACACAACTTTATACACTTACTTTAAGACGGAGGTAGTAGAAGAAAGGGGAAAGAGCACCACCACAGTTGAGTTTACATGTTGTTAGTACATGTATGCCTCGCCCACTCCATCAGTACACGCTGACCGGACTACTCCCTATCCTCCCATCGTCCTACCATCGCAAGGAATGCCCTGAGCTCTACTCGAAGAACACCCACTTGCTTCCACACCTTGTACTCGCTTGCAATACATCGTAGCACCTGCCGCACACACGGTGTGGCGCCATAAACACGATGACATATAGCATGTGTCGTCTTTGCTTGTTGACCAAGGTACCCATGCCTAATGCACCAATCCTCTAGGGATTCGCCTGCCGTTGGTACTCCTTCCACCGACCTCAAGGCCGTGTAGACCTTAGTCCATACTTCCCTAGCGAAGACACGGCCGGCAATAAGGTGGTACTCCCTCCGTTCCCAAATATTTGTCTTTCTAGACATTTTAAATGAACTACAACATACGGATGTATGTAGACATATTTTAGAGTGTAGATTCACTCATTTTGCTTTGGATGTAGTCACTCGTTGAAATATTTAGAAAGACAAATATTTGAGAACGGAGGAAGTAGATGATATCATCCTGTTGGTCGCAAAATAGGCAAGCGTCCTCATGCGGAAGGCCCTGACGAGCCAACTTATCGGATGTCCAACATTTGTCTTTGATTGCTAGCCACGCAAAAAAATCTGCAATGAAGCGGGATCTGAGACTTCCAAGTGAACGTAGCAGTGGGCGACACCTCCATAGTCGCCAACCTGGCCGCATATGCAGACATGGCGGAAAACCGACCTCCTTTCTCCCAAGACCAAGTGGAGACATCTGTGTGTTGTGGGTCGAGGACCACCCCAGCCACGAGCGGCCAAATGTGAAGGAATTGTTGCTGGTGCAATTGTCTTGCTCTTTTGGTTTTGGAGATTGTTGTCAAAAATAGTAAGAGACTGATTTGTTTGCTAGTGCATACAGAGAAAAATAGACCCGATGTATCAAGAAGAATGCTATATTCATCAAGAAGTTTGAAGAACTTTATGGAGGAGTGTCTGCGTTGCAGAGAAGAGATACATCTATTTTGTGAAGAAACCATACCGAGAAGATTACATGAAGGAATTGACCCCTTAAAATATTGCTGAAGTGAAGCAATTCTATCACGGTGTGTCCAAAGAAGAATGACTACAGTCGAGAAGATGGATGGAGAAGGAAAAACGTAGTATTTGTTTCGTTGTTTCCTTTTCTTTTATTTGAGTCATAGGACCTTCGTACTATTAAAAGGGTTATAGGTATTCGAGACTTAAGTCTAGTGACATTTAACCGAAACCTATGAAAAATTGAGAGAAATCTATTTATGCTTCGAAAGTTTAGTTGCCAGCTAGATATCTCTTTACGATAAAGCTAATTTCCTGCCGACTGTTCGTTAGCAACAGGCACGTACGACCTGACGACCGCTCGATCCGCTCCTCGTGCGCAACAATCTTTCGATCGGTTTTTTTTTCATCTCCCGCGCAACAATCGATCCATTTTTTTCCAGTTTCGCGCGTGGAAAGTAAAAAAGGCGCTTGCAAGAATCAAACCGAGAACCTGCTGGTTGAGGCCATAGCACGCTACCAGCTGAGCTAACTGTCTCCTCTGGTTTTTTATGTAGATTACATGTATTTTATACCTTATTAAATGAGTGGAAAAGAAAAACAACTCGATCCGCTTCTCTCACGTGACAAAACCGGGAACTTGTATGTAAATAGCATGGTATTTGACGCATGCGGACCTAGTAAATTATGATGCAAAGACCGTGATAACTTATGGGTAATAGCACGATTATGCATCGTAGATCTGATAACTTACATACAAATACCATGGTAATTTTAACCGGAAAAAATTTTATTGAAACATATCCCGATAATTTTGTCTAAACAACATGATAATATACACATCAATTTTGTGTAAATAACACAGTAATTTAGGCACGACCTGATAATGTAACAAACACTCATGGTCACACAATAGAGCCGGTAAGTTTTGACTGGGGAAAAATTTAGTGGATAAACAAACCCCGGTAACTTTTATGTAAATATGATGGTAATATACGTACAATAGAGCCGATAACTCGCATACAAACACTACGGTAATTCTTTTAACCCCAGAATGAAAGTTGTTGAAAACAATACTCCCGGTAAATTTTGTGCAAATATCATGGCAATATAAGCAAAACAAAGATGATAACTCGCGTGCAAGCACCATGATAACCTTTCTACCCGAAAAAAATGTTAAATAATCTAGTCCGGTAACTTGTATGTAAATAACATGATAATATAGACATAACAAAGTTGATAACTCACGTACAAACACTATGGTAACCATTTGACCCGAGGAAAAATAATAAAAAACAATCATTGGTAAATTCTGTGTAAATAGGATGGTAGTATACACACAACAAAGCTGATAATCCACGTACGAACACCGTGGTAACTCCTTTGACTCCAGGATAAAAGTTGTTGAAAATCATACCCCGGTAATTTCTGTGCAAATAACATGCTAATATACACACAACATAGCTGATAACTTTGACTTTGAAAATTTTCTCTTTGGAAAACATAACTCAGAATAACTGTTGTGTAAATGACATGATAATTTATGCACTGCAGCCGTGATAATTTAGATATAAATATGACGGTAATATTTTCAACACGAGGGGTGCTTGAAACGTATCCTGATAATTACTATGTAAATAGTATGATAATTTATGTACCGCTGCCATGATAACTTTTGCGTAAATATCATGATTTTTTACCGATTGTAAAGCATAATAATTTTGTACAACACCTACCGTAACTCTGACCCAAGAAAAAATATTTAAAATATTCCCCGGTAACTTATGTATAAAAAGCATCATAAGTTACATACCAGAGTGTTGATAACTTTCGTACCCTTGAAAAAAAATCTGTGTACCCTAGCATGCTATTTACAACGAAGTTACTGGGATATGTCAACAATTTTTACTATGTTAAAATTACCATGATGTTGTAAATATTAACAGAGCAGTCGAGCCATCTATATAGGATAAAAAATATGAAAGGAAAAAAAGAAAAATGGTTCGTTTTCAGGTCACGCTAACTACCAGTACAAATACTATCTAACCTCAATCTAATCACTGGCTTAATCTAGACTGGGTGGTTGCAACTATCTTGCTCTACCAAGAGGTGGTGGGTTTGATTCCCAGTTCCGCCAACTCAATTGTTTTTATTGCGCCAGAAGAAAAAAAAAAGATGGCGTGGATCGATTCCTACATGGAGAGAAGTCGTCCGGATCTGCCGGTAACGACCAGGTCGTTAGCACAGTACATCTCTTTATGCTACAAGTTATCAAGTTACATTAACACGAATATGTCGCTATGAACAAGAAAGATAAGAGTAACCTTCTTCAACTTATATCGAGCTAGTGCTTGAAAGATCTAATTTAAGTACAGGAGGGACAGTAAAGACAATGAGTAAACTAAAACTGTACACATTGTTTTTTCAACTCCTCCTGCCTTCAAATCTTGTTGTGGAGCTTGGACGGCGCAACGAAAGGGTTCTGCTGCGCGATCTGCTCACGGCCGATCTTCTTGTAGTCGAAGCCGCACGCGTGCCCGTCCACGTAGCGGTGCAGCGAGCAGAACGTACCACCGCAGCGGCACGCGAACCCCAGCAGCCCCACCTTCTTCTTGCACGCCATGCACCTGGTTGGAGCCGCCTTCTTCGCTGGCGCATCGGCCGCCGGTGCCGCATCAGCAGCTGCTGCAGCGGCAGAGTCCTGCAGGCTCACCGACTTCTTGAAGGCGACGATGAGGTCGTCGGCGTTGATCTTCCCCTCGACGGCGGGGGCAGCCACATCTCCAGCCTTGAGGTGGTCGCGGTAGCACTTTGAGCACATGCCCTTGGTCGCCTCGCTCCCGTAGAACCCGCAGCCGTTCGCGCACAGCGGCGCGCCCCCACCAGCGGCGGCCTCCGTCGAAGACTCCTGCCCGTGCGCCATGTATCGCTGCTGATCTGATCCAAAAGGAACCGACCGAGGATCGATCGTTTCGCGTTCGCGTAAAGTCTGTGAATCTCGCGTTTGTTGGTTGCCGTCGTGCGTGCACTGGGTGCTTCGTTGACGAGGGCCCTTGTGTGGCTTATCAAAGGCCCGCCACGCGTGACCGGAGCAAATCTGAGTCGTGCTCAAGAACCTTCCAGTTGATCTTTGAAGCCGTGCAGTGGCCTTCTCGGCTTCCTTAATTGTATCCCGATCCGAAGGCAAGCAGTTGCCAGATTTAGCGACGTAACTAGTCTAGTGTCCAGCATAAGACGGATTTAGCGACGTTGCATGATTGGATACGTACACGACAGTTAGCTCAATTTTGGCCATCCAACTGAACGTACCCGGAGGCGGCTCAGCATACAACTCCTCCCTTTTCCCAATCTACAAGGAACTACGGAATCAAATGCGATGCCGACGGCGAACCAATCCGTGGTTAGATGGTTAGAGGGAGTGGTATCCCCGGCCACTAGGATTCAAGTCCTGATGCTCGCATTATTTATGGATTTATTTCAGTATTTCCGGCGTTGCGCTTTTAGTGGGAGGATACGTTCCCGTCGACGACGAGACGCCTCATAAATCTCAAGATAATATGATGGTTCAGTCTCCCGAAGGTGCTCATAGGTGTAGGGTGTGTGTGTGCGTTCATATGGGTGAGTGTATGAGCGCTTGCGTCTGTACTGTGTTCAGTCTCCTTGTACTCAACTTTGATACTCCTTGTATTAAATTCAATACAAAGTTGAGACACTTATTTTGAGACAGAGGAAATAGAAGAAAAGGAAAAATTCAGTACAAAATTGAGATACTTATTTTAAGACGAAGGGAGTAGAAGAAAGGGGAAAGAGAACACTATAATTGAGTTTGCATGATGTTAGTACATGTATGCCTTGCCCACTCCACAAGTACATGCTGACCGAACTATTCCCTATCCTCCCATCGTCCTACCATCACAAGGAATGCCCCCAGCCCTACTCGAAGAACACCAACTTGCTTCCACACATTTTACTCGCTCGCAATGCATAGTAGCATCTGACGCACACACGGCATGGCGCCATAAATACGACGGTGTTCCGATATTTTCATAGCTCCCACATGACTAGTCGCGTGTCGTCTTTGCTTGTTGACTAAGGTGCCCCTGCCTAATGCACCAATCCTTGATGGATTCACCTGCCGTTGGTACTCCTTCCACCGATCCCAAGGCCATGTAGACCTTAATCCATACTTTCCTAGCGAAGACGCATCCGGCAATAAGGTGGTTGATGATCTCGTCGTGTTGGTCGCAAAACGGACAGGCTTGCTGATACGGAAGGCCCTGACGAGCCAACCTATTGAATGTCCAACATCTGTCTTTAATCGCTAACCACGCAAAAAAAATCTGCAATGAAGCGGAGTCTGAGATTTCCAAGTGCAGTGGCGACACGTCCATATTCGCGAACTTGGCCGAATACTGGCCTCCTTTCTCCCAAGACCAAGTGAAGACATCTGTCTGTTGTGGGTCGAGGACCACCCCAGCCACGAGCGGCTAAATATGAAGGAATTGCTGCTGGTGCAACTATCTTGCCCCTTGGGTTTTGGAGATTGTTGTCAAAAACAGTAAGGGGCTGATTTGTTTGCTAATGCACATAGAGAGAAATAAACACTGGCGTATCGAGAAGAATGCTATATTCTGAAGAAAAGTTTGAAGAACTTCATCGAGAAGTATCTGCGTTGCAGAAAAGAGATATATGTGATTTGAGAAGAAACCATACCAAGAAGATTTCATGAAGGAACCATCCCTTAAAATATTGCTGGAGTGAAGCAATTCTGTCGCGGCGTGTCCGGAGAAGAATGACTGCAGTCGAAAAGATGGATGGCGAAGGAAAGACATAGTATTTGTTTCGTTATGTCTTTTTCTTTTATTTGAGTCATAGGATCTTCGTACTATTAAGAGGGTTATAGCTATTCGAGACTTAAGTCTGGTGTGATGCTTAACCAAAATCTATGAAAGACTGAGAGAAATCTCTTTACGCTTCGAAAGTTTACTTGCCAGCCAGATATCTCTTTATGCTACAAATTATCAACAAAACAATGCATATCCGCCAAGTGATCTACACAACAATGCATATCCGGCAAATGATCTACATAACAATGCATATCCGGCTACAAAAATATGCATATCCGGCAAGTGATCTACACAACAATGCATATCTGACAAGTGATCTGCACAACAATGCATATCAGGCTACAATACTATACATATCCATCAAAATGGTCTAACAAGCTATGCATATCTTGCTACAAATGATCGACGAAACTATGCATATTCGTCTACAAATGATCTACAAAACTATGCATATTCGGCCAAATGATATAGACATGTTAACAACTTACTTGCTCGGTGACTTGCGCACTACTTGGCCACCGTGCGATGAGTTGCCTCAAGTGGCTGCAATACTTCGACACGGCCTCTTGGATGGTGTACCATCGATGGTTGGGAGACTTTTGTTGACGGTTGCGGATGACAACGTCCGTCGGAGTAGGGCTCGAAATGCTTGTGTTCGTGGAACCAAGTGTGAATCTTGGCCCAAAAATTTGTGCCCTTTCGCTTCGTGCCATGGATCGGATCGAGACTAGTGGCAACCATGTGTCGCGCAACAGCTCGGTCTCCCGCATTTTGAAGCTTTCTCCTCTACCCCTATTCTTTGGATCGGCGGCATCCGAATCATCATCCTCGCCTTCCTCCTCCTCCCGCTGTCCGCCAGCTCAATCCTGTTGTTGTGTGTTTATGGCTGGATGGGTGAACGTGTCGGATTGGGTGTAGCTCGACTGCATGCTCGGCTGGGTGAGTGCTGGACTGGATGTAGTGTGATCCTAGCTGGGAGTACGAGCCTGCCTGGGTGGGTTGCGAGTCATCCACATGCATGTCCTTGTAGCAACCTCCTTTGTCGTCTCCCTCGTGGATGATGTTGAACATATCCATCTCAGCATCGTCGTACGTTGGCTCGCCGGCTTTAGGCATACCAATGTACAACATGCGGCACCCAGCTGCTCCACACCCAGCGCCTGCATCCAGACTCCAGACAAGTTGCGGCGATGAACACTCCGAGAAATCCAACAACTCATGTTGACGTCGACGATGGACGGCACATCGGCGGTTGTCAGGGGCTGTCTACCTAGCTGCTTGGTGGCATAGTAGTATGAAATCTTGTAATGTTCCGCCCATGGCAACCTCTGCATGGCCGGCGAGGGAGGCGGGGCCCCGCAGCCCAGGCTCCGACCTCCACCACCTCCGTGACCAGCAGCCCACCGCCTCGTCCGCCACTAGCACGCCCTCTGTGGGACTTTTGCTTGTTGAGCGTTTTCACCTTTGCGGCCTTCGCTTTGACATGCAAAGTGTGATGCTTGGATCCTCCACCACCTATGTGTCACGCCCAATATGCGATACTATCCTAAAGAGACTCGAAGGTCCCACCAAGGATAGAACCGCATATTGATACGCTTTTGCAAGGTGGATATTATTACATCAACATTGCATAATAGATGGGGATACATACAAAAGGCATACAATGCCACACGAATATGTTGGAAATATGCCCTAGAGGCAATAATAAATTAGTTATTATTATATTTCCTTGTTCATGATAATCGTTTATTATCCATGCTATAATTGTATTGATAGGAAACTCAGATACATGTGTGGGCACATAGACAACACCATGTCCCTAGTAAGCCTCTAGTTGACTAGCTCGTTGATCAATAGATGGTTACGGTTTCCTGACCATGGACATCGGATGTCGTTGATAACGGGATCACATCATTAGCAGAATGATGTGATGGACAAGACCCAATCCTAAGCCTAGCACAAAGATCGTGTAGTTCGTATGCTAAAGCTTTTCTAATGTCAAGTATCATTTCCTTAGGCCATGAGATTGTGCAACTCCCGGATATCATAGGAATGCTTTGGGTGTACCAAACGTCACAACATAACTGGGTGGCTATAAAGGTGCACTACAGGTATCTCCGAAAGTGTCTGTTGGGTTGGCACGAATCGAGACTGGGATTTGTCACTCCGTGTGACGGAGAGGTATCTCTGGGCCCACTCGGTAGGACATCATCATAATGTGCACAATGTGACCAAGGGGTTGATCACGGGATGATGTGTTACGGAACGAGTAAAGAGACTTGCCGGTAACGAGATTGAACAAGGCATCGGCATACCGACGATCGAATCTCGGGCAAGTACAATACCGCTAGACAAAGGGAGTTGTATACGGGATCGATTGAGTCCTTGACATCGTGGTTCATCCGATGAGATCATTGTGGAACATGTGGGAGCCAACATGGGTATTCAGATCCCGCTGTTGGTTATTGACCTGAGAACGTCTCGGTCATGTCTGCATGGTTCCCGAACCCGTAGGGTCTACACACTTAAGGTTCGATGACGCTAGGGTTATAAAGAAAGTTTGTATGTGGTTACCGAATGTTTTTCGGAGTCCCGGATGAGATCCCGGATGTCACGAGGAGTTCCAGAATGGTCCGGAGGTAAAGATTTATATATGGGAAGTCCTGTTTTGGTCACCAGAAAAGTTTCGGGTTTTTTCGGTAACGTACCGGGACCACCGGGAGGGTCCCGGGGGTCCACCAAGTGGGGCCACCATCCCCGGAGGGCTGCATGGGCCAAGTGTGGGAGGGGACCAGCCCCAGTTGGGCTGGTGCGCCCCCCCCCCCACAAGGCCCAAGGCGCAGGGAAGAGTGGGAAGGGGGCAAACCCTAGGGCTGATGGGCCCTAAGGCCCACCGCAGGTGCGCCTCCCCTCTTCCCCCTTCTGGCTGCCACCCAGATGGCATCTGGGGGCTGCCGCCACCCCTGGTGAGCGAACCCTAGAGGGGGCGCAACCCCCTCCCCTCCCCCTATATATACTTGAGGGTTTTGGGGCTGCCAGCACATGAGTTTCACCTCTCCCTGGCGCAGCCCTACCTCTCTCCCTCCTCCTCTCCCGCGGTGCTTGGTGAAGCCCTGCAGGATTGCCATGCTCCTCCATCACCACCATGCCGTTGTGTTGTTGCTGGACGGAGTCTTCCTCAACCTCTCCCTCTCTCCTTGCTGGATCAAGGCATGGGAGACGTCATCGGGCTGTACGTGTGTTGAACGCGGAGGTGCCGTCCGTGCGGCACTAGGATCTCCGGTGATTTGGATCACGACGAGTACGAATCCTTCAACCCCATTCTCTTGAACGCTTCCGCTTAGCGATCTACAAGGGTATGTAGATGCACTCTCCTTCCCCTCGTTGCTGGTTTCTCCATAGATAGATCTTGGTGACACGTAGGAAAATTTTGAATTTCTGCTACGTTCCCCAACAGTGGTATCAGAGCTAGGTCTATTGCGTAGATTCTATGCACGAGTAGAACACAAAGTAGTTGTGGGCTTTGATTTTGTTCAATATGCTTACCGTTACTAGTCTATCTTGATTTGGCGGCATCGTGGGATGAAGCGGCCCGGACCGACCTTACACGTACACTTACGTGAGACAGGTTCCACCGACTGACATGCACTTGTTGCATAAGATGGCTAGCGGGTGCCAGTCTCTCCCACTTTAGTCGGATCGGATTCGATGAAAAGGGTCCTTATGAAGGGTAAATAGCAATTGACATATCACGTTGTGGTTTTTGCGTAGGTAAGAAACGTTCTTGCTAGAAACCCATAGCAGCCACGTAAAACATGCAAACAACAATTAGAGGACGTCTAACTTGTTTTTGCAGGGTATGCTATGTGATGTGATATGGCCAAGAAGAATGTGATGAATGATATGTGATGTATGAGATTGATCATGTTCTTGTAATAGGAATCACGACTTGCATGTCGATGAGTATGACAACCGGCAGGAGCCATAGGAGTTGTCTTTATTTATTGTATGACCTGCGTGTCATTAACAACGCCATGTAATTACTTTACTTTATTGCTAACCGGTAGCCATAGTAGTAGAAGTAATAGTTGGCGAGACAACTTCATGAAGACACGATGATGGAGATCATGATGATGGAGATCATGGTGTCATGCCGGTGACGATGATGATCATGGAGCCCCGAAGATGGAGATCAAAAGGAGCAAAATGATATTGGCCATATCATGTCACTATTTGATTGCATGTGATGTTTATCATGTTTATGCATCTTATTTGCTTAGAACGACGGTAGTAAATAAGATGATCCCTCATTAAAATTTCAAGAAAGTGTTCCCCCTAACTGTGCACCGTTGCGAAAGTTCGTCGTTTCGAAGCACCACGTGATGATCGGGTGTGATAGATTCTTACGTTCACATACAATGGGTGTAAGCCAGATTTACACACGCGAAACACTTAGGTTAACTTGACGAGCCTAGCATGTACAGACATGGCCTCGGAACACAAGAGACCAAAAGTTTGAGCATGAGTCGTATGGAGGATACGATCAACATGAAGATGTTCACCGATGATGACTAGTCCGTCTCACGTGATGATCGGACACGGCCTAGTTGACTCGGATCATGTAATCACTTAGACGACTAGAGGGATGTCTATCTGAGTGGGAGTTCATAAGATGAACTTAATTATCATGAACATAGTCAAAAAAACCTTTGCAAATTATGTCATAAGCTCGCGCTTTAGTTCCACTGTTTAGATATGTTCCTAGAGAAAATATAGTTGAAAGTTGACAGTAGCGATTATGCGGACAGTAGAAAGCTTATGTCCTTAATGCACCGCTCAGTGTGTTGAACCCCAAACGTCGTTTGTGGATGTTGCGAACATCGGACATACACGTTTAGATAACAACGTGATAGTTCGGTTAAACGGTTTAAAGTTGAGGCACCAAAGACGTTTTTCGAAACATTGCGGAACATATGAGATGTTTCAAGGGCTGAAATTGGGATTTCAGGCTCATGCCCACGTCAAGAGGTATAAGACCTCCGACGATTTTTCTTAGCCTGCAAACTAAGGGAGAAAAGCTCAATTGTTGAGCTTGTGCTCTGATTGTCTGAGTGCAACAATCACTTGAATCGAGTGGGAGTTGATCTTCCAGATGAGATAGTGATGTTTCTCCAAAGACATTGCCACCAAGCTACTAGAGCTTCGTGATGAACTATAACATAACAGGGATAGATATAATGATCCTTGATCTATTCGCAATGTTCAACACCGCGAATGTAGAAATCAAGAAGGAGCATCAATTGTTGATGGTTAGTGAAACCACTAGTTTTAAGAAGGGCAAGGGCAAGAAGGGGTACTTCATGAAACGGCAAATCAGTTGTTGCTCAAGTGAAGAAACCCAAGGTTGAACCTAAACCCGAGACTAAGTGCTTCTGTAATAAGGGGAACAACCACTGGAGCAGGATTACCCTAGATACTTGGTAGATAAGAAGGTTGGCAAGGTCGATAGAAGTATATTGGATATACATTATGTTAATGTGTACTTTACTAGTACTCCTAGTAGCACCAGGGTATTAGATACCGGTTCGGTTGCTAAGTGTTAGTAACTCGAAATAAAAGCTACGGAATAAACGGAGACTAGCTAAAGGTGAGCTGACGATATGTGTTGGAAGTGTTTCCAAGTTTGATGTGATCAAACATCGCACGCTCCCTCTACCATCAAGATTAGTATTAAACCTGAATAATTGTCATTTGGTGTTTGCGTTGAGCATAGACATGATTGGGTTATGTCTATCGCAATACGGTTATTCATTTAAGGAGAATAATGGTTACTCTATTTATTTGAATAATACCTTCAATGGTCTTGCACCTAAAAGAATGGTTTATTGAATCTCGATCGTAGTGATACACATTTTCATGCCAAAAGATATAAGATAGTAATGATAGTACCACTTACTTGTGGCACTGCCATGTAAGTCATATTGGTATAAAACGCATGAAGAAGCTCCATGTTGATGGATCTTTGGACTCACTCGTTTTTGAAAAGTTTGAGACATGCGAACCATGTCTATTGGTGTATACGCATGAAGAAACTCCATGCAGATGGATTGTTTGGACTCACTTGATTTTGAATCACTTGAGATATGCAAATCATACCACATGGGCAAGATGACTGAAAAGCCTCGTTTTCAGTAAGATGGAACAAGATAGCAACTTGTTGGAAGTAACACATTTTGATGTGTGCAGTCCAATGAGTGCTGAGGCATGCAGTAAATATCGTTATGTTCTCACTTCACAGATGATTCGAGTAGATGTTGAGTATATTTACTTGATGAAACACAAGTCTGAATTATTGAATGGTTCAAGTAATTTCAGAGTGAAGTTGAAGATCATTGTGACAAGAGGTTAAAATGTCTATGATATGATCATAGAGATGAGTATCTGAATTACGAGCTTTGGCACATAATTAAGACATTGTGGAAATTGTTTCACAATTAATACCGCCTAGAACACCATAGTGTGATGGTGTGTCCGAACATCATAGTTGCACCCTATTGGATATGGTGTGTTCCATGATGTCTCTTATTGAATTACCACTATCGTTCATGGGTTAGGCATTAGAGACAACCGCGCTCACTTTATAGGGCACCACGTAATTCTGTTGAGACGACACCGTTTGAACTATGGTTTGGAGAAACCTAAGTTGTCGTTTCTTAAAAGTTTGGGGCTGCGACGCTTATGTGAAAAGTTTCAGGTTGATAAGCTCGAACCCAAAGCGGATAAAATGCATCTTCATAGGACACCCAAAACAGTTGGATATACCTCCTATATCAGATCCGAAAGCAAGAGTAATTGTTTCTAGAATTGGGTCCTTTCTCGAGGAAAAGTTTGTGTCGAAAAGTTGAGTGGGAGGATGGTGGAGACTTGATATGGTTATTGAACCGTCACTACAATTAGTGTGTAGCAGGGCACATGAAGTTGTTCCTGTGGCACCTACACCAATTGAGGTAGAAGCTTATGATAGTGATCATGAAACTTCGGATCAAGTCACTACCGTACCTCGTAGGGTGACGAGGATGCGTACTACTTCAGAGTGGTACAGTAATCCTGTCTTGAAGGTCATGTTGCTAGACAACAATGAACCTACGAGCTATGGAGAAGCAATGGTGGGCCCATATTCCAACAAATGGTTAGAAGCCATGAAATCCGAGATAGGATCCATGTATCAGAACAAAGCATGGACTTTGGTGGATTTGCCCATTGATCGGAAAGCCATTGAGATAGATGGATCTTTAAGAAGAAGAAGACGGACGTGGACGGTAATGTCACCGTCTATGAAGCTCGACTTGTGGCGAAGAGTTTTTCACAAGTTCAAGGAGTTGACAACGATGAGATTTTCTCATCCGTAGTGATGCTTAAGTCTGTCGGAATCATGTTAGCATTAGCTGCATTTATGAAATCTGGCAGATGGATGTCAAAACGAGTTTCCTTACCAGTTTTCATAAGGAAAGGTTGTATGAGATACAATCAGAAAGGTTTGTCGATCCTAAGGATGCTAAAAGGTATGCTAGCTCCAGTGATCCTTCTAAGGACTGGAGTAAGCATCTCGGAGTTGGAATGTACGCTTTGATGGAATGATCAAAGATTTTGGGTTTATAAAAAGTTTATGAGAAACTTGTATTTCCAAAGAAGTGAGTGGAAGCACTATAGAATTTTTGATGAGTATATGTTGTTGACATATTGTTGATCAGAAATGATGTAGAATTTCTGGAAAGCATATAGGGTTATTTGAAAGATGTTTTTCAATAGAAAAAAACTGGATTAAGCTACTTGAACATTGAGCATCAAGATCTATGAGGATAGATCAAAACCGCTTAATGCTACTTTCAAATGAGCACATACCTTGACATGATCTTGAAGGTGTTCAAGATGGATCAGTCAAAGGAGTTCTTGCCTGAGTTGTAAGGTACGAAGTTAAAACTTAAAGCTCGACCATTGCAGAAAAGAGAGAAAGGACGAAGGTCGTCCCCTATGCTTTAGATGTAGGCTCTACAGTATGCTATGCTGTGTACCGCACCTGATGTGTGCCTTGCTACATATCTGGCAAGAGGGTACAAAGGTGATCAAGGAGTGGATCACCAGATAGCGGTCAAAATTATCCTTAGAGGAATAAGGAAATGTTTCTCGATTATGGAGGTGATAAAGAGTTCGGCGTAAAGGGTTACGTCGATGCAAGCTTTAACACCTATCCGAGTGACTCTGAGTAGCAAACTGGATACGTATAGTGGAGAAACCAGTTGGAATAGCTCCAAGTGGAGCGTGGAAGCAGCATTTACAGAATGACCTAGAGATTTGCGAAGTACATACGGATCTGAAAGTTGCAGGCCCGTTGACTAAAAGCTCTCTCACAAGCAAAACATGATCAAACCCTAGAACTCATTGAGTCTTAATCACATGATGATGTGAACTAGTTTAATGACACTAGTAAACTCTTTGTTGGTCACATGGTGATGTGACATGTGAGTGTTAATCACATGACGATGTGAACTAGATTATTGACTCTAGTGCAAGTGGGAGACTATTGGAAATATGCCCTAGAGGCAATAATAAATTAGTTATTATTATATTTCCTTGTTCATGATAATCGTTTATTATCCATGCTATAATTGTATTGATAGGAAACTCAGATACATGTGTGGGTACATAGACAACACCATGTCCCTAGTAAGCCTCTAGTTGACTAGCTCGTTGATCAATAGATGGTTACGGTTTCCTAACCATGCACATTGGATGTCGTTGATAATGGGATCACATCATTAGCAGAATGATGTGATGGACAAGACCCAATCCTAAGCCTAGCACAAAGATCGTGTAGTTCGTATGCTAAAGCTTTTCTAATGTCAAGTATCATTTCCTTAGACCATGAGATTGTGCAACTCCCGGATACCGTAGGAATGCTTTGGGTGTACCAAACATCACAACGTAACTGGGTGGCTATAAAGGTGCACTACAGGTATCTCCGAAAGTGTTTGTTGGGTTGGCACGAATCGAGACTGGGATTTGTCACTCCGTGTGACGGAGAGGTATCTCTGGGCCCACTCGGTAGGACATCATCATAATGTGCACAATGTGACCAAGGGGTTGATCACGGGATGATGTGTTACGGAACGAGTAAAGAGACTTGCCGGTAACGAGATTGAACAAGGTATCGGCATACCGACGATTGAATCTCGGGCAAGTACAATACCGCTAGACAAAGGGAATTGTTTACGGGATTGATTGAGTCCTTGACATCGTGGTTCATCCTATGAGATCATCGTGTAACATGTGGGAGCCAACATGGGTATCCAGATCCTGCTGTTGGTTATTGACCGGAGAACGTCTCGGTCATGTCTGCATGGTTCCCGAACCCGTAGGGTCTACACACTTAAGGTTCGATGATGCTAGGGTTATAAAGGAAGTTTGTATGTGGTTACCGAATGTTGTTCGGAGTCCCGGATGAGATCCCGGACATCATGAGGAGTTCCAGAATGGTCCAGAGGTAAAGATTTATAGATGGGAAGTCCTGTTTTGGTCACCAGAAAAGTTTCGGGTTTTTTCGGTAACGTACCGGGACCACCGGGAGGGTCCCGGGGGTCCACAAAGTGGGGCCACCATTCCCGAAGGGCTGCATGGGCCAAGTGTGGGAGGGGACCAGCCCCAGGTGGGCTGGTGCGCCCCCCCCCCCCCAAGGCCCAAGGCGCAGGGAAGAGTGGGAAGGGGGCAAACCCTAGGGTAGATGGGCCCTAAGGCCCACCCCAGGTGCGCCTCCCCTCTTCCCCCTTCTGGCCGCCACCCAGATGGCATCTGGGGGCTGCCGCCACCCCTGGTGAGGGAACCCTAGAGGGGGCGCAGCCCCCTCCCCTCCCCCTATATATACTTGAGGGTTTTGGGGCTGCCAACACATGAGTTTCACCTCTCCCTCACGCAGCCCTACCTGTCTCCCTCCTCCTCTCCCGCGGTGCTTGGCGAAGCCCTGCAGGATTGCCACGCTCCTCCATCACCACCACGCCGTTGTGCTGCTGCTGGACGGAGTCTTCCTCAACCTCTCCCTCTCTCCTTGCTGGATCAAGGCATGGGAGACGTCACCGGATTGTACGTGTGTTGAACGCGGAGGTGCCGTCCGTTCGGCACTAGGATCTCCGGCGATTTGGATCACGACGAGTACGAATCCTTCAACCCCGTTCTCTTGAACGCTTCCGCTTAGCGATCTACAAGGGTATGTAGATGCACTCTCCTTTCCCTCGTTGCTAGTTTCTCCATAGATAGATCTTGGTGACACGTAGGAAAATTTTGAATTTCTGCTACGTTCCCCAACAGAATACAACATCATCATACATAAGATCAACATCCGACTACGAATGAAACACAAACAGAAACTCAAACGACATCCACCCTGCTAGCCCAGGCTGCCGACCTGGAACCTATCCCCTGATCGAAGAAGAAGCAGAAGAAGAACTCCAAAACAAGCAATCATCGCTCTCGCGTCATGATCATCGCATAACCTGTACCTGGAATTGTTGTTGTAGTAATCTGTGAGCCACGAGGACTCAGCAATCCCATTACCATGGGTATCAAGACTAGCAAAGCTTAATGGGAAAGGAAGGGGTAAAGTGGTGAGGTTGCAATAGCGACTAAGCATGATATGGTGGCTAACATACGCAAATAAGAGCGAGAAAAGAACAAACGGAACGGTCATGGAGCTAGCAATGACCAAGAAGTGATCCTGAACTCCTACTTATGTCAAACATAACCCAAAACCGTGTTCACTTCCCGGAGTCCGCCGAAAAGAGACCATCACGGCTACACACGCGGTTGATGCGTTTTAATTCGTATCTGGTGTCAAGTTATCTACAACCGGACATTAACAAATTCCCATCTGCCCATAACCGTGGGCACGGCTTTCGAAAGTTTATACCCTGCAGGGGTGTTGTTGGGGAACGTAGCAGAAATTCAAAAATTTTCCTACGTAACACCAAGATCTATCTATGGAGAGACCAGCAACGAGTAGAAAGGGGAGTGCATCTACATACCCTTGTAGATCGCTAAGCGGAAGCGTTCAAGTGAACGGGGTTGATGGAGTCGTACTCGTCGTGATTCAGATCACCGATGATCAAGTGCCGAACGGACGGCACCTCCGCGTTCAACACACGTACAGCCCGGTGACGTCTCCCACGCCTTGATCCAGCAAGGAGAGAGGGAGAGGTTGAGGAAGACTCCATCCAGCAGCAGCACAACGGCGTGGTGGTGATGGAGGAGCGTGGCAATCCTGCAGGGCTTCGCCAAGCACCTACGGGAGAGGAGGAGGTGTCACGGGAGGGAGGGAGGCACCAAAGGCTCAGGTATGGATGCCCTCCCACCCCTCCACTATATATAGGGGCAGGGGAGAAGGGGGAGGCGCAGCCTTGCCCCCTACTCCAAGAAAGGGGTGCGGCTAAGGAGGGGGGAGGAGTCCATCCTCCCCAAGGCACCTCGGAGGTGCCTTCCCCCTTTAGGACTCTCCCCTTTTTCCTTTATCTTGGCGCATGGGCCTCTAGGGGCTGGTGCCCTTGGCCCATGTAGGCCAAGGCGCACCCCCTACAGCCCATGTGGCCCCCCGGGGCAGGTGGCCCCACCCGGTGGGCCCCCGGGACCCTTCCGGTGGTCCCGGTACAATACCGATGACCCCGAAACTTGTCCCGATGGCCGAAACAGGACTTCCTATATATAAATCTTTACCTCCGGACCATTCCGGAACTCCTCGTGACGTCCGGGATCTCATCCGGGACTCCGAACAACATTCGGTAACCACATACAAGCTTCCTTTATAACCCTAGCGTCACCGAACCTTAAGTGTGTAGACCCTACGGGTTCGGGAGACATGCAGACATGACCGAGACGTTCTCCGGTCAATAACCAACAGCGGGATCTGGATACCCATGTTGGCTCCCACATGTTCCACGATGATCTCATCGGATGAACCACGATGTCAAGGACTTAATCAATCCCGTATTCAATTCCCTTTGTCTAGCGGTATTTTACTTGCCCGAGATTCGATCGTCGGTATACCGATACCTTGTTCAATCTCGTTACCGGCAAGTCACTTTACTCGTTCCGTAACACATCATCCCGTGATCAACTCCTTGGTCACATTGCGCATATGATGATGTCCTACCGAGTGGGCCCAGAGATACCTCTCCGTTTACACGGAGTGACAAATCCCAGTCTCGATCCGCATAAAACAATAGATACTTTCGGAGATACCTGTAGTGTACCTTTATAGTCACCCAGTTACGTTGTGACGTTTGATACACCCAAGGCACTCCTACGGTATCCAGGAGTTACACGATCTCATGGTCAAAGGAAGAGATACTTGACATTGGCAAAGCTCTAGCAAACGAACTACACGATCTTTGTGCTAGCTTAGGATTGGGTCTTGTCCATCACATCATTCTCCTAATGATGTGATCCCGTTATCAACGACATCCAATGTCCATAGCCAGGAAACCATGACTATCTGTTGATCACAACGAGCTAGTCAACTAGAGGCTCACTAGGGACATATTGTGGTCTATGTATTCACACGTGTATTACGATTTCCGGATAATACAGTTATAGCATGAATAAAAGACAATTATCATGAACAAGGAAATATAATAATAATACTTTTATTATTGCCTCTAGGGCATATTTCCAACAGTCTCCCACTTGCACTAGAGTCAATAATCTAGTTCACATCGCCATGTGATTAACACTCACAGGTCACATCGCCATGTGACTAATACCCAAGAGTTTACTAGAGTCAGTAGTCTAGTTCACATCACTATGTGATTAACACTCAATGAGTTTTATGTTTGATCATGTTGCTTGTGAGAGAGGTTTTAGTCAACGGGTCTGAACCTTTCAGATCCGTGTGTGCTTTACAAATCTCTATGTCATCTCCTAGATGTAGCTACCACGCTCTATTTGGAGCTATTCCAAACAACTGTTCTACTTGGAGCTATTCTAAATTATTGCTCCATTATATGTATCCGGTCTCTCTACTCAGAGCTATCCGGATAGGTGTCAAGCTTGCATCGACGTAACCCTTTACGACGAACTCTTTTACCACCTCCATAATCGAGAAAAATTCCTTAGTCCACTAGTTACTAAGGATAACTTTGACCGCTGTCCTGTGATCCATTCTTGGATCACTCTTGTACCCCTTGACTGACTCATGGCAAGGCACACTTCAGGTGCGGTACTCAGCATAGCATACTGAAGAGCCTACGTCTTAAGCATAGGGGACGACCTTCGTCCTTTCTCTCTATTCTGCCGTGGTCGAGCTTTAAGTCTTAACTTCGTACCTTACAACTCAGGCAAGAACTCCTTCTTTGACTGGTCCATCTTGAACACCTTCAAGATCATGTCAAGGTATGTGCTCATTTGAAAGTATTATTAAGCATTTTGATCTATCCTTATAGATCTTGATGCTCAATGTTCAAGTAGCTTAATCCAGGTTTTCCATTGAAAAACACTTTCAAAATAACCCTATATGCTTTCTAGAAATTCTACATCATTTCTGATCAAATTCAACATATACTCATCAGAAATTCTATAGTGCTCCCACTCACTTCTTTGGAAATACAAGTTTCTCATAAACTTTGTACAAACCCAAAATCTTTGATCATCATCAAAGCATACATTCCAACTCCGAGATGCTCACTCCAGTCCTTAGAAGGATTGCTGGAGCTTTGCATACTTATTAGCATCTTTCGGGATTGACAAAACCTTCCTGGTTGTATCACATACAACCTTTCCTCAAGAAAATCGTCGAGGAAACAATGTTTTGACATCCTATCTGCAAGATTTCATAAATAATGCAGTAATCGCTAATATAATTCCAACAGACTCTTAGCATCGCTACGAGTGAGAAAATCTCATCGTAGTCAACTCCTTGAACTTGTCGGAAAACATCTTAACGACAAGTCGAGCTTTCTTAATGGTAATTCTTACCATCATTGTCTGTCTTCCTTTTAAAATCCATCCGTACTCATTTGCCTTACGACCATCGAGCCGTTCTGCCAAAGTCTTCACTTTGTTTTCATACATGGATCCTCTCTCGGATTTTATGGCCTCAAGCCATTTATCGGAATCCGGGCCCACCATCGCTTCTCCATAGCTCGTAGGTTCATTGTTGTCTAGCAACATGACCTTCAAGACAGGATCACCTTACCACTCTGAAGTAGTACGTGTCCTTGTCGTCCTACGAGGTTTGGTAGTGACTTGATCCGAAGTTTCATGATCAATATCATAAGCTTCCACTTCAATTGGTGTAGGTGCCACAGGAACAACTTCCTGTGCCCTGCCACACACTAGTTGAAGAGACGGTTCAATAACCTCATCAAGTCTCCACCATCCTCCCACTCAACTCTTTCGAGAGAAACCTTTCCTCGAGAAAGGACCCGATTCAAGAAACAATCCATATTGCTTTCGGATCTGAATTAGGAGGTATACCCAACTGTTTTGGGTTTCCTATGAAGATGCATTTTATCCGCTTTGGGTTCGAGCTTAATCCTGAAACTTTTTCACATAAGCGTCGCAGCCCCAAACCTTTAAGAAACGACAACTTAGGTTTCTCTAAACCATAATTCATACGGTGTCATCTCAACGGAATTACGTGGTGCCCTATTTAAAGTGAATGTGGTTGTCTCTAATGCCTAACCCATGAACGATAGTGGTAATTCGATAAGAGACATCATGGTACGCACCATATCCAATAGGGTGCAACTATGATGTTCGGACACACCATCACACTATGGTGTTCCAGGCGGTATTAATTGTGAAACAATTTCCACAATGTCTTAATTGTGTGCCAAAACTCGTAACTCAGATATTCATCTCTATGATCATATCATAGACATTTTATCCTCTTGTCACAATGATCTTCTACTTCACTCTGAAATTACTTGAACCATTCAATAATTCAGACTTGTGTTTCATCAAGTAAATATTCTCAACATCTACTCGAATCATCTGTGAAGTAAGAACATAACGATATTCACTGCATGCCTCAGCACTCATTGGACTGCACACATCAAAATGTGTTACTTCCAACAAGTTGCTATCTTGTTCCATCTTACTGAAACGAGGCTTTTCAGTCATCTTGCCCATGTGGTATGATTTGCATATCTCAAGTGATTCAAAATCAAGTGAGTCCGAACGATCCATTTGCATGGAGTTTCTTCATGCATATACACCAATAGACATGGTTCGCATGTCTCAAACTTTTCAAAAACGAGTGAGTCCAAAGATCCATCAACATGGAGCTTCTTCATGCGTTTTATACCATTATGACTTACATGGCAGTGCCACAAGTAAGTGGTACTATCATTACTATCTTATATCTTTTGGCATGAAATGTGTATCACTACGATCGAGATTCAATAAACCATTCATTTTAGGTGCAAGACCATTGAAGGTATTATTCAAATAAATAGAGTAACCATTATTCTCTTTAAATGAATAACCGTATTGCGATAGACATAATCCAATCATGTCTATGCTCAACGCAAACACCAAATCTCGATGGTAGAGGGAGCGTGCGATGCTTGATCATATCAACATTGGAAACACTTCCAACACATATCGTCAGCTCACCTTTAGCTAGTCTCCGTTTATGCCGTAGCTTTTATTTCGAGTTACTAACACTTAGCAACCGAACCGGTATCTTATACCCTGGTGCTACTAGGAGTACTAGTAAAGTACACATTAACATAATGTATATCCAATATACTTCTATCGACCTTGCCAGCCTTCTCATCTACCAAGTATCTAGGGTAATTCTGCTCCAGTGACTGTTCCCCTTATTACAGAAGCACTTAGTCTCGGGTTTGGGTTCAACCTTGGGTTTCTTCACTGGAGCAGCAGCTGATTTGCCGTTTCATGAAGTATCCCTTCTTGCCCTTGCCCTTCTTGAAACTAGTGGTTTCACCAACCATCAACAATTGATGCTCCTTCTTGATTTCTACTTTCGCGGTGTCAAACATCGTGAATACCTCAAGGATCATCTTATTTATCCCTGATATGTTATAGTTCATCACGAAGCTCTAGCAGCTCGGTGGCAATGACTTTGGGGAAACATCACTATCTCATCTGGAAGATCAACTCCCACTCGATTCAAGTGATTGTTGCACTCAGACAATCTGAGCACAAGCTCAACGATTGAGCTTTTCTCCCTTAGTTTGCAGGCTAAGAAAATCGTCGGAGGTCTCATACCTCTTGACGTGGGCACGAGCCTGAAATCCCAATTTCAGCCCTCGAAACATCTCATATGTTCCGCGACGTTTCGAAAACGTCTTTGGTGCCTCTACTTAAACCATTTAACTGAACTATCACGTAGTTATCAAAACGTGTATGTCGATGTTCGAAACATCCACAAACGACGTTTGGGGTTCAGCACACTAAGCAGTGCATTAAGGACATAAGCTTTCTACTGTCCGCATAATCGCTACTGTCAACTTTCAACTATATTTTCTCTAGGAACATATCTAAAACAGTAGAACTAAGCGTGAGCTACGACATAATTTGCAAAAGGTCTTTTGACTATGTTCAGGATAATTAAGTTCATCTTATGAACTCCCACTCAGATAGACATCCCTCTAGTCATCTAAGTGATTACATGATCCGAGTCAACTAGGCCGTGTCCGATCATCACGTGAGACGGACTAGTTAACGTCGGTGAACATCTTCATGTTGATCGTATCTACTATACGACTCATGCTCGACCTTTCGGTCTCCGTGTTCCGAGGCCATGTCTGCACATGCTAGGCTCGTCAAGTTAACCCTAAGTGTTTTCGCTGTGTAAAACTGTCTTACACCCGTTGTATGTGAACGTAAGAATCCATCACACCCGATCATCACGTGGTGCTTAGAAGCGACGAACTGTAGCAACGGTGCACAGTTAGGGGAGAACACTTCTTGAAATTTTGTAAGGGATCATCTTATTTACTACCGTCGTCCTAAGTAAACAAGATGCATAAACATGATAAACATCACATGCAATCAAATAGTGACATGATATGGCCAATATCATTTTGCTCCTTTTGATCTTCATCTTCGGGGCTCCATGATCATCTTGTCACCGGCATGACACCATGATCTCCATCATGATCTCCATCATCGTGTCTTCATGAAGTTGTCACGCCAACGACTACTTCTACTTCTATGGCTAACGCGTTTAGCAATAAAGTAAAGTAAGTTACATGGCGTTCTTCAATGACACGCAGGTCATACAAAAAATAAAGACAACTCCTATGGCTCCTGCCGGTTGTCATACTCATCGACATGCAAGTCGTGAATCCTATTACAAGAACATGATCAATCTCATACATCACATATATCATTCATCACATCCTTTTGGCCATATCACATCACATAGCATACCCTGCAAAAACAAGTTAGACGTCCTCTAATTGTTGTTGCATGTTTTACGTGGCTGCTATGGGTTTCTAGCAAGAACGTTTCTTACCTACGCAAGACCACAACGTGATATGCCAATTGCTATTTACCCTTCATAAGGACCCTTTTCATCGAATCCGTTCCGACTAAAGTGGGAGAGACTGGCACCCGCTAGCCACCTTATGCACCAAGTGCATGTCAATCGGTGGAACCTGTCTCACGTAAGAGTACGTGTAAGGTCGGTCCGGGCCGCTTCATCCCACAATACCGTCGAAACAAGATTGGACTAGTAACGGTAAGCATATTGAACAACATCAACGCCCACAACTACTTTGTGTTCTACTCGTGCAAAGAATCTACGCAATAGACCTAGCTCATGATGCCACTGTTGGGGAACGTAGCAGAAATTCAAAAATTTCCTACGTAACACCAAGATCTATCTATGGAGAGACCAGCAACGAGTAGAAAGGGGAGTGCATCTACATACCCTTGTAGATCGCTAAGCGGAAGCGTTCAAGTGAACGGGGTTGATGGAGTCGTACTCGTCGTGATTCAGATCACCGATGATCAAGTGCCGAACGGACGGCACCTCCGCGTTCAACACACGTACAGCCCGGTGACGTCTCCCACGCCTTGATCCAGCAAGGAGAGAGGGAGAGGTTGAGGAAGACTCCATCCAGCAGCAGCACAACGGCGTGGTGGTGATGGAGGAGCGTGGCAATCCTGCAGGGCTTCGCCAAGCACCTACGGGAGAGGAGGAGGTGTCACGGGAGGGAGGGAGGCGCCAAGGGCTCAGGTATGGATGCCCTCCCTCCCCTCCACTATATATAGGGGCAGGGGAGAAGGGGGAGGCGCAGCCTTGCCCCCTACTCCAAGAAAGGGGTGCGGCTAAGGAGGGGGGAGGAGTCCATCCTCCCCAAGGCACCTCGGAGGTGCCTTCCCCTTTAGGACTCTCCCCTTTTTCCTTTATCTTGGCGCATGGGCCTCTAGGGGCTGGTGCCCTTGGCCCATGTAGGCCAAGGCGCACCCCCTACAGCCCATGTGGCCCCCCGGGGCAGGTGGCCCCACCCGGTGGGCCCCCGGGACCCTTCCGGTGGTCCCGGTACAATACCGATGACCCCGAAACTTGTCCCGATGGCCGAAACAGGACTTCCTATATATAAATCTTTACCTCCGGACCATTCCGGAACTCCTCGTGACGTCCGGGATCTCATCCGGGACTCCGAACAACATTCGGTAACCACATACAAGCTTCCTTTATAACCCTAGCGTCATCGAACCTTAAGTGTGTAGACCCTACGGGTTCGGGAGACATGCAGACATGACCGAGACGTTCTCCGGTCAATAACCAACAGCGGGATCTGGATACCCATGTTGGCTCCCACATGTTCCACGATGATCTCATCGGATGAACCACGATGTCAAGGACTTAATCAATCCCGTATTCAATTCCCTTTGTCTAGCGGTATTTTACTTGCCCGAGATTCGATCGTCGGTATACCGATACCTTGTTCAATCTCGTTACCGGCAAGTCACTTTACTCGTTCCGTAACACATCATCCCGTGATCAACTCCTTGGTCACATTGCGCATATGATGATGTCCTACCGAGTGGGCCCAGAGATACCTCTCCGTTTGCACGGAGTGACAAATCCCAGTCTCGATCCGCATAAAACAATAGATACTTTCGGAGATACCTGTAGTGTACCTTTATAGTCACCCAGTTACGTTGTGACGTTTGATACACCCAAGGCACTCCTACGGTATCCAGGAGTTACACGATCTCATGGTCAAAGGAAGAGATACTTGACATTGGCAAAGCTCTAGCAAACGAATTACACGATCTTTGTGCTAAGCTTAGGATTGGGTCTTGTCCATCACATCATTCTCCTAATGATGTGATCCCGTTATCAACGACATCTAATGTCCATAGCCAGGAAACCATGATTATCTGTTGATCATAACGAGCTAGTCAACTAGAGGCTCACTAGGGACATATTGTGGTCTATGTATTCACACGTGTATTACGATTTCCGGGTAATACAGTTATAGCATGAATAAAAGACAATTATCATGAACAAGGAAATATAATAATAATACTTTTATTATTGCCTCTAGGGCATATTTCCAACAGGTGTCCCAACTTAGCCCATGATAAGCTCTCGCGATCAACGAAGGATATACCTTCTCCCAGGAAGACCCGATCAGACTCGGAATCCCGGTTTACAAGACATTTCGACAATGGTAAAACAAGACCAGCAAAGCCGCCCGATGCGCCGACAAATCCCGATAGGAGCTGCACATATCTCGTTCTCAGGGCAACACCGGATGAGACTAGCTACGAGTAAAACCAGACTTCGAGTTTCCCCGAGGTGGCCCCGCAGGCAGCTCGGTTCGGACCAACACTTAGAGAAGCACTAGCCCGGGGGGGCTAAAATAAAGATGACCCTCGGGTTGGCCGACCCAAGGGAAGGGTATAGGTGGTGGTGAGGCAAATGGTAAAACCAAGGTTGGGCCTTGCTGGAGGAGTTTTATTCAAAGCGAACTGTCAAGGGGGTCCCATAAATCATCCAACCGCGTAAGGAACGCAAAATCCGGGAACATAACACCGGTATGACGGAAACTAGGGCGGCAAGAGTGGAACAAAACACCAGGCATAAGGCCGAGTCTTCCACCCTTTACCAAGTATATAGATGCATTAATTAAATAAGAGATATTGTGATATCCCAACATAATCCTGTCCATCATGGAGCAATCTTCAACTTCACCTGCAACTAACAACGCTATAAGAAGGGCTGAGCAAAGCAGTAACATAGCCGAACAACGGTTTGCTAGGAAGGGTGAAAAGGTTAGAGGCTGACATGGCAATTTGGGAGGCTTGAGCAGCAAATGATAGGTAACGCAGCAAAGCGATAGAACGAAGCAACTAGCATAGCAATGATAGTAGTGAGATCCAAGGTGACGGTCATCTTGCCTGAAATCCCGCTAGGAAGAAGAACGAGTCCATGAAGAAGATGAAGCCACGAAGACGAACCAAGCGTAGACGAACGAATCCTCACGATCGCAACGAAAACGGGAACTATCGAGAAGAAGCACACAACATGGTAAACACACCACACATGAACAAGACATGATGCACAAACAAGCATGATGCATGACAGGGCTACATGAAGCTACTCAAGGCAAGAGATGATGCAAACAAGAACAACACATCAAGGCAAGTTTAAATGAGGCCGGAAACAACATATAACAATTCCGGTAAGTCCTCATATGCAAATTTCGAAATAGGTCCAGATCTGAATAAACCTTATGTTCAAGTTGTTAAACAGCAAGTTAAAATGCACCAAGATGATCTACACGAGATTCTAGTCAAGTTACATATAAAGTTCATTTAGTTCGGAGCTACGGCCTAGAAGATATGAGCAAAACAAGTCAAACATGGCATTGATGCAAAATGCATACAAACATCAAGCAAACACCTCAAAACAAGGATGCAACATGATAATATGAAACTACATGCAATTCTAAGCAAGTTTCATATAGAGCACACTCAAAACGGAGCAACGGTGCAACACACTCCAAACAAGACACAACAATCTGCCCAAAACAGCAACTAGGCATATTGCAAGCATCAAAACAATATGCTACAGCAGCTCAACATGATAACAAAAGGCATGGACATGATGTACAGGTAAAGCATAACAAAACATGAACACTGAGCTATCTCCAGAAACTACTAGAACACGCTCAAACACACATGCCAAGATTGCAAATAATAATAGTTTCAGACTTTGCAAAAATAACACCAGGTTGCAATGTTTAGAGCTATCAAACAACATGTTACAGGAACTTATCATGGCAAACAAAGGCATGGCATGAATTTACTAGTTGCATAGAACAAAAGTCCCTTACTGACCATGAGCCAAAAAGGATCAGAAGATATGATGGCACCCATGTAAACATAGCAAGTTATATGGCAGATTCATACATGGCAGAACCAACAATAAGTAGGCATGTTGGTGAGCTTGTACCACTCACTACAGAGCACTTCATGGCATGACAAGGCAATCAACAGTAAGAATACATGTTTATGAAGCTAAGCATGGCAAGATCAAGTTCCTAGGGTGCATGGATCACTAGCAAAACACATGGCAACAACTGAACTTAATGTTAACAGGCTGACAGCAACATTATTTAGCAACTTTGGAGCAAGATTACAACAATCTACAGCAAGCCATAAATGCAACCAGGGGTATGGGTGGATAGAGCATGACATGTATAACAAAACATCCTTAGTGAACATCTCCAGATTATGCATGGAATGACTTGTAGCAGCAGGTTTACATAGCATCACAAAATAACAGATTCAGCCTAGCAAAACAGTAACAGCAAGTACCCTACTTAACAAGCTTGATTCATTCACCACAAATCATTGCATGACAAGATAAGTATAGCATCAGCAAGAAAACATGTTTATGAAACTAACAAAGGCAAGAACAAGTTCATAGCATGCAAGGATCAACTACAACAACCTTGGCAAAATGGAATAACATGTAAACAATCTACCAGGAAACATTTTATAGCAAAAGTAGAGCAAGCAAATGACATGCCAGACTACTCCATAATTGCAAACAGGGGCACGAATGGATATAGAATAACCATATGTTCAAATCATCCTTACTGAAGTATCTCAAAATGTGCTTGGATCTCTCTGTAGCATCAAGTTTACATGACATAAAAATAACAGCAGAACAGGGACCGAAATCAGCAACATCACGAAGCCTAGTTTGCATGCTTGTACTAGTCATCACATTGATCATAAAAATGCATGGCATACACCCCTGTAAAGATGGCATGATGTAGCACAAAATACATGTAGACATCAACCTCATAGGATGCACACATCAAACATGGCAAAAATGACAAATGGACATGTTCTGTTAACAGACAGCAGACAACATTATATAGCACTCTTGCAACAATGATTAAGGCATCAATATGAGCTCAAATGAACATGGTGCAATGAAATGAAATGTAGAGCATCTCACAACGAACATTTTTACATATTACACGCACGAAACGGAGCAGTATGCATGGAGTTATGATGTAGTGAACAGGGCAACATTATGCAAAAAATATTTCGGGACTTGGGGAAATCTGGGATCAACCTTCAGATCTGCACGGATTTCAAAGATGGCCGGGGTTCTCGCCGGAGCAGGGGAAGAAGATGGCCAGAGAGGACGCGGGGCACCGTCTAGGTTGCTCCGGCGACGGGGGTCGGCGGCGGGGCCTCTCCCCGACCGGATCCAACTGCGAGGAGGCGCGGGGCAGCGAGGGGACAGCGCTGCGAGGCGGCGGGGCTCACACTCGGCGAACTCCCACCGGAGCGGCGGCGAGGGCGTGGCCGCTGCACGCGGGGGGGGGGGGGGCGCCCGAGGCGGCGGGGCCGAGGCGGCTCGGGCCAGGGAGGTGAGGTGAGGCCGTGGCACGCGGCGGCCGGGAGGCGGCGCGGCGGCCAGCGTCGGGGGCAACGGCAGCGGCGCGGGAGCAACGGCGGCGGCGCGGGCACGGACCCGGGCGGCGGCGGCGGATCCGGGCCCGGGCAAGCCCGCGATGGGACTCCCCGGGCCGCGCGATGGAGACGGCGGCGGGGGCGAATCGGAAGGTGACACGTGGCGGCGGCGAGGGGGCTGGACATGTCCGGCGGCGGAGCGGACATGTTCGGCGCGGTGAGGGAGGAGAGTGTTAGGGTTTCGGGGAAATCATCCGCGAATTTCGGGGGAGGGCACCTATTTATAGATTCTGGGAGCTAGGAGAGTCCAAATGAGGAGCGGTTTTCGCCCATACGATCGTGATCGAACGACCGAGAGGATGGAGGGGGTTAGGATGGGTTTTGGGCCACTTTGGAAGGGTGTTGGGCTCCAACTCAAAGTGGGCTTTTACGGTTACCCGGTTGACCGTAGGAGTACCAAACGACCTCCAAATGGCACGAAACTTGACAGGAGGTCTACCGGTGCTATACCAAGGTCGCTTGGCAAACCTCGGGCCATTCCGAGAAAGTTTAACACCCGCACATAAAAACAAGGTCTGAGAGGGGCGACGGGCGCGCGCGAGAGGTCCGGACTCCGAACGGACAACGGAGAGAACCGGGAGAACCCGAACGGATGCAAGTTTTGAAAAACATGCAGATGAAATGCAGATGATGATATGATAAAATGCAACACGCAAGCAAACGACATGGCAACTACGGCGAATAAATGGCAGACACCTGGCGCAACGAATCTAGGGCGTTACACTATGTCTTCGTCTTCGGCAGGGTCTCCTCCGGTTGCATGTGTCGTTTGGTGGGTGGGAAGAAGAGAGTGGGCGAAAAGGGCGGAAATTTGGTGAAGAGCAGCACGATGAAAGAAAAGAGTGGGGGATTATGCCGCGGAAACAATGTGGCCAACTACAAAAAGCGGGGGCTCTACCTCAACTTTTGGTGGGCCAGGGGTGTCAGAGTACTATGCGGCTCGTGTCTTGGCTCCCGCAAAGCCCCCACCCCTTGCCCAAGTTTGGTCCCGGTTTGCAGGAAAATTGTGGTCCAAACTGAGATGCAGACCGATAGGGCTCGACGTTGGATGGCTCGCGGGGTCCGGACAGCTGCGTTCGAATGGATATGGAAGGTTTGAGGGTCGGCGTTAAAGATGCCCTAAAAGAGTATGTTAGAAAACGAGTGAACACGGGCTTCATATAACGTAACTAGACAAAGCAAGATCTAGTAGGTTAGAATTAAGAATGAAATCCGATGGAAGAATCATTGCATAAACAGTGTATGATTGATGATGGGAAGGAGCATGCCATGAATTTGGAGTTAACAAGGTAACTGGACAGACATAAAACTAATTAAGAAACAATAGGATGAAAGAATTTGGAAAGAAAAACATAGACAACCTGAAAGGGAAGAGCACCGAAAGTTGACAATTGAACAGGGGCCACGAGGAAGAAGGACATGAACATTAAAAATGGATGAAACACTATTGAAAAGAAAAAACGATCGAAGGCGGAAACAAACAAGACGGAACGTAGAGGGAAATGACGTACGAAAATGGTTGGACGTAGTATTTCAGTACATGATGAACATGTGTGTTGTTTCGTACTGACAAGTTCCTGAGTTTTCATCTCTTTTCAGGAAATTTCACGCTCGTATTGGCGTGTTTCTGAGTTTTCATCTCTTTTCAGGAAATTTCACGCGAAACAAATTTCCGGACCACAACGCAAATCAATGGCTTTAGGTGGCGCAGGTGCGTGCCTATGCACCTGCATGCCCTTGCGAATTTCCCCTAATGCAAGGGATATCAAGTTCCCAGCGAACCTTCCTAGGTTTTAGTACGGATGGATGCTGAATTCGACCCATCTCTGGAGATGATTTATTGCACCATTTTGGTTTGCTGTTTCTCCCCTTTGCAATTGTAATGTACTCATAGAGGAAGCTTCTTACAGGAATAGAAAACCAGTGGCTAGCCTTCATTGTGGCTCGAATTGAATTACTGAATCAAATCTCATGTATCATATTGTAACGAAATGCTTTTTCCTTATCACACCAACAGAATTTCCTTGACCAAGTAATAACACTGATGGTTCTAACGTCTATTGGCATTCTCACATAGAAGAAGAACCAAGGGCCTACTGAATGAACCCATATATCGCACACACGGCGCAAATAATCTCGGGGACTAAGATCTGGATATCAACAACAAAATATACGAAAGACGCGAAATAGAACAGACTGAGCAAACAGACTGAGCATATCATCAGCAACCTTGAGCTCTACACAAGTAGCCCACCAGTCAGCTCATCACCAGATCACAACCACCAGCCCAGCCAGCCTCGCATAATAAGATGGCATACATACGCTCCTGGAGATAAAGTGCAGAGCTTCACCAACCACCCTTCTGAACATCAAGCTACTCCCTGATTTTACTACAGAAATATCGATAATATACCGGTCGTTAGTAGTACTAACTATATTAGATGCGCCACCTAAGTTGGTCAAACAGCCTGGTTCTTGCTCCGCAGACTATGCTCTCTGCACGCTGTAGACCGCCGCCCAGAGGTTAATGACACAGGACGGCGCGATGGCGAACCAGCTCAAGAAAGCCATGGCGGTGGCGGCCATATAGGTCGGGCAGTGGTTCTCCGAGCACAGTAGCAGGTCGTTGTTGATGAGAGTGGTCATGGCTGCCGACCCACTCGCTGCAGCGAAGCTCAGTGCTCCAGTGACCTGCCGATGAGATGCCGGGGGAAGGGTCAGAACCGAATCTATGCATACTTCTTTAGGAGAAAGGAAAATACATGTGATGCTTAAATGATTCTGTGCTTGTTCATGACTATGAAACATTTTCAGCGCAGGAGTGAGTCCACAGGGAATGGCAGATGGGTGTTTGTTTTGAGGTGCCTGAGAAAAAAACGTGTGACTTACCCAGTCCCCGGTGGAATATATGGTGGTAGCACAGGCTGTCCGGAAGGAGCTTTTGACAAGAAGTGCGTAGATGTCCACGGCGGCCAGGGCGAGGCTCCACAGGCATTGCAAAGACTCTGCTGCTACGAGGAGGCTGCTCAAAAGAACAACAATGAGTGAGTTCATCTATAGAAGGAAATCGATCCCCTGTTCTGAGTTCTGAAAGCAACATCCTAATACAAAAGACTATCTAATCGCACCACAGAAATAAGATAAGATACACATGCATACTAGCATAAGACAACATGTAACGCATGTCAGGAATGTACATTACAACAATCACACTGTTCTGAATTCCGACAACCAGAATGCTAACCAACCTAGCGCCGTATCCAAGAAAGACAGCTGAGATGATATCACAGAGAACATCAACATGTCACCATCTGATCTGCATTGCCTCTTTCAAGATGCCAGACTAATTGTAAAACACTGGATGCACTTGCTCAAATGTTTAACCTGACCGACAATATGTATGCACAGGACAGTACACGATTGTCCATTACAAATCACACGATTCCGAAATCCCATAACCATAATGGCAGAGTGCGGACCAAACTTATCGGCATACACAGTGAAATGCTCTGTGCCGAATGCCCAGGCAACTATGCATGAAAACATCAAACTGGGGAGACAAAGAAAAAAGGAAGGCTCAAGCTAAAACTTGCTGCATCCAAGGAGACAGCTGAGATGATACCACAGGGCCATGTCACCAATCTAATTGCATTGCCTCTTTCAGGATGCCAAACCCATTCAAAAGGAAAAGTATCAAAATGTGAACGAGTATGAGCATTTCTCTTTGGAGGATTATTAAGAAAGCACCCAATAACAATTTCTACTGGAAACTACTCCCTCCGTTCCTAAATATAAGTCTTTTTAGGCATTTCAAATGGACTACAACATACGGATGTATGTAGACATATTTTAGAGTGTAGATTCACTCATTTTGCTCCGTATGTAGCCACTTGTTGGAATCTCTAAAAAGACTTATATTTAGGAACGGAGGGAGTACGTGCTATTTTTCGCTAATACGCATACGCTGGTTGCGTATCATTCATTGGCAGCTGTCTACGTTGATCTGAAACTCTGTGCTATTTGCAAGTTGGAAAATGTGCTTGTATGATTGTATCCATTCCTTCAGCTTGGATGTGAAATACTCCTACTTAGTAGCAGAAATTAGCATTTTTTCAAAAAAAAAAAAAACACTACTCTTGCTTATATTGTTACTGGGTGGCACAAAGATAAAAAATGCTAGAGTAATCTGCACTCAAGGCAACATAAAAATCATCTCAATTTCAACCATGTACAGAAATACTAACAGGTGAACAGACAGAATCTGGAAATGTGGCTAACTAATATGCAGTCATCCCTGAGGAAGATACATATGAGATCCCTGAAGACTTTAACTGAAAACGACGAAACCCCACCTCATACAGCATCATCTGTTCTGTTCCAAATTTCCTAAGGAGAAATCGATCTGCTTTCGGAGCAAAGGGGAAATGGATCGAGACCCTAGCGGGGGGAAGAAAATGTGGAGCGGGAGGGGGAGCACTCACCGGAAGGCGGTGAGCGTGCGGAAGTCGTCGGTGGAGGCCATGAAGGCGACGGCGGCCGCCGCGAGCAGCGCCTGCGCGAGGCGGGCCGCGAGCCCCCAGCGCGTCCCCGGCGCCCCCCGCGGGTCCACCATCTGCACCCCGGGCGGCGGCGCGTTCGCGTTCGGCCCCTGCGCTCCCGCGGCCGGAGCCGGGCCCTGTCCCTGCGCCTGCGCCGCCGCAGCTGCCGCCTGCCCCTGTCCCTGCGGCTGCGGCACCGCAGCCGGAGCGGGAGCCACCGGTCCCTGCGCCTGCGGCACCGCAGCCGGAGCGGGAGCCACCGGCCCCTGGCCCTGCGCAGCCGGAGCGGGAGCCGCCGGGTCCGGGTGCACGACGGGGTGGCTGTGCCGCAGGAACATGCCGCCGGTGAAGAGTCGGCCCAAAACTGCTCCCTCGCGCCGTACTTAGAGTTCAGAGCCAACGACGCGGCCGGCCGGGGTTTTGGGGGATTTATGGAGGAGGCGCGTCGTGGTCCAGTCTGGACACTCGGCGTGGGGCCTTGGCGCGCGCGGCCGAATTTCGTGTTTTGACCCTTTTTAAAAGTATTTCAAGATCTGACCCCTGTTTAATTTTTTTTCGAGATTTGACCCTTTTGTCTACCGCCATGGGCCGTGGCCCATGGCGGTAGGAAACTTATCCACGTCAGCGCGTGGAGACGGCGCCGTCCCCCTCCGTCGCACCCTACCGCCAGGTGCCCTGGCGGTAGGCTGTCTAACCATACCGCCAGGGGCCCTGGCGGTAGGGTCCGGGCAGTTATTTGCCCCGAAACCCCGCGCCCCTGCCCATCTCCTCACCCCTCCCCCCTCCCCCCCCCCCCCCCCCGGTCGGCAGTTCATCCTTTTCTCCCCCAAGTCGCCCCTCTCTCCCTCTCTCATCTCCTCCACTCCCTCCCTTGGATCTTCACCGATTCTTCACCATTTTGGCGGATCGAGATGGCCCCGAGGAGAGAACCGTAAGCTCCTCCGATCCCTCCAATTAGTTTTTGCAAACTTGCTACCGATTCGACGCATTATTTGCTTGAAATCCCTCATGTTTTTGAACTTAGATTGATTTTTTTTCACCTAAGATTGATTGTAGTTGTAGTTCTTAGTTCTTTAGTAAGTAGTGGTATTGGATATGTACTCTAATCAATAGTTCATATGTTAGTGTGAAGATGAACCCTAGTTCATAATTTTTTTTGTTAAAAAAATTATGATGTAATGTTGATAAAGGGATGAACCCTAGTTTGATGATGCATGTGATATGATGATATGATCTAGTGTGAAGATGAACCCTAGTTTGATGATGCATGTTGATATGATGATATGAAGATGTTGTTTGGAAAACTTTGTTTAAAAATATGAAGCTATGATGTATGTTGGAGGTTTTTTTGATATGATGCATGTTGATATGATTTGATCCATCATGTGTAGTAGATGTTGTTGGAGGAATATGCTTAAAATGTTATCTTGGTATGATTTGAGTTCATTGTTTGTTTATGTATGCTTATGCTTATGATGCTTTTGTTTATGAAACTCTATTAAGGCGGCCACCTCTTGAGGACAACATCGGCCCACGGTACTGCATGCTGGACTGGGCATTCGACAAGGGTCATCGTGCCCGTTTCATAGAGAACGGAGAGGTAAGTGATATGAAAGAAATTTTGATCAAAGTTCTCGGATTGATGAAAATGATTTCCTAACTTTTTGGCGTTCACTTTTTGACAGACGCTCCAGCCATTGCGCATGAGGGGTCACGGGGTTCATGGGCATATGGACTACGACGAGCGCTACGCGCCGTTCTGCAAGAGAGCCCGTCTGTTGGGTTTCGTGCTGCAGTTCAAGCGTCAACCGCCGACGCTTGTCCACGCGGCTCTCACAGCTCTGATTGACCATTGGAGACCGGAGACCCATTCTTTCCATCTGCCATGCGGGGAGATGACGGTGACCCTAGAGGACTGGGGGATGATTACTGCAATGCCGATCGAGGGTCATGCACTCACCGGTCGAGTGGAGAGGGCCAACTGGCAGGAGAGGGTCACCACCCTCATCGGCGACTGCCCCGGTGCCAAGAGTAACCTACATCCGGTGTGCCGTTGACCTGGCTCTCGGAGCACCGGAAGACATGCCCCCAAGGCGCAGACGAGGCGACTGTGGAGTTGTACGTGAGGGCCTATCTGTGGTATATTCTCTCGGAGGTCGTGTTTCCAGACAGCTTCGGGAACTCTGCCAACTGGGCGTATATGTTCTTCCTAGCGGGTTGGGATGTAGGGTACAGTTGGGGGACGTCATCTCTCGCCTACCTATAACGTTCGGTAAGAGAGTGTCTAATTGCGTACCTACCTACGAAAGTGTGTCCATGACATTTTCTTATATCTGATCCTCATTTGATGTTTTGCAGCTTGATGACACAATGCAGAGGACGGGAGACAAGTCCAATATGGGTGGCTTTGTCTGGGCCTTCTCCATTTGGATGTGGGAGCGGCTGCCGGTGGGGCGTCCGGAGAAGTTGCGAAGATGCCCCATGGGAAGACTATGGTGAAGAAGGCGACGAGACTCGAAACCCCACCGTAGCTTACGAGTGGGACGTTGTCAAACTCTACACGGGCCTAAACAAGACTTCGTACAAGGCCTCGATGGACGGCGGAAGACATCGCGGAGCTGGAGTGGGCTGACCCCGATGAATAGGCATACCAGACCGGCATCAGAGACATGCACAGTGGATTTAGGGAGTTTGCACCCCTCATCAACAGAGTGGTAAGTTCGAACCGACGGTTGATTTTAAAATATTTTATTCATCATCGTGACTGACTTATGCCGTTGCAGTCCGGTGAGCTGAACAGATGCATCTTCGATGCCTCAGATGCACTAGGTGATCTTCCCGGGAGCATAGAATCGGAGACCAGAGTCAGGGGGACGATGAAGGTACATTTTCAGCCTCCTCGGAACAGATGCATCTTTTTCACTTGCAATCAGTCGATCTGATACTTATTATGACCTTGCTTCATTGTGTGTGCAGAAGTTCGTGCAGCGTTGTCCCAAGCTAGTAGGGCTGCTTGGGTGTGCTGGAGCTGGGTCAGTTGAAGCTTATCAGCCTGTAGCCACACAGGGTATCATCGGCTCATCGAGCCATGCTCCCTCGTCATCTAGGTTGTTTGGGGAGGAGGAGGAGGAGGAGGAGGAGGAGGAGGAGGAGGCCACATATGAAGAAGGGGAGGAGGAGGATGAGAGCAACGGGGAGGAGAAGTACGATGAAGATTATGGACCTCCAGCAACTCAAACGTCTCAAGCATCTCAGCTGCCGAAGAAGAGGAATCCGAAGACGAAGGATTTGCTGAGTCCGGAACCTTTCCACAGACCGGTTCCTCGACGGCCCAAGAAGAAGACCGAAGACACTCGTTCAAAGAGTAACGAGGACCGTACCTCCAAGAGGGGAAGGAGCAACTGATTATGCTCTTCAATAGTTGGCTCTTTTAGTTTGGTTGAACTTCGTTTGGTTGAACTTTTCTAGTGGTTATGAAGCTACGTGGAGCTATGTGTTTGCTATTTGTGGATCTATGTGTTTGCTATTTGTGAAACTATGTGGAACTCCGTTTACTAATTAGTTGAAGTTCGTTTGAAATGTTCTATGCACTTCAAATTTGTTAATGTGTATGTGATGCCCAAGTTTAATTGTTTGAGATCTGTGATATTGTTGTCATATTTATGAAACTTGCTATAATATTACTGTCATATTGCATTTGAAAAGAAGCAATCAATTGAACTTAAATTCATAAAACACAGGACCCTACCGCCAAGGACATTGGCGGTAGGGTCAGACAGCCTACCGCCAGGGCACTTCAATTCCTCATTACAGAAACATTACACTGAAAAAACAGGACCCTACCGCCATGGGCTCTGGCGGTAGGGTCGCACAGCCTACCGCCAGGGCCCTTCAATTCTTCGTTACAGAAACATTACACTGAAACAGGACCCTACCGCCATGGGCTCTGGCGGTAGGGTCGCACAGCCTACCGCCAGGGCTCCTGGCGGTAGGTGCTTAACCACGTTCAGCGCAGTCAAACGGCCGCCGTCCCCCTTCGTCGCACCCCTACCGCCATGGCCGTGGCGGTAGGCTATCTAACCCTACCGCCAGAGGCCCTGGCGGTAGCAAAAGGGTCAAATCTCGAAAAAAAATTAAACAGGGGTCAGATCCTGAAATACTATCCAAAAAGGGTCAAAACACGAAATTCGGTCGGCGCGCGCACCCCTCCTCCACTTTTCGCACCTAGAGGCTAGAGCAACTTCGGAGGAGCTCACTCCACGGTCCACACCATCAGGGTTGAGCAAGCAATTCCGCGTTCATCCATGGCCAAGCAACTCCGGACCCCCTCCTCTATTTTTCCCACCTGGAGCAACACGACAGTAGGACGGTTCCATATATAGCCAAGGCACTACTCCCTCTGGTTTCATAATGCACTGCATATATGTCCCTAAATGATACTTCCTCCGTAAACTAGTAGTATAAGACAGCAAAGGGAGTAGGTGTCACACATGTGACACGAAGTAACACCGCTTTTTACACCTAAAATTGTCATCCGAAAAAAAACTAAAACTTATCCAACAAAAAGTTGTCATGCTTCACCATAAAAGTTGTCATCCTTGGCTAACAAAACTTGCCATCAAAAAATGTCAGGGCGGAATTACTTCGTGTCATACGTGTGACACTTATCAGGATATTATATATTTATTGAAAGGTCAGTTTTTATAAACTTTGACAAGTTTATACGAAAAACTATTAATATCTACAATACCAAATATATAAAATATGAAACTATATCTTATCATGAATCTAGAGATGTATGTTTGGCATTTTAGATGTAGATATTTTTCTCCATAAACTTGATCAAAGTTTGTGAGGTTTGACATTTAAAAAAATTGTATGCACTACGTTATGAAACGGTGTGAGTACTTTCATAGTTTCACTCACTCCACTCTCGGCTAGTTTTTTTTTTGGCCTTTTCTTTTCTATGTTGGTATGCGTCGTCCCTGCCTTCCTCTTCTCTCTCCTCCATGCTTCAGTGTGGATCAGTGGTTGGAGTTTTCAGACCCTTTTTATCTTGTCCCACGGTGATTAAGGTGACCATCCCTCTACACAATACTTTAAGTATATCCATTTATGCTTAGTGACTGCTCATCTTTTGCATGCTCTTTAGAGAAACTTCTCGCCGCCGCCAGATATCCGTCATAGTATTATCAGTACTCCCTCCATTCCATAATATAGTGCGTCCGCGCTTATGAAATGGAGGAAGTAAGAGATACGTACAATGCTTGTGTGTAAAGGCCCATATTTCGGCCGAACTTAGGTCTCTCGGGTTACTGAACCAAATGGAGTGCAACTCATCCAACTTTTTTTCTTAATTGGAATTTAAAGTTAAAAATATGAATCTGAAGCATAAGATTTTAATATAAATGTTAAAATAAAATCAAAATTAAATTATCCAAAATTGATTAAATAATCATAATGTACTTGGTATAAAAAATTGTGTAAGATTAAATTCTAAAGACATACTAAGTTTTTTCTTGCGGGTATTATACTTGATAAGTATAATTCCAACATACTGAGTTGCATGTTGTGGTTGTAGTGTAATGATCAGACCATAAGAGCATCTACAGTCGGGCGCCCTATATCCGTCTCAAATGTCCAGGCAGACCGTTCGGTCACTGACCGGTCACAAAAGACCGACCCAACCGGAGGTCTCGAACAGGCCTCAAACGCCTGGTCTGACCGGCACCTCTCATATCCGTTTCAAATGTAGGACGGATATAAGGCGGCACAGGCATGCTTGGGTGCGTCCGCCGCGTCAGCCCGACCCACTGATACGTCTTCAACATATCTACTTTTCCAAACACTTTTGCCCTTGTTTTGGACTCTAACTTGCATGATTTGAATGAAACTAATCCGGACCGACGCTTTTTTCAGCAGAACCGCCATGATGTTGTTTATTGTGCAGAAAACAAAATTTCTCGAAATGACCTGAAAATCTACGGAGATAACTTTGGGAAAATATAAAAATACTGGCGAAAGAATCAAGGCGAGTCACTACTGGAATCAGCTACTTTGCCATCAGCCAGATCTTTGCCGTCAGCTAGCTGACGGCAAAGAAGCTCTTTGACATCAGCTACCGTAAAGCAGACGACAAAGAAATGGCGGACGACAAAGAACCTCTTTGCCATGAGCCGTTTCTTTGCCGTCCGCCAGCTGACGGCAAAGAATCTTTGCCGTCAGACAGCTGACGGCAAAGAGGGAGGTGGCCCCCACCCACACCCGTTTAAAAAAAAACTTAACACCCCCACCTCTTTGTCGTCCGCTAGCGGACGGCAAAGAGTTGCGGACGGCAAAGAGCCGAGTAACTAACGGCCGCCACCCCCCGCCCGTTACTCTCCCTTCTCTTCCTCTCTCCTCCCCGACGCCCCGCCCTAGCTAGATCCACCGCCGCCCCCGCCCCTGCCGCCCGGCGCCGCCACCCCCCACCCCTCCGCCCCCACCCCACCCGCCGACGCCCCGTCGCCCCACCACCCCTCCGCCACCCGCCGCCCGGCGCCGGCCCGGCCCCCCGCCGCCCGGCGCCGCCCCTGCCGCCCGCCTCCGCCCCGCCCCCCGCCGCCCGGCGCCGCCCCCGCCCCCGCACCCTTGGCCCATCGCCCCACAACCCCTCCGCCCCCACCCCACCCACCGACGCCCCGTCGCCCCGCCACCCGCCGCCCGGAGCCAAGAAGTAGAAGTAGTAGAAAGATGAAAAAAGAAGAAGAAGAAAAGAAGAAGAAGAATTGGAAGAAGAAGAAAAAAAGAAATGAAAAGAAGTAAAAAAGTAGAAAAAAGATGAAAGAAGAAGAAGAAGAAAGGAAAGAAGAAGAAGAAGAGAAAGAAAGAAGAAGAAGTAAGGAAAGGATAGAAGGAAACACCCCGATCGACCCCCTAACCCCCCTGACCCCGACACCCCGACCCACTGACCCCTGACCCCGACACCCCGACCCGGACACCACACCCCGACAATGACACGACACCCAGACACCCCGAAACCCGACCCCGCGAGGCCGACAGGGTCTTATATTTGTGAATTATTAGTTAATTAGGTCATATATTTTTCGATTTTGTTATGAAAAACATCATATATAATTGTGTTGATCGGGTTGATTTAAATGTGCAGTTGTTTCACCGCTGCGAGGTTTGGTGTTCGACGACCTCGCCGTGCGTTTGACGAGCTCTGCCCCTTCGTTCGTGGGTGAGCACAAATGACATGTCCTCCTCCCCCATTAATTATTTGCTCTGTTCCGGTGTTCGTGCCGATGAAACTTGATAGCTAGCTATATATGTGTCTTGAATCATCAGTATGCGTAACCAATATGTGTCTCCCGTTCGAAAGCGTCATAGTTATAAATATGCATGCATTTGCATATTTATAACCTTGATTCTTTCGAATTGTCCAACGCTATCCATGGACAGCCCGAGTATGTGTAGATTGGGTTCGTTTTCCCATATGCTTTGCTTCGGATCCGACGCATAAATTTCGTCAGTGCCTCCCCTGTTGTTCTCCGGGTACACATCCTCTCTGTTTATTGCAAAGACGTGTATCAGGAGAACAACGGGGAGGTGCTGCCGAAATTTTGCGTCGGATCCGGAGCATAGCATGGGAAAATGAACCCAATCTACACATACTCGGGTGGGATTAGGACCTATCATTACCTATTAGAGTGTAGGTTGCATGGACGTAATAAAATTGACAAAGTAGATCAACTGATGAATATATACATGGTGAATTATATATATATATAATTGTTGTGTGTCCAGTAGCTCTGAAAGTCAAGATGAGTGATCGTGCGTGGATGTATACCGGTCACACTGGTCAGAACAAATGGAGCGCTGAATGGTTCACAAAAACCAAGGGGTTTGTGCAAGCCGCATTTGCAAATGGCCAAAGGAAAACTTGGTGCCCCTGTTTCTGATGCGGCAATTGGGAAAAGAGGACAGAGGCTGAAATGGGTAAACACCTGCAGAAGAATAGTTTTACGCCCGATTATACGGTGTGGACATTTCATGGTGAGTCTGCCCAACGTGACCGAGTTGAGGTGGATCATCGTCGCACCGACGAGCATGGTACCGGGATCGAAAATATGGTGCAAGACTATGATGATGCTCGGGATTCGGACGAGGAGATGGAGGAATCTGCAAAGGCCTTCAATGAAATGTTGGAGTCTTCAAAACGTCCGCTCCACAAGCACACTGAGATTTGTCAGTTGGATGACATCTCACAAGTAATGGCTTTGAAGGCTCAGTTCAACTTGGGCAGAGAATGCTATGACGCAATTATGACAGTATTTGGACGCTTTCTACCCAAAGGCCATGTAATGCCTGCAAACCTGTACCAGTCGGACAAAATCCTCCGTGCACTGAAGATGCCCTATGAGAAGATACATGCATGTGAGAAAGGATGTGCCTTATTTAGGCTTGACTATGCAGACTTGAACTATTGTCCCATTTGCAAGTCTTCCAGGTATATTGTGGTAGACAACGGTATGGGTGAGAAGACACAGACCAAAATCGCTGTTAGTGTTCTTCGGTATATGCCAATCGTACCAAGACTTCAACGTCTTTTCATGGTCGAAGAGACGGCCAGACAGATGACATGGCACAAAATAGGCAAAAGAGCCGAACTAGATGCAGATGGGAATCTGATGATGGTACACACATCGGATGGTGTTGCGTGGAAAAAGTTTGATGAATTACATGCTGACAAAGCGGCAGATCCGAGGCATCCTCGAGTCGGCATCAGCACCGATGGGTTCGGTGTGTTTGGTATGACGGCAGCCCAATACAGTTGTTGGCCCGTATTTGTTTTTCCACTCAATCTCCCTCCCCCCCGGACAGATTATGCAAAGAAAGAACATTTTCCTGACGTTGATAATTCCAGGGCCCAACTATCCGGGGAAAAATATGAATGTGTACATGCAGCCGCTTAAGGACGAATTGCAAGAAGCCTGGGATAATGGGTTCAAGACATACGACGCCTATAGCAAACGAAACTTCATAATGCGTGTCTGGTACATGTACTCGACGCATGACTTGCCGGCGTATGCGCTATTCGTTGGCTAGTGTGTGCATGGAAGGTTCCCGTGCCCCACATGCAAGGGAGCTCTTGAGTTTCGTTGGCTTCAGGCCGGTCGCAAGTTTTCTTGCTTCGACATGCATAGACAGTTCCTGGATCCTCGCCATAAGTTCAGGAAAGACAAAAAGAACTTCATCAGAGGTAGAGTTGTAAAAAACTCTGCACCACCTGCGTTGACAGGCCAATAGACCCTGGATCAGTTAAACACTCTCGAGCCAGATCCAGAGTGTCCAGGGTACTTCAAGGGGTATAATTCTGAGCACACCTGGACTCATAAAACATGCTTATGGGATCTGCCTTACTTCAAAGACCTCCTTTGCCCACACAACATCGACGTGATGCACACTGAGAAGAATATCGCCGAGGCACTTTTTGGTACATTGTTCGGCATAGATGGGAAGTCAAAGGATAATACTAAGGCTAGAGTCGATCTGGATGCGCTATGTGATAAGCCGTTACAAAACATGAAAGAACCGAAAGGAAAGCAGAACTGGACGAAGCCAAAGGCATGGTTCAAACTTGGAAGGCCAGTGAGGGAGTCCTGGACTAGGGGGTGTCCGGATAGCCGAGCTATCATCATCAGCTGGACTCCAAGACTATGAAGATACAAGATTGAAGACTTCGTCCCGTGTCCGGATGGGACTTTCCTTGGCGTGGAAGACAAGCTTGGCGATACGGATATGTAGATCTCCTACCCTTGTAACCGACTCTGTGTAACCCTAGCCCTCTCCGGTGTCTATATAAACCAGATGGTTTTAGTCCGTAGGACGAACAACAATCATACCATAGGCTAGCTTCTAGGGTTTAGCCTCCTTGATCTCGTGGTAGATCTACTCTTGTAATACCCACATCATCAATATCAATCAAGCAGGACGTAGGGTTTTACCTCCATCAAGAGGGCCCGAACCTGGGTAAAACATCGTGTCCCTTGTCTCCTGTTACCATCCGCCTAGACGCACAGCTAGGGACCCCCTACCCGAGATCCACCGGTTTTGACACCGACATTGGTGCTTTCATTGAGAGTTCCTCTGTGCCGTCGCAATCAGGAGGGATGCCTTTTCCCGTCTTTAAAGACGGCGCCGTCGTCAAGGGAGCTTTGGCCACTGGCCAAACTATCCGGCTAGGCGGTTTTCTTATGACCGCCTGTTCGGCCACCGCTCCGACAATGACCTATCAGGTCATCAAAAGCAATCTTCACGTCAACTCGGAATTTGCCGAGCAGCTAGATCTGATGGAGCTCTCCTCCGTAAATGAGCTCTTGGATCACATCGCCGCCCTAGGAGTCGCTACAGACTACGATCAGATTGGGCTTAAAACCGATCTGAGAGAAATTAACTCTCCCCAGGCTACCCACCACGTTGTTGTGGTAGAGGAAGAACGCGGCGACTCTTCTTCCATGTTAATGACCAGTTATGTCCGGATTCCCGATCCCTCCATGCCGGATTCCCGCGGAGGGACGGACGTCAATCGAGTACTGATCCTAAAGTCAGGCATCGGACCAGATTTGTTGGATAACATTCAGCAATCCAAGCTTCCAAATCCGGAAACTTCTTGGCCTTTGAGCCTCAGATTGGGCAGGGTTCCGAATTTAATTCTGCCCGCCCACCCAAACATAAGCGATCTATCTTAAATACGACAAGAGCCCGATGAAACAGTACATCATTACTGGGCCAGATTCCTCCTGGTTATGGACAGGATAAAGGACTGCCGTGAGGAAAGCGCAATCTCAATTTTCTGCAATAATTGCACGGACAAGGGAATCATGAACGCCATAAGTCGTCGCGAAGTTACATGCTTCGCCGACCTGGCGACCATAGTACAAAAATACTGTGTGATGGAGAGTGCCTGGAAAACCGTAACCAGGTTTTGGGACAATCCGGCCCTGAACACAACCCTAGTTCGAAATAAAAGGGTGCGTCATACTCAAGCACCTGGGTTAAAAACCAAAAAGCAAAAACCCCTTAAAGGGCACGGAATCGTACTGGAGGGATGGCTCAACGGGCCCTGTAAAATCCATAGTACAGAGGGCGCCACTCCAACACATAGCCTTGGAGCATGTTGGATACTACGGCAGGTGGCCAAAAGTGGCGAAGGTTTTCTAGCCCCAGGTAACCAGCCCAACAGTACCAGTACGGTATTAACAGTCTTCGAGACTTTCGCATCAAATAATATGCGGAAACGAACAATCCGCAGCCTCGCCGAAGTCTACCAAGTAGCAATAACAAATCCATGGAGCGACACAGCTATCACCTTCAATGCCAGCGATGAACCTAAATTCTGAATAGTCCGAGCACCAGCCGCATTGGTCCTCAGTCCGATAGTGGACGGCTTTCGTCTTACCAAGGTACTCATGGATGGCGGCAGCGGATTAAACCTCATCTACGAGGAAACCCTCCAAAAAATGGAAATTGACTAGAGCCGCAATGAGCGAAGCAGCACAACCTTCAGAGGAATAATTCCTAGTCGGGAAGTACGCTGCACAGGAAAAATCACACTAGATGTAGTGTTCGGCTCACCGGACAATTACAGGTCCGAGGAGGTCACGTTCCAAGTGGCCCCGTTCGGTAGCGGATATCACGCCTTGTTAGGGCGAGAGGCATTCACAATTTTCCAAGCTATACCCCATTACGGGTACATGAAGCTTAAAATGCCCGGGCCCAATGGAATCATCACTCTGGTCAGTGATCCAGATATAGCACTCCGCGCTGAAAATAAGACAGCCGCACTAGCCCTAGAGGCACTATCCGAAGCCCTAGCGGCAGAGGAACTCACTGCGCTGCGCTCCATGGTGGATAGGGACGATGTGATACTCGATAAGAGATCTAAGTCCACCTCTTTTAAACCAGTAGACAAAATAGTCAAATTCCAAGTCCATCCAACGGACCCCACAAAGACGGCCTCCATTGGGGCACAATTAAACCCCGATGTAGAAGTCGCACTACGAGAATTCCTTCGGGAAAATTGGGACATTTTTGCCTGGCACCCTTTAGATATGCCAGGAATCCCACGCAGGCTAGTAGAACGCAGCCTAAATATCCTAAAAGGATTCAAGCCAGTCAAACAGGCTCTTCGGCAATTTTCCGAGCCCAAAAGACAGGCAATGGGAGAGGAGCTAGCCAAACTCTTAGAAGCCGGATTCATCAGAGATATAAAACATCCGGACTGGCTAGCAAACCTGGTAATGGTACCAAAAAAGGACAAATCCTGGTGCCTTTGTGTCGATTTCAAAGACCTTAACAAGGCCTGTCCAAAGGATCCTTTCCCCCTCCCCGCATCGACCAAATCATCGATGCTACCGCAGGGCACGATTCATTGTGCTTCCTCAACGCATACTCCGGATACCATCAAATCAAGATGGTGGAAAAAGACCAGGCCGCAACGGCATTCATTACTCCATACGGACCATTCTGCTTCAACACAATGCCCTTCGGACTCAAAAACGCCGGCGCAACATATCAGCGCATGATTCAGACATGTCTGGCTACCCAGATAGGCAAAACAATGGAGGCATACGTAGACGATGTGGTCATTAAGACCAAACACGTCGAAACTCTAGTAGACGATTTGAGGCTTACATTCGACAACCTCCGAGCATACGACATTAAGCTCAACCCGGAAAAATGTGTTTTCGGTGTACCAGCCGGAAAGCTCTTGGGCTTCATTGTATCCGGTAGAGGAATTGAAGCAAACCCAGCCAAGATCCGAGCTCTGTCACAATTGGATATCCCAAAAGACCTCAAACAAATACAAAACTAACTGGATGCGTGGCGGCTCTAAGCCGCTTCATCTCCCGTTTGGGAGAAAAGGCACTGCCCCTCTATCGCTTCCTCCGGCGCACCGAACACTTTGAATGGACGGATGCTGCCACGGCCGGACTCGAAGAAATTGAGGCCGTATTGGCAACAAATCCGGTCCTGGCCGCGCCCAACCTGGGCGAACCGATGTTCTTATATATTGCGGCAACACATCAAGTTGTCAGCGCGGTACTCGTCGTCGAACGAGAAACAAAAGGGCACAAATTCCCTCTTCAAAAACCAATGTACTACGTATCCACTGTCTTAACTTCATGCAAGTCCCAGTACCCATATTATCAAAAGATAGCGTACGCGGTGTTCATGGCATCCCGGAAGCTGCGACACTACTTTCAAGAGTGTTCCATAACGGTGGCCTCCGAAGTACCTCTCAACAATATTATAAACAACCGCGACGCGACGGGCAGGATTGCAAAATGGGCCATTGAGCTCTTACCATTTGACATAACCTACAAACCACGGCGAGCTATAAAGTCGCAAGTTTTGGCTGACTTCATCGCCGAATGGACCGAAGCCGAACTCCCTAAAGAGTACGGCGCATACTCCAATTGGATCATGCATTTCGACGGCTCCAAAATGTTGGATGGCTTGGGGGCTGGCGTCGTCTTGACGTCCCCAACCGGAGACACAGTCCAATACGTACTTCAAATAATGTACATGGACTCCAACAACGCAGCCGAATACGAGGCCCTTCTACATGGTCTCCGGATGGCAATCTCCATGGGTATTCAACGCCTAGAGGTGCGCGGGGATTCAAACCTTGCAATATCCCAAGTAAATGGAGACTTTGACGCCAAGGATCCGAAAATGGCAGCCTACAGTAACGTCGTCCTAAAAATGTCAGCTCGGTTCGAAGGACTCGAATTCCACCATGTAGCCCGGGATAATAACCAGGCAGCAAACATGTTGGCACGCATCAGCGCAAAACGCGACACCATCCCTCCAAACATCTACCTGGAGCGGCTCTTTAATCCATCCGTATTATGGAAAGAGGAGTCCGGAAACAACAACCCGGAACCAACTACACCACCCAACACGGAACATTCTGACACAATCGGTGGCTCAGCCAATGAAATAACACCTTCAGCCCACGAAATAATGGCAGTAATTGCACCGTGGACGGAACCATTCCTAGCCTACTTAATTAGGCAGGAACTTCCCGAAGACCAAAATGAGGCCCGCTGCATAGTTCGGCGATCTAAAGCCTACAAGGTCCATGAGGGAGAACTTTATAAGAAAAGCACAACCGGAGTCCTTCAAAGGTGTATCTCCGAAGAGGAAGGGAGAATCTCCTGGCTGAAATTCACGCCGGACTCGGCGGGCACCATGCCGCAGCCCGGGCCCTTGTAGGCAAGGCCTTCCGTACATGATTTTATTGGCCGACAGCCCGGGCAGATGCTCAGGACTTAGTCCAACGATGCGTCGGTTGCCAGCTCTTTGCTAATCAAAGCCACATGCCACCCACCGCCCTCAAAACTATACCCATCACTTGGCCGTTCGCGGTCTGGGGGCTTGACATGGTTGGACCCCTTAAAGGGGTAACCCACAAGCAAAAATACTTATTGGTCATGGTGGACAAATTCACCAAATGGATAGAGGCCAAGCCGGTTAAAACGGCAGAATCCGGACCTGTGATAGACTTCATATCCGGGGTAGTACACCGTTTTGGCATCCCCCACAGCATCATCACTGATAACGGCACGAATTTCACGGCCGACGAGGTTAAACTCTGGTGCAAAAACATGGGCATCAAGCTCGACTACGCTTCAGTCTATCACCCTCAAACTAACGGTCAAGTCGAATGAGCAAATGGTCTAATCATGAGCGGCATTAAACCTAGATTAGTGCGGTCCCTCACAGAATCTAACACGCACTGGGTAGAGGAGCTAGACTCCGTACTCTGGGGGCTGCAGACCACGCCAAACCGCACTACTGGATTCACACCATTTTTTATGGTATACGGCGCAGAGGCAGTTTTGCCCTGCGATATAATTCATGACTCACCTCGCGTGCGCATGAACAAAGAAAGAGAAGCCGAGTTGGATCGGCAGGACAGTTTGGACGCCTTAGAGGAGGAGCGCGACGTGGCAAAATCCCGTTCCGCATTCTATCAGCAGCAGGCTCAAAGATATCAAAGCAGAGAAGTACGAGCCAAAACTTACAATGTTGGCGAGCTAGTTCTACGCCTGCCGGACAAGAAAAAGGACAAACTTAAGCCCAAATGGGAAGGTCCCTTCATCATCGACCAAGTCCTTACTGGCGGTGCATACCGTCTACGCAACGCATCTAACAACCGACTCGAGCCGAACCCATGGAACGCAGCCCGTCTCCGAAGATTCTACGCCTAGCGCCGGACTCAGAGTTCGTCTCCTTCCTCCGTCCACCTTTCATATTTTTTTCGCTGTCTTTTGTTTCCCTCCTTTTTCCTCCCTCTTTCAGTAAAAGCCTTTGAGGGCTGATCTGCGCATTGTTCGCACACACTCGATGTGCTACTCGCACTCGTTATACCTGGGGGCTTCTTTAACAGAAGCTTATTTATACGGGCTTCATGCCCAACACATGTGTCATACTTCCGCATGTACCTTTTACTCACCATTATATGCATCAATATGACTTAAGTTTTGGCCAAGCTGGGTTGCCTGGCTCCTGTGCTTACCCCTACATTCCCGATTGTTCGGCTAGGAGGTAAAGGGAGCACCTCTGCGATTGTTACTACCGGGTCAGCCGGATGTGTACCTCAGACTGGGTGAAGCCGAAGGCTAGCGTTCTTAAGGGAATATTCGGTCGGTGACTTGAAAGATGATTTATTACTTATTTATTTATCTGCCCCCAGATGCTTTTTCTGCTCTTTTCGCAGTCTGGACATGCACTTTAGGGCATGCCTCCCAGGGAAAGGAACCCCTAACGGAACTATTCTCCTTGGAAGATGTTTCTTACTAACCATGTAATATAACATAGCTAGTTGGGCACTTGTCTGATAAAGCAATTATGACCCCTACGCCTGGTCTCCATGCATGCCCCGGTTTTTATATAATCGTGAGGGTATTCGGACACACTCCGGACTGTTGGGTCTCGAGGTTGAAGCGAAAAGGTCCACAAAGACAAACGATCTACAATCCGGCTAGAAGGCATTTTACATGTCATTTTAAATTACATCGTCAAACTGACTGATTGTACTCCTCTTCAATCCCATCTAACAGGCTGTCTAGTTTACAGTCCCGTTGGAAATATTTCGCGTCCAACTCTACTTGGCCGTACATCAGGCTCACAGGGATCTCCTTCCCATCGGGCCCCACAGGTCCGACCTCGGCCATGTGGTTTGGATCAGCCTTCGTGTACCGCGTCTTCACCATGGCCCAGGCCTCCCTGGCGCCTTGACGGCAGGCCGATATCTTCCACAGACGGAAGCGCTGCCGTACTCCCTGAAGCTTCTCAGCAAGCCCTCGAAGACCCTCGGGTAGGGAGCCGGAAGGCCATAAGGCCTGAACGATGCCGCTCATCGCCTGCCGGACATGTTCGTGCAGTTGCAGCAGCTCGGGAAGAAGGTCACCCGTGGAACCAGGCATTTCCTCCACCGGAAGACCCATGAGCACACCTACAAACACATTTCTGTCAATCGACTTCCTCGCCGAACTCTTCTTTTCAAAAGAGTTTGCTCAAGCACTTACTGTAAATGCGCGACGAAGCCGCCGATTCTCCTTTACGGAGTTAGACAGCTGGACCCGAACATCTTTTAGTTCTTCGCCCAGCTGGGTGTTGGCATCTTGGAGTTTGTTCCTCTCCTGCTGCACCCTCATAAGCACCTTCTCGCCGGCCTTCAGCTGGCGCAACAGATGTTGCTTGTCCGGATCTAGTCCGGCACCCTCTGCAATATTATTGTCAGACTAAACACACACGCCGCACTTCGTAAACTACTTCTCTTTTCAAAATATGTATTACCAGAGGGTGTCTCTGTGGCTCCCCCGACGGCGGCTAGTGCGGCCTCAAGTTGGGCCTTGCATTCTTGAAGCTCCTGGGACAGGTGGGTATTCTTCTCCATAAGATCCTGCATAACAAAAGATCCTTAAATCAGTTAGTTTAACTATTTTAAGTCTCGGGGGCTACTGGCATATATAACTATTAAAATTCCTCACCCGTATGTCTTTCACATACTGCTCCGTGGCTCTGGTTAAACCATCTTGAGCAGCGCGGAGGTGCGCGTCTCCCACATTAAAGGCATTCAACGCCTCTGGGGAGAAACACGCGTCACGAAGAACTGTCCGACGGCGCCTGTGATTCATGGCGCTCTCCACCTCAGACCTGGTGGCGGACAACCTGTCGGCATCCTCCGCTGGAGGAGCATCCGGCTCGCGCCTTGCGCTCGCCTCCCCCTCCGGACCAGGTGTTGGAGCCTGGCTGGCGGAGGCTTGGTTGGCAACCTCTCCGGGCACAGTCCGGCAAGCGCTCTTTCTCCTGGAAGAATCATGAGCATTAATATACCTCCCAGGAGTCTTTCCCTTAAAGACAATGGTGCGCCATACCTTTGCGGCGACGTTTCAATTCGTGCCGCACTCCTCTTCCGCCTGCTGGGCCGCACTAACCCTGGCTGGTCAGTCGTCGCGGGCTCGGCTTCCCACCGTAAAGGCACCTCCTGCGAAGCACCGTTGGTACACGGTGGTCAGAAATAATCATTAAAAAGGTAATGGTGTCAGGGCTTCAGTCATACTCGCCTGGGAAGCCGGAGATAAACCGGGGTAGTCAGCCATAATGGCGACTAGAGCATTGTCTATGCTGAGTTGGTGGAACACCCCGTCAATCAGTTCCACCATTATGTCCGGATCCTCTCCGAAGGCCGGATCAAGGGATCTTCCTAGATCCTCGGGTTGTGGAGTCGGGCTTTCTATGCCCTCCACATCCCGGCGCAGTTCCTGCGTCGAAGTCATAAAGTGAGACACTTATCTTTGAAAGCATGGATCGGATATATAAACGTCTGCTTACCCAGCTCCGAGGGTTATTCATGGAGAATCCATTCAATGGACTCGTGCGGAGGAAGTCCTCCTTCTCCCCCTTGTACAAGCCGGACAGGATCTTCACCAGATCGGCGGCCGATCCCAGCCCCTTGCGGCCATGACGAGTGGCGTCATTCTCCCCGTTGAAATCCCACATGGGGTGGCCCCTATATTGGAGCGGCTGCACCCCTCGCATAATGCATGTGGCCATGACTCCAATCATGGTCAATCCAGAATGGGCCAGTAACCTTATCCGGCCCATCAGATATTGGACGCTCCTATCATCTTCCCGTTGAGGGCTCCGCGGGCGCCAACTCAGGCGTTTCTTCACAGGAGCGTTGCTAAACTGCGGGAGGCCGATCCGAACTGGATCCGGCAGCGGGGCGTCTTCCATATAGAACCACTCCGAAGGCCTGTCTTCGGACGCCTTCTTCGGGGTTCCAGATAGATATCCGGTCCCGGCGATGCGCCATATTTCGGCTCCGCCCACTTGATATATCGACCCCTCGCGAGAACGGGGTACGAAGAAAACAATCTCTTCCACAGCGCAAAATGGGGCTCGATGCCCAAGAATAGCTCGCAAAGAGCTACAAAGCCCGTGATATGCAAAATGGAGGCAGGTGTGAGGTGGTGAAGTTGGAGTCCATAGAACTCCAGGAGCCCCCGGAGAAACGGATGTATGGGAAATCCGAGTCCCCTTATTAGGTAGGGGATGAAGCATACCCGCTCTCCTTTAGAGGGATTGGGGACGCTCTCCGCCTGCTTCCCACCCTTGTAGGTGGCCAGTCCGGCTCGAACTGGAACCATAAAGGCTGGGGGAAGGTATCCCTCTGCTTGGAGCGTCACTAACTCGCTATGCGGGACTGAACATCTCCTCCAATCTCCTGACTGAGGACTGGGAGCGCGAGAGGAGGAGCCGTGTCGATTGTCCATGTTGGAATGGATTTTTTCAGATGTGCTTCGATGAGTACTTGCGGAAGGAGGATGGTGTGATTCGGATCTGGATCCTCGCCTCTCTTATAGGCAGCTTATTCGTGCAGCTAGGGGGGTAAAACGTAAAAATACCCTGGCTTTTCGCATTCATACGACACGTGGAAGAGGGCCATTATTGGACGTGGAAGCCAAGGAGCGCAACATTTATAAAGAAACCGGACACTATTCGGCAAACACATGGAATATGGAGGAGAACCCGCCTTGCAAACGCCGAAGACAATATACGCGCCGGACTCGTCGTCATTGAAGCCTGGTTCGGGGGCTACTGAGGGAGTCCTGGACTAGGGGGTGTCCGGATAGCCGAACTATCATCATTAGCCGGACTCCAAGACTATGAAGATACAAGATTGAAGACTTCGTCCCGTGTTCGGATGGGACTTTCCTTGGCGTGGAAGACAAGCTTGGCGATACGGATATGTAGATCTCCTACCCTTGTAACCGACTCTGTGTAACCCTAGCCCTCTCCGGTGTCTATATAAACCGGATGGTTTTAGTCCGTAGGACGAACAACAATCATACCATAGGCTAGCTTCTAGGGTTTAGCCTCCTTGATCTCGTGGTAGATCTACTCTTGTAATACCCACATCATCAATATCAATCAAGCAGGACGTAGGGTTTTACCTCCATCAAGAGGGCCCGAACCTGGGTAAAACATCGTGTCCCTTGTCTCCTGTTACCATCCACCTAGACGCACAGTTCGGGACCCCCTACCCGAGATCCGCCGGTTTTGACACCGACAGCCAGCTATGAGGGAAATTATCTTGTGGGTGAAAATGCAGTTGATGTTCCCCGATGGGTATGCAGCGAATCTAAAGAGGGGAGCGAGTCTTGATAAATTGAAGATATTTGGTCTCAAGAGTCATGATTGGCACATATGGATTGAGCGGGTAATACCGGTGATGTTGTGTGGCTTCATCCCTGAGGATGAATGGCTAGTACTGGCAGAACTCAGCTCTTTCTTCCGTGTTCTTTTTGCGAAAGAACTATCGCCTGGCGTGCTAGAAGAAATGGAAGAGTTGGCGCCAGAGTTGATCTGCAAGTTAGAGAAGATCTTTCCACCGGGCTTCTTTAATCCAATGTAGCATTTGATTTTGCATCTCCCGACCGAGGCAAGATTGGGGGGGGCATGCAAAATCGTTGGTGCTACCCAACTGAGAGGATGCAGAAGACGCTTCAAGAAAAATGTAAAAATAAACATAGAATTGAAGCGTCTATGGCTGAGGCATTCATCACTGAGGAGGCGGCAAACTTCCTGACAGCACACTACGAAACCAAAAATCGTCATTTGCATAATCCGAAGCCTCGGTACAATGCTGACGAGCCTAAAAAGGGTGGATCCAACCTCAGCCTATTCAAAGGGAATCTCGCACCAGCCAGTGTTTCAAATCCAGTACCTTTGGATAACGAAGAATGGCGTACCATTTTGTTGTATATCTTCAACAACCTGATAGAAGTGCGGCCGTACATCGAGTAAGTTCTCGGTACATTGTTTCGCAACTTCTATTTCCGTTTGAACTGCTCTTATTCCTGGATATTTCATACAGTCGATACGTCGCCCTATTCTCGTATGGAGCGGTGATCCAAAAGGATTCCGTCGAAGAGTATGAGCTTCTCGCAAAGCAAGGAGGCGGCTATCCCGGTTTCATCTCTTGGTTCAAACAAGCGGTAAATTCTATTAGACAATTTCATTTCTTTCACTAATTTGTGCGTAATGCAACAATCCTTTCATATTAAACTTGTAGGCTAACTGAGAGTCTATGGACGCCGAATTGAGACAAGTCGCTAATGGTTTTGACTATAAGGTCCGTTCATTTGACAAATACGACATCAACAAGTATCATTTTCGTACCTATGGCAAAGAGCTATCTATGGCCGACCGAAAGTCTACAAATTGTTGTGTATCTGCTGTCGGCGAAGGAGGTACCGAGTATTATGGGAGAGTTGAAGCAATTTATGAACTTCTATTCTATGGTGAAAACCCACCGAATGTCGTAGTCTTCAAATGTTATTGGTTTTGAGCCGAAGGAGACTAGAAGGACTCATGAACATATAGGGCTAGTTGAAATCAACCAAAGCACCCATTTAGATGTTCCTGATGTCTATACTACGGCTCAACAGGCGACCCAAGTATTCTATCTACCCTGGGCCTGCCAAACTAATCCAAATCTAAAAGGTTGGGATGTCGTTTATGAAGTGCCGCCACGTGCTAGACTATCTCCCCCAAAGGAAGAGGATTATGAAGACTATAACCCAGACACATATGAAGGAGAATTCTTCCAAGAGACACGTCTTTCCAAAAAGCATTTCAAGAACCGGTATACTTCACCCCAAAACATTAAAGTAGACAGCGACAGTGAATCCCACATCACCCCAGAGGAGGAACAAGAAGAGCCGGAACAAGAAGAGGTTACTGCTGCGGACGACCTCTCAATGCTTGACCAATTATGTTAAGGTGGCCTTCCACATGTTGATGCCACTGAACCCTATGAGCCCGTCATTGATTATAGTGATGATGATGATTATGCATTTATTGATGACACTGATCGAGATTATTAGTAGTGTCAGGTATTCAATTTTTTTATGTTGTACTTGATGATGATACACTTAAGTGATATACATATTATTATTCATGTCGGTATTTTTTTTATGTTGTACTAATTTCGTTTACTCTTTGTCATGGCAGGTGTTGAAAGATGGAAGGGGAGCCGACTGAGGCCAAGGACAAACGTGCCCAAATTGAAGGTGTGCCACACCATCAAGGTAGCTCCAGCTTATATCAGTTCGGGCGGAATTGGGTATGTGGTTTGCTTCATGATTAATGCAATTCATGCATCATGCTAGCTTGAGCCCTTTAATTACTAATTTACTTTGTTTCTCTCTTTCAGGCATGCTACAATAAGACGGATAAGGTGCAAGAGGGGTATGACCTGTATGCCATGGCCCACACTACCTCTTACAAGTAAGTCAAGGGGAAGGCGAGGAAAGGGGAGGAGTTTAACCCGAGCCAGATTCCCTACAATCCAGAGCAGGTGATGATATCTACTGGCGGGAGGTCCCGTGGCTCCATAGCCATTGATTCAGAGATTGCTCCTGAGAGCACGGTGAGTTTAATTTGAATGGACGTTACTTGCTAGTCTTAACATTTGAGTGTCATCATGCTAATGAAACATTGGAAATGATCTTTGGTGCAGCGTAACTCCACACAAGCATCACACGATCCTTCTCCAGCTACTGGCATGAGCCAGCCCGCTCCCACACCTCCATGATCAAGGTAAGTTTCTCTAGTTTTTTGCTTAACAAATGCATAAAGACCTAGACTTAGCTTTATTTCATCCAATATTCTTACCTTAATGACCTAGAGTTAGCTTCTTTTCCTGCAAAATGACTTAATAAGCTTATTGACCTCCAAAACCAGCCATTTTACCTAAGTTAGCTCTAAAACAATCTATACTTAGCTTTGTTTCCTCCAAAATGACCTAAGTTAGTTATAATATGCTTAGTTAACTAGGTTTGCTCAATAATGACATGTACTTACCTTACTTATGTAAAAACGGCATAATTAGCTTAGTTAACTCATAAACGATCCATTTTACCTATGTTAGCTCTAAAATGATGCATTTTACCTAAGTTAGCTCATAAACGATCCATTTCACCTAAGTTACCTCACAAACGATGGCGTGCTTCTTCTTCTAGTCTTCTTCTTCTAGTCACCTTTTCCTAACTTTCTTATTTGCCATTTTGCAGATTTCATTCACTTCTCGGAAGCTAGCTTGCTATGATGGAGTGCTTGTTTTTTATTTCATTCTCTTCTAGTATTCTTCTAGCTTGCTACGATGGAACTTGCTATCTTGATGAAACTTTGCATTGTAATATGTATGTGCAACTTCCTAATGGTTGCAACTTATGTGTATGTGCAACTTGCTATGTATGAATGGATGGAACTATATATGTATGTACGATGAAACTTATTTGTTGTTAAATAGCCCTGTGAAATATATCTATATATGTCATATATATTTGCTGTGAAAATTGTTGGATTAAAAAAACAGAAAAAAGAGACAATATGCGGGATCTTTGCCGTCTGCCATCGACGGCAAAGGGTTCTTTGCCATCAGCAGCGGACGGCAAAGAGGACACGTGGCAGGCAATTGTACTTCCTGGGAGGCTGACCAATTTGGTCAGTTTGCCTACAGTGGCTGACGGCAAAGAGGAAAAAACTTTGCCTACAGCGGCGGACGGCAAAGGCCTGCCGTGTAGTGACGTCGGCTGACATCATTCGGCGGACGGCAAAGGCCTTCTGTTAACCACCTAACGGAGTAACAGCGCATTTATTGCCGTCCGCATTCTTTGCCGTCCGCTGCTGATGGCAAAGGCCCCTTTGCCGTCAGCCGCCCGAAGCAGACGGCAACGTAGCTCTTAGCCGTCCCGTACTTTGCCGTCCATTTTTGCCGTCCGTGGCGGACGGCAAAGACCTTTGCCGTCCGCTATCCATGCCTTTGCCGTCTGCCGTGGCAGATGGCAAAGTAGCTGATTCCTGTAGTGAGGGGGCCCACACCCTGTCCATGAGTGTGGGGCGCGCCCCCTCCCCCTGGGCGCCCCCCCTATCTCGTGGGCCCCCTGATGCTCTACCGACCTCAACTCCAACTCTTTATATTCCGTTTTGCGAAGAAAAAAATCAGAGAGAAAGTTTCATCGCGTTTTACGACACGGAGCCGCCGCCAAGCCCTAATCTCTCTCGGGAGGGCTGATCTGGAGTCCGTTCGGGGCTCCGAAGAGGGGGATTCATCGCCGTCGTCATCATCAACCATCCTCCATCACCAATTTCATGATGCTCACCGCCGTGTGTGAGTAATTCCATCATAGGCTTGCTGGACGGTGATGGGTTGGATGAGATTTACCATGTAATCAAGTTAGTTTTGTTAGGGTTTGATCCCTAGTATCCACTATGTTCTGAGATTGATGTTGCTATGACTTTGCTATGCTTAATGCTTGTCACTAGGGCCCGAGTGCCATGATTTCAGATCTGAACCTATTATGTTTTCATGAATATATGTGAATTTTTGATCCTATCTTGCAAGTCTATAGTCACCTATTATGTGTTATGATCCGACAACCCCGAAGTGACGATAATCGGGATACTTCTCGGTGATGACCGTAGTTTGAGGAGTTCATGTATTTACTAAGTGCTAATGCTTTGGTCCGGTACTCTACTAAAAGGAGGCCTTAATATCCCTTAGTTTCCACTAGGACCCCGCTACCACGGGAGGGTAGGACAAAAGATGTCATGCAAGTTCTTTTCCATAAGCACGTATGACTATATTCGGAATACATGCCTACATTACATTGATGAATTGGAGCTAGTTCTGTGTCACCCTATGTTATAACTATTACATGAGGAATCGCATCTGACATAATTATCCATCACTGATCCAATGGCTACGAGCTTTTCACATATTGTGCTTCGCTTATTTACTTTCCCGTTGCTACTGTTACAATTACTACAAAACTGTTATCTTTACTTTTGCCACTGTTACCATTACTATCATACTACTTTGCTACTAAATACTTTGCTGCAGATACTAAGTTATCCAGGTGTGGTTGAATTGACAACTCAACTGCTAATACTTAAGAATATTCTTTGGCTCCCCTTGTGTCGAATCAATAAATTTGGGCTGAATACTCTACCCTCGAAAACTGTTGCGATCCCCTATACTTGTGGGTTACCAAGACTATTTTCTGGCGCCGTTGCCGGGGAGCATAGCTCTATTCTTTGAGTCACTTGGGATTTATATCTGCTGGTCACTATGAGGAACTTGAAAGACGAAAGAACTAAGATTTTTCCCTCAACTACGAGGGGAGGTAAGGAACTGCCATCTAGCTCTACACTAGATTCTCCTCCCGTTTTGAGTAAGCTTGCGACACCTAAACCTGGTACTGCTATGAATTCTGATATGTCGCATGTTATTGATGATGCCACTTCTACTATGCATGATACTTATGATGAAACTACTTCTGTGCTTGATACTACTTTGCCGTTAGGTGAATTTCTTGATGAACAACTTGCTAGGGTTAGAGAGAATGAAATTATTGAAGATGAAATTATAGATGATAGTGATGATGAAGGTTTTTCCCCTAAATATGAATTGCCTGTTGTTCCTGAGGGTTATGTTATGGATGAAGAAACTGCTAGAGATCTTTTTGCCTGCAATGATAGATCTGATCTTAAGAAGTTACTAGCTAAACTTAAACAAAAAACTTTAAATGCTAGAATGAAATATGACCCTGCTTTTGCTACTTCACCTATCTTTGTTACTGATAAGGATTATGAATTCTCTGTTGATCCTGAGATTATTACTTTAGTTGAATCTGATCCTTTTTATGGCTATGAATCTGAAACTGATGTGGCACATCTTATCAAGTTAAATGATATAGCCACCCTGTTCACTAATGATGAGAAGTCTCGCTATTATTATATCCTTAAGATATTTCTGTTCTCATTAAAGGGTGATGCTAAAACTTGGTTTAATTCTCTTGATCCTGGTTGTATGTATAGTCCCTAGGATATGATTTATTACTTCTCTGCCAAATATTTTCCTGCTCATAAGAAACAAGCTGCCTTGCGGGAAATATATAATTTTGTGCAAATCGAAGAAGAGAGTCTCCCACAAGCTTGGGGGAGGCTTCTCCGATTACTTAATGCTTTGCCTGATCATCCTCTTAAGAAAAATGAAATACTTGCTATCTTTTATAATGGACTAACCGATGCTTCCAAGGACCACTTGGATAGTTGTGCTGGTTGTGTTTTCAGGGAAAGAACAGTCGACCAAGATGAATTGTTATTGAATAATATGCTGACTAATGAAAATAATTGGACTCTTCCTGAGCCAATTCCTGAGCCAATTGAGCCAACTCCTGAACCTATTTCTAAACCAACTCCGAAGAAGAGGGGAGTTCTATTTCTCAGTCCTGAAGATATGCAAGAGGCAAAGAAATCTATGAAAGAAAAAGGTATTAAAGCTGAAGATGTTAAGAATTTACCTCCTATTGAAGAAATACATGGTCTTAATATACCGCCTGTTGAAGAAACACATTGTCTTGATAACCCGACACAGGTAGTAAAGGTAAATTCTGTCTATAGATATGATAAAGTTGAAATCCTGTCTACTAAATTTCATAGCCAATGTTTAGATGAATTTGATGACTTTATGGATAGACAAGAAAGTTTTAATACTTATGTTGGTAGAGAGTTAAAGAGTAATGTTTTCATGATTGGATGCTTGAGTGATTATATGGCTAGAGTTAAAGGTGAACTTAAACTCATTAGCAAGTATGCTTCTAAGGTTACCACTCAAGCTGAACAAGTACTTAAGGCTCAAAGTGATTTGCTCGATGAATTAAATAATAAACATGATTTTGTTGTTAGAGTGGCTACTAGAACTGGTAGAATGACTCAGGAACCTTTGTATCCTGAAGGCCACCCTAAGAGAATCGAGCAGGATTCTTAGAGAAATAATTTAGAGGCACCTAGTCCTTCTAAAAATAAGAAAAAGAAAAATGATAGGACCTTGCATGCTTCTAGTGAACCTGTTGTAGACACACCTGAGAATCCCAACGATATTTCTATTTCCGATGCTGAAACACAATCTGGTGATGAACATGAACCTAGTGATAATGTTAATGATAACGTTCATGTTGATGCTCAACCTAGCAATAATAATGGTGTAGAGATTGAGCCTGTTGTTGATATTGATAACCCACAATCAAAGAATCAACATTATGATAAAAGAGACTTTGTTGCTAGGAAGCACGGTAAAGAAAGAGAACCATGGGTTCAGAAACCCATGCCTTTTCCTCCTAAACCATCCAAGACAAAGGATGATGAGTATTTTGAGCGCTTTGCTGAAATGATTAGACCTATCTTCTTACGTATGCATTTAACTGATATGCTTACAGTAAACCCTTATGCTAAATATATGAAGGATATCATTACAAATAAAAGAAAGATACCGGAAGCTGAAATTTCCACCATGCTTGCTAATTATACTTTTAAGGGTGGAATACCAAAGAAACTTGGAGATCCAGGAGTACCAACTATACCATGCTCCATTAAAAGAAATTATGTTAAAATTGCTTTATGTGATCTTGGAGCCGGTGTTGTGTTATGCCTCTCTCTTTATATCGTAGACTTTAATCGAATAAGTTGACACCTACTGAAATATCTTTGCAAATGGCTGATAAATCAACTGCTATACCTGTCGGTATTTGTGAGGATGTGCCTGTTGTGGTTGCAAATGTCACTATCTTAACGGACTTTGTTATTCTTGATATTCCCGAGGACGATAGTATGTCGATTATCCTTGGTAGACCCCTTTTGAATACTGCAGGGGCTGTTATTGATTGCAACAAAGGCAATGTCACTTTTCATGTTAATGGTAATGAGCATATGGTACACTTTCTGAGGAAACAACCTCAAGTTCATAGCATCAATTCTATTGGAAAATCCCAACTATCATTATTGGAGGTTTTGAATTTCCTCTTCCTACTGTCAAGAAAAAATATGGTATTCTTATTGTTGGGGATGTTCATATCCCCGTTGAGGTAACCTAGTGTTATTCGAAATTTCTCCGGTTCCATGCTAGTCGGAATGAGTTTGTTAACAAGACGTGATCAACCTTGTTAGTGGATTCATTTTGATGATCATGAGATGGATGAAACTAGAAGGCACAACCTTATGTACCCTCTTTTTACTTTCTGTTATTTAGAATAAATAAAGCAAAAATAGTATCTTCTGTCTGTTTTCTGAATTATCCATGCAATAAAAATATCCCAACAATAAAAGTTCTCCAAATGCCCTGCAAATTTTGTATGATTTTTTATGGAATATTTGAGGATTTTAGGCACAAAGAACACAGCAGGAGGGGCAAGCACCTGGCCACGAGGGTCCAGGGCGCGCCCCCCTGCCTCGTGGGCCCATGGTGGCCCCCTCCACTTATTCCTGCACCCACACACTCCATCTTCCTCCCAAAAAAATCCCCATCCAGCTCAAGCATGAGTTCTAGCTCATTTTGCTGCGATTTTCGATCTCCTTGCTCAAAGCTCTATTCACAAAACTGCTTTGGGAGATTGTTGCTTGGTATGTGACTCCTCCAATGGTCCAATTAGTTTTTGTTCTAGTGCTTTATTCATTGCAAATTTTTGCCGCCTAGGTGACCCTGTGCTTGAGCTTGCATGTCAAATTTATGAGTTCCCAAGTAATTCTAATGCATGATATAGGCTCTAGGCACTTGTGGGAGTAGTTGCTATCAATCTTGTATAGTTTGATTCACTTTTCTTTTGAAGTTACTAAAACTTTCAGAAATTTTCAGAAAATGATGAGGAGACTTTTGAGGGGCTCTTCTAGCCAAAGCTCCAAGGATAAACAAGCTAAGGAGAAAGAAAAGGCCCAGTATAATCTTCCTCACGTAGCGGAAGTACGGCCGTGTGAATGGCCTTGTGATAATTTCTTGAGAGCAGTCGGGATTTATGAACACTTTTATTCTTTGGCTGAAAATACGGGCCTCACCGACTTCCTCCACCACCGGATCGAACAGTATCTCTTACTTACCAATACTTTCGTGCAAAACTTTATTATTATCCTAAGAATTCACCTCCTTCAGTATCTTTTCATTTATATGATGAGGCTAAGGAAATGTCATTACGTAATTTTTGCGCGGCTTGTAGAATACCCTTCGAGGGCAGCTTAGATGAACCACATCATAAAGATGTGGATGGTTTTACTGACACTATTACTGTAGGGGAATCGAAGAAGGGTTCCGATGCGAGAATCACTAGCATACATTTTCCTGTTTTAGCTACTTTGCCATATTTGCTAGTCGATGCTTAATTGGTCGTGGAAATAGTGGAAACTTTAGTGTTCCTGATATTATTATTCTGCTCCGTGCCTTATTCAGTGATAACACTTTTAGTATGGGTGCCGTTATTGCTAAACGGTTAAGCCTAAACCGTACAAAGGGCCCCATCTTTTGAGGTATCTATGCTGCACGCCTTGCTAAACATTTCAAGATACCTATTAGGCATGATGAGAAAGAGGAGACACTGCTGCCTCTTACCTTTTTAGATTACAGGAGCATGGTAGCGCATGAGTTTATTGTTGACAATGATGATAAGATGCTTCTGTATAACCTGAGATTTAATAAGAAACACAATGAGATTATTACCCTGCCTACGCCTTCTTTGTTTGATTTAACTGCAGGCCAGTACCTTGTCTTGCCGAAGGCCGTGTACGCACACCGTGGCCAAACATCAGCTCCAGAGCCTAAGCCGGAACCACCATTGGACCCTTATCGTCCATCCTGTTATCAGTGGGATCCGGAGGAGATCGCCAGCCAGTGGTATCCAGATGACACTCCTCAGTACACCGGGGATAGTAGCCGCGATCCTTGGGCATAGACCAACTTAGGCCAAAAGCCTAAGCTTGGGGGAGTACGTATTTCTCACCGACATTACATTCATGTTCACACACTTATCTTAGTTGTCGGTGCTCATACTCTTTTATTGTATTATCCATGCTAGTTTATTTTCTTTTTCTAGCTTTCTTCTTGTGTGTTTGATAAACCTTAAGAAAAAACAAAAAAAATAGTTAGTTTAATTTCCATGCTTGTAGTAGTAATTAAAAAGAAAACTCAAAAAGATTTCTCGTTCTTCTTTTGCTTGTTGGGAGCTTTCCCGTGTAAATAGTTTTTTTTTCTTTCCTTTGGGGGTCGAGAGGAGAAGACCATAATGAAAATGCTTAGTGGATCTTATATGCATGATTGTTGATTTAACCAAGAGCCCATATTACTTTGTCTTCTCCCTTGAATTGAATGCTTGCAGATTCCAGCTTAGTCCAATGCACGTGCACTATTATCATTATACACACCGTTCGATCATGCAAGTGAAAGGCAATAATGACGATATATGATGGACTGATTGAGATGAGAGAAGCTGGTATGAACTCGACCTCTTTTGTTTTTGTAAATATGATGAGTTCATCATTCCTGATTCAGCCTATTATGAATAAACATGTTTGCAATGACAATTAGAGATTATAGTTGCTTATGCCATGCTTAATTAGCTAGGAGCTTATAATGGTTTACCTTGCGTGCCAACATGCTATTAAAATGGTTGTGATGTGGTATGATAGGGTGGTATCCTCCTTTGAATGATTCGAGTGACTTGACTTGGCACATGTTCACGCATGTAGTTGAAACAAATCAACATAGCCTTCATGATATTTATGTTCATGGTGGATTATATCCTACTCATGCTTGCACTCAGTGTTGATTAATTTTAATGCATGTTCATGGCTGTTGTCGCTCTCTCAGTTGGTCGCTTCCCAGTCTTTTGCTAGCCTTCACCTGTACTAAGCAGGAATACTGCTTGTGCATCCAAACTCTATAAACCCCAAAGTTATTCCATATGAGTTCACCATACCTTCCTATATGCGGTATTTACCTGCCGTCCCAAGTAAATTTGTATGTGCCAAACTTCAAACCTTCAAATGAAATTCTGTTTTGTATGCTCGAGCAGCTCATGTTTCAACTAGGGTTGTCTGTATCTTCCATGCTAGGTGGGTTATTCTCAAGGGGAGTGGACTCCGCTCCTCATTCACGAGAAAATGGCTGGTAACCGGGATGCCCAGACCCATGATCAAAAAGATCAAAGCAAATCGATATAATTAAACAAAACTCCCCTAGGGCTGTTGCTAGTTGGAGGCACTCGTTGTTTTGAGCAAGCCATGGATTAATGCTTGTTGGTGGTGGGGGAGTATAAACTTTACCATTCTGTTTGGGAGCTGCCTATAATGTATGTAGCATGGAAGATATCGAGATCTCATAGTTGTTGCGTTGACAGTGAAAGTATACCACTCAAAATGTTATTCATCTCTATTTTAAACTCGAGTTCTGGCACCTCTACAAATCCCTGCTTCCCTCTGCGAAGGGCCTATCTATTTACTTTCATGTTGAGTCATCACCCTCTTATTAAAAAGCACCTGCTGGAGAGCACGCTGTCATTTGCATGCATTACTATTAGTTTATATTGGGTATTACTTGACTGGATCTCTTTTACCATGAATTACAATGTTTAGTCAGTCATTGGTCTTTAAAGGTGCTTTGCATTTATGTTTTGCGGTCTCAGAAAGGGCTAGCGAGATACCATCTTGTTATATCATATTATGATTGTTTTGAGGAAGTGTTGTCATCCGAGATTTATTATTATTGCTCGCTAGTTGATTATGCCATTGATATGAGTAAACATGAGACCTAAGTGTTATTGTGAATATGGTTAGTTCATAATCTTTGCTGAAAACTTGAATGCTGGCTTTACATAATTACAACAACAAGAGCAAACAGAGTTTGTAAAAGTTTTTCTTTATCACTTTCAGTTTATCAACTGAATTGCTTGAGGACAAGCAAATGTTTAAGCTTGGGGGAGTTGATACGTCTCCAACGTATCTACTTTTCCAAACACTTTTGCCCTTGTTTTGGACTCTAACTTGCATGATTTGAATGAAACTAACCCGGACTGACGCTGTTTTCAGCAAAACTGCCATGGTGTTGTTTATTGTGTAGAAAACAAAAGTTTTCGGAATGACCTGAAAATCCATGGAGATAACTTTTGAAAAATACAAAAAATACTGGCCAAAGAATTAAACCAGGGGCCCCACACCCTGTCCACGAGGGTGGGGGGCGTGCCCCCTCCCCCTGGGTGCACCCCCTGTCTCGTGGGCCCCCTGATGCTCCACCGACCTCAACTCCAACTCTATATATTCCGTTTCGCGGTTTCATCGCATTTTACGACACGAAGCCGCCGCCAAGCCCTAATCTCTCTCAGGAGGGATGATCTGGAGTCCGTTCGGGGCTTCGGAGAGGGGAATTCATCGTCGTCGTCATCATCAACCATCCCCCATCACCAATTTCATGATGCTCACCGCCGTGCGTGAGTAATTCTATCATAGGCTTGCTGGACGGTGATGGGTTGGATGAGATTTACCATGTAATCAAGTTATTTTTGTTAGGGTTTGATCCCTAGTATCCATTATGTTCTGAGATTGATGTTGCTATGACTTTGCTATACTTAATGCTTGTCACTAGGGCCCGAGTGCCATGATTTCAGATCTGAACCTATTATGTGTTATGATCCGACAACCCCGAAGTGACGATAATCGGGATACTTCTCGGTGATGACCGTAGTTTGAGGAGTTCATGTATCCACTAAGTGCTAATGCTTTGGTCCAGTACTCTATTAAAAGGAGGCCTTAATATCCCTTAGTTTCCACTAGGACCCCGCTGCCACGGGAGGGTAGGACAAAAGATGTCATGCAAGTTCTTTTTCATAAGCATGTATGACTATATTCGGAATACATGCCTACATTACATTGATGAATTGGAGCTAGTTCTATGTCACCCTATGTTATAACTATTACATGAGGAATCGCATCCGACATAATTATCCATCACTGATCCAATGCCTACGAGCTTTTCACATATTGTGCTTCGCTTATTTACTTTTCCATTGCTACTGTTACAATTACTACAAAACTGCTATCTTTACTTTTGCCACTGTTACCATTACTATCATACTACTTTGCTACTAAATACTTTGCTGCAGAACTAAGTTATCCATGTGTGGTTGAATTGACAACTCAACTGCTAATACTTAAGAATATTCTTTGGCTCCCCTTGTGTTGAATCAATAAATTTGGGTTGAATACTCTACCCTCGAAAACTGTTGCGATCCCCTATACTTGTGGGTTATCACCCATCGCTGGCCCACCCCGACCCCACAAAATCCCCCGTCCAGAAGAAACCCTAGCTCACTCAGCTCCACTCCGCTCGCTCCCGGACGCTCCCATTCCCCAATCCATCAAATCCCTAGCGCCGGCGAGCATGTCCAGCACCGGCAGCCACTCCGACAGCAGCTCCAGAGACGAGGAGCTGGCGCTCCGTATCGCGCTCAAGCGCTATCGCGTCGATATGGGCGGCAGCTATGGGTCCGGTGCGACGCCACCTATCGCCCGTCACCACAGCGCCGACGCCGATGCTGGCCCTTCCCATCCCCGCACACGGATTTGCGTGGTCCGCCCGATTTGCTCCTCCCGCCCGACGGCCTCCTCCACCTCTGATAGCTGCATCATCATCTCTGATTCCTCCTCCGACGATGGGTCCGACGACTCCGACGTAGACCCACCTCCTGCCGCGGACTCCTAAAACCGTGTCGGCGACCGAAAGGACAAAGGGCCGGCGAGGAAGTGGTGAAGCTCGCCCTCTCCTGTTTATAATCTAGTTCTAGTATGTAGGTACAGTGTGTCGGGTTGTTGAATTGTGTGACTTGTCCCTTTGGTGATCTTCTGGTGATGTCTATGTGAATTTATGCCCGTCTGGTACCAGTTTATATGTCTGTTTCCTATCGATTTTGATCGTTTCGTGTCTATGTAATAGTTGCATGAATTTGTATGGATATAGTGTTTGGAATATGAGATACGCGGGTGTGGAGGCGGGGATTTAGGGAGTACCTGGTTAGTGACCGCGAGTGTGCCCGGGCACGTCCGTGGACGTATATGGGACTGGATTTGCCAAGTCCGGCTGCAGATGCTCTAAGAGCAACTCCAACGCACCGACCCATTTTGTCCGCACGCGTCTATTTTGGTCGCGGCTGACAGAAAAGTCGGCCCAAGGCGCCGACCCAAAAGGAGGTGCATCCGATTTTCGTCTACCTGCCGACCCATTCACGGCCCAATTTTGAGCCTGATTTGCATCCGTGCGGACACGAGACAAACGCGCGCGGCGCACGCCAACTACCGCCCTGGCCCGCCAATCGGCGCCAAAGCGTCCATCATTTTCCTCCACTTTCCCAAAGAGCCTCCCGCCCGCGCTCCCGGCCGCTCACCATGGACGACGCCTCAATGTCGCCGCCGCCGGCCTCACCTCCCTTGCCTCGTCCGGCATCACCTCCGCCCCTCCGGCAAAGGCAAGCCCCGCGCCCCCCGCAAGACCACCGCGGCGCCGAAGAAGACAAAGCAGATGACGCCCGAGGAGCGGGCCGCAGAGTCGGCGAAGAGGAAGGGTCGGACGCACGTGGCAGACGCAAGGACGAAGGAGCAGCAGTGGTCGCCCTCGCTGCCGTCGCACAACAGGAGGACACCAACACCCGCGTCGCTGATACGTCCATTTTGCATCATGTTTTGCTACTGTTATTTATGTTGTTTTATTGTATAATAATGCCTTTTGGAGTAATTCTAATGCCCTTTCCCTCATGACTAGCAAAGTGGCCCGCTCGATGCGCGGGCTAGAATTTTATGAAGTTTAATGTTGAGAACATTATTTAATTTATGTAAGGAAAATTAAAAATAAATGTTATGACATTTAAATTTATAAGTTTTGTGAATATAGGCTTTTCTTAGGTATGTTTCGTTTTGATACGTAAATATTTGTTATCCATATATCATTTTATTCTTCAAACATATATTTAATAGTATCATTTTTTTCATGTCCGCATTTGTGAATTTGCCAATGATGCGCAAGGTTTACATTTTTTTATTGTTTTTAAAATTTGGTACATAAAGTAGAGTGTATTATATACTACACGTATAAATTAATTTTGTCCTAGTAGGTATTTCTTTCCATGATCATTTGATTTAGTTAAGACACATGCACTAAGTTGGATAAATTTTTGCTCATATTTGAAGAAATATCATCCACAATACTTCGCTCAAAAAGAAATCTTTAAAGGTTGCATCATTTCCCAATATAGATAAATCTATGTTTACAATATATTTTTATTTTCTAAAATCCTTGTGGATAGCAAATTGCAATAAAATGAATGAATGTTTTAATTGTGTTCGTTGTAAGGAAAGGATTATACACTACAAATGGTTGACTTCCTTACATAGAAATCATCTGTACTTTGGCTTTCCATTCGTGGATTATATAAGATAGTTTCATAAGCTTTCTATAGGTAAAATGTACATCATATTATCTGTATTACCATTATATTGATATCTAATGTCACCCCTATTATAATTATTTTCTAGATACAACTAAATACAAATAAAAGAGTCTATTGGAACATCATTCTCTTGCTCCTTTCATTAAGTAGAATCTTCTTTTTGTGGGTTCATTAAGTAGAATTTGAAGAGAACAAAAAAAATTCTTGTTCAATCCTACAATAGCTTTCCATGCTCAATTGCTCATAAGGTTCCTTCACTAACATGTATCTAAATACACGAGCAAAAAGTGCTTTTAAAGTATAGTTCTTCGTGAGGCATAAGGTGCTACCAAAGTTTGATATGCCTTGAGCACAATAGATAATTTAATTTAAGGAAACCATGATACACCCTAGCCACAAACAAATGTAAGAGTCACAACATTTTAAAATTCGGTATACAAATACCTTCATAGGCTCAGCCAGAATAAATCAAGTGGATTTTATGGTATGTAAAGAAATCCCATATAGTGTGGTCCATCTCCCATGGAATCTCTAGAGGCTCTTGGACGAATCAATAATTACACAACTATTCAAGTGTTTGACTATACTCGAGATAGTGGTACCAACAATCCTTCCTATAATTATATACAGACATGTGTGTTTACTTGTTATAGCTAGTGTATAGGTGAGACAACTCAGCGATTTACTGATGTAAGCTTAATGAACCAATCAGTGTAAGTTTAACTTAGCCATTGACGCATCAACTTTATGATCTAAACGAACATGAAGAATAGGAGCCATTATGTGCAGTTTACTTTTAGGAACTTAATAGCCAAACAAAATGTAGAAAATTTTGTAACATAAAAATGTTCTTGTTTTCCACACAAATTCATCTGTAGCCTCCTTGGCTTTTTTTCCCTTCCTTTTGTTCTATATACTACGTAGTACAGAAAAATGAAGAAAAAGAGCCACAAATCAAATCTTCTTGAGTCTATTTATTATTAGTAGCTACCTCGCATTCGGTGTGACTAAGAACCCTCTCTCTAAATATACATTTTTACACGTATACTGCTTGTGCAATAAAAAATGCAACCACCCAGTGATTTGAAATATACACTTGAATCAACATAAATAAATTTTTTCCTCGCATGATTATCTCTTGAACTGAATTCACTTGTTCCATCCCAACAGGCACCTCTCTCCCTCGCCCATCTCTAAACTATTAGTGTAGGCTCCAACTGAACTCTGTCTAAAAAGCAAGAAAACACCATCGAGCATTATAGTTAAGAGTATTTATGTAAAGCATATATAGCAAAAGTAAAATGTATGATATGTCCAAACAAAGTCTGAAAAACACTATTTTTTTGCACAGAAGACGTAAACACATTCGATGTGGTAGAAGCATGTTACATGGTATTTGAAGGATTGCCATTAAGAACTGTTTGCATCGATGTGGGCATACAATTCCTTTCTCTCTTGAATTCACTGAAATCCTTCTTGTCACCATACAGAAATTTTGGCAGAACAATATTTCAGCTTCCTAAAAATTTATAACTATTTAGACAATGAAATTTTTTGTTTGAGAGAAGACATACAAAAGCACCAACAGAACTATGGAAAACAGAAGGTCAATAGGTATAATCTGTCAGGTAAATAGAAAAATTGGATTTATTATATAAGAAGCAATATTATAGTAAAAATAAATATTGTGTTGCAACTAAGTTAAGTAGACATTAAAAAGGAAATGAAAACAAAGGGTTATAGTTAAGAGGAAATCCAGAGCAAACCCAAAAGAGTCAATTGTACTTAATTGATTAAATTAAATTCTATCATGATGTATGTCACGTCTTATCAAGAACTATATTTTGTAGAGCAGGAGGTTCATCTCGGCATAACTGAAATAAGTTAGCAGTAGTGTTTTTTCCCCGCAAAAAAAGACCACTGCTAACTTATCATAGTACTATCTTAATAATAAAAGCTAAATCCTCTAAAAGGCGAAATACTAAAGGAGCTTCCATGTAATCATTTTCAGCCGAGATCCTATGTGAAAATATATTCCAACTCCTAAACACTTACTCGGTGCTAGAATGAAAAAAAAGTCGTTAGTAAATGTTATCAGTTTTGCTATGAAATGTAAATGTTTGTGACATTCTTCAGCTAAAGAAAGTTACTTTGTAAGCCTTCCTCTTTCAGATTTGGGGAATAAACAAAGGTACCATTATAATTGGTGGTGGTGGAAACATGCATGATAATCAATTATACACTGCATCATCAAAGAAACTGGATCACTAATTATGCTTAATTGAACCTCGCGACATACATGAGCTCATGTAGGCCAAACAAAAGGGCATGAGACCTCAAAATAGAACAAAATTTGGCTAGGTGAAGCATTCAAAAGAAGAGACAATTTGGAGTGACTTGCAGTGTTCAGAAATATATTATCATTAGATTGGCTATAAGGTTCTACTTGAGCTTCATATACCGTGAGAACGCATAGATGCAAAAGTACAATTCTTTTAGAATAAGCTAAACCTGGAAAGACAACTTAATTAGCTCCACTGTGCGATGGCTAACTGGAGCTGGAGCAATGCATTTCTTTAGCAATGAGATGGCAGTCCGGGTAGGTTCCTTATGAGAGAAAACCGATATGTTCAGTTAACAAAATTAGAAAATCTCAACGAACACACTGACCGACATCATAAGTACTTGGGTCATATAAATGCGCGAAGTGCATGAAAAAGATTCAAAATTTTCATTTTCAAATGGTGCAGTAATATTTAATGGCTTTTCCTAAATAGTAAAACATTATCTAATGGCCATTGTTCGTGACTATCTTTCCTTACATCTAGAAAGGGTCAGAGAATAACCAAAAAAATTAGAAGTTCTGCTCATAAAACGTAGACCATGGAAGGCTGTCAAAATGGTGAGGTACTCATGTGATCCTCTCAACTATGTACTGTCACCAACTCATCGTTGGATAAGCTGCTCCTATAAACACCTCAAATATTTGCAAGGAAACAGTCTAACGGATATATATAGATGGCTACAATAATGTAGCTACGTGTATGCATGCCTTTTATTGATAGCTGAAATCAAGGACGGGGGTAAACTATATGTATATGGACAGTGTAGGAACGTTTCGTTTAGAATACAGTCTACTTCGATCAAGTTTTCCCTTGTAACAATTTATAACTTAATGAGAAACATTAAGCCCAATTCCACATATGCGCACAATGATTCTGCTTGACTAAACAAATAATGAAGTTAGGACACTCCAATAGCCTTAATTCAGACAGAGCATAACGTTGAAAAAAAGTTCTGGCAGTACAATGGAATCATCCTACAGACTCAGCCATCAGTAAACTGCAAAAGTGCGAAGACAATTGAACAAATTAAGCATATAAACATATAACCCATGAATAGAAAATATCTGACTAACCACGCTTTTATGTGCAGACCACAACAAAGTAGAAAAAACAGAGGATCTTAATGAAAGAAAACTGAATCGAGGTTGCATATTTTTGCATCAATATAGTGCGCATTAAATTTAGAGTTTATAGCAGATAATAAGAAATAGTTGCATGCATTACTCGCTGGTTTATAATTTTGGACCGAAGGACCAGTATCAACTTTTCATTGGACTAAGTGCCTAAGTGGGGCGGGCTGCAGGTGAGAACAGCAAGAGTAGGCAGTTCCTTGACGGCATGAGTTAGGAGTGGATACCTCTTACTGAGGGACCATGCCGTGACTGCACCATTTCAGATCGTGTGGCCATGCCGAGGAGTAAACTGCAAAGCACAACGCTTCAGGGAAGGGGGTAGGTATTAGTACACTGGAGATCACAAGGGCAAGTGCAGAATAAAAGCAGATTTTGCTACTGCTCTATAGTTCCAACTGCAAACAGATTTTGTATGCTTCTTTTTTCATATCACAAGGGAGTAGCATCATTTGAGTACCTTTTGTTCCCGACAAAACAACTTGTGAATCAAATCTACATAACTTCTGTAATTCTAAAAGGCATGATGGTTGGCTATGCCACACAAATCCAGAAGATTCAAAGTGAGTTCAGAGAGCAATCAGGATCACGTGCATATGTGTGTGATCAGCACAGAGTAGCCACACAGATCTATAAGATTCAAAGTGTGTTCAGAGAGCAACCAAGATCATCTACATATGTTGGTGATTAGCACAGGGATTACAGGAAAATGAATACATACTTCGATGGCATTAGGGAAACAATTGACATAGGCTTGCTCCTTTCCCCTTGGTTGGACGACTCTAGAATTCGCCAGGGCTGCAGAACCCTAGCTTCACCGAGACAGATGAACCCGATCAGCAAAGAAAGGCATGAGGATAGATGAACCCGTCCCCAAAATCAGCTCTTCCCAGGATCAGACCGTAACCTCATCAGGACTCAAATCCGATCAAAAGATCGGTCGAGTAGAGAAGGGCCCTAGTTTCCGCGGTGGCAGGGGAGTTTGTGACACAAGCTTGCTCCTTTCCCCTTGGTTGGACGACTCTGGAATTCGCCATGGCTGCAGAATACTAGCTTCACCAAAACAGATGAACCCGATCAGCAAACAAAGGCATGAGGATAGATGAGCCCGTCCCCTAAATCAGCTTTTCCCAGGATCAGATCGTATCCTCATCAGGACTGAAATCCGATCAAAAGATCGGTCGAGTAGAGAAGGGCCCTGGTTACCGCCGTGACAGGGGAGTTCTTTTAGGGGAGCGACATGGGAGAAACTAAACGTGCATTGCATGGAAAGTTTGACTACATGGAAGGTTTGATGGCTCGACCTTACAAAGAAGGCAACTTATCAAGGGCATTGGTGGGTAATTTTTTGATCATTTAATTATTTTTGAGGTAAATACACTAGAAGTCATGGAACTTGCACGCAACGTTCAGTTTAGTGCATAAACTTGTAAAATACGTGTTTCTGGTCATCTAACTTGTCCTCTTGTTTATATACGGTGCTTTCTACGGTATCCAGTCGTATCCCTATGCATGCCACATGGAGGGGCCCACTGTCAGTGGCTAAGATGGTGATAATCCGCATGCACTTTTTTAGATAGCACCCTTGTATTTTATTTATTTACGCAAAAATTTCTGAAATAAATGGAAAACGTTGGAACATTTGTGGGATTTGAAACCCACGACCTGTTGTGATTCGCCCAGGATAGACAGCCACTCGACCAGCTGAAGTTTTACATTAAATGTATATAATTTGCTTTATATAACATAGACCATACGAATTAAAGTAAAAATCAAACCAGGAAAAAGGGAAAACCCACTTCAAACCGGCGACCTATTGCACTAAAGCGGGCGTCCTAAGGCCAAATTCACCGCGCGACCCCAAACGGACGTCCGTTTTGTCCGGTTTCAGTTCGTTTGGATATGGATTTTGGGTCGTGTCCGGGCCTATCCTAGGATGCGGTGGCCGTGCGCCCAGCGCACGGTCGCATCCTGTCCGCGTATTATTTCTTTGCAAGTCCTTAACTTTATTTCATCATTCATTTTTGGTACATGAAAAATACATCATCACATTTTGACTAGTAAAGCAAAACCAAAAAAAACAAGAACCACAAGAATACATTTTAGAAGATATCCAATTTCCGTAACTGCTCCCTTGAGTTGGGTTAGGGCCTTCTCGATGCACTCGTTGTTGATCTGTGAAGGAGGCTCGATCTGGCAATCTCCTTTCTTCTTCAAGCCAGAAGTAGATGTTGCTTCCTCAGACCTAGTCTCGTGTCTAGCCTCTAATTTAGCAACAAGTGCACTTGTCTCATTTACAGCCTCTCTGCTAGCTAAAAGTGCACGAACATGTACTCCGAACAGGATAGGGTCGCGCGGTGGAGTTGGCCTAACCAACCACCTAATGTTACTTCATGTTTATCTGAGACTACTAAGATATATATCAAAGTGTAAAAGTACACATTCTGAACTATATTTTCTCTTATCTAGATTATTAATTTAAAATTATTTGAATTCAGACAAAATTTCCGTTGATTTGTCCGAATTTTTTCATTACTAAAATCAAAGTTACCTGGACTACTACTATGAAAAAGTTCAGACCTCGGGCTCGAGGACGTACATTCATTCTACACTATATTTCCTTTTATCTAGATTTTAATTTAAATTTTTTCGAATTCAAACAAAAAATATTTGATTTGTCCAGAATAATTTATGTACATCCATTCTACACAGTATGTTCTTTTATCTAGATTTCTAAATTTACATTTATTCGAATTCAAACATAAATTGAGTTTATTTGTCCAAAAACATACGTACATTCACTGTGCACTATATTTCCTTTTATATAAATATTTAAATTTAGAATTATTCGAATTCAAACAAAAATTTTGTTGTTTGTCCAAAAGAATTTACGTATATTCATTCTACATTTTATTTCCTTTATCCAGATTTTAGAATTTTAAAAAATCAACCAAAAATTTTGTTGGTTTGTCCAAAAGAATTTGCATTCATTCATTCATTCTGCACTATTTTTTGCAAAAAAAGATATATCTTTGCGTGAAAAAAATTAAATATAGCTCGCTGCCACTGGAATACATAAATTTTATACTATACAATACATAGCACTTTTATCATTTTTATCTCTATTTATCACTGATAAACTAAAATCAAATCTATCTTACATAGAAAAAACAATACACAAGATAAAATTTGTTTATGTCACTAAGTGTCGTTGTGGCCTGATGGTTGGCATTTGTACACGATGCCAAAGTATCAAACTGGGGCTTTCCCTTTTCAGCAAACCCTTTTGTCGTTTTAATTTCTATTTTTATTTATGCAGTATGTGTTAAATAGCTTTAACTGTGCATTTTAGCGTCAACTGTTAGATTTTTTTTAGAAAGCGTCAACTGTTAGTTGGTCTAGTGGCTCTCTATGCTAGGCGGATCGTGCTAGCTCCTCGGTTTGAATCCCATCATGCGCTGCAGCTTCTTTCATTTTATTTGAGGATTTTTTGTGTAAAAATAAGTAGAATGTATGGGTCCTTTCTTACAAAAAAAACAGACTCAGCCACTGACGGTGGCCCTGCCACGTTGGTACCCGCAGGGATACGGTTGGAAGCACCGTATATGAACGAGATGATAAGTTAGATGATCAAAAACATGTATTTTACAAGTTTATGCACTAAACTGAACGTTGCGTGCAAGTTCTGTGACTTCTAGTGTATTTACCTCATTATTTTTAAAGGATTTAATATAAATAGACTATGCTGGAGATCCATTGGCTGTGCTCGCCTAATCGGTCAAACTAATGGCTAGATGATTCTGATTATTGTGGGATTTTTAGTCTAATTCTCTTTTTTCTGGTTAGCCCGTTAATCGCTTTTTATATATAATAGATAGATATGCCAGGTATGCACAAGGGGGAGAATTCTGCCATGTGGAAATCTGGACCTGAAAAAGCTACGTCAAGCTATCTATTCTGCACAACTCCAAATGAGATGAAACTCCCCGAGGATTTTTTATGGAATATTTAATAAATATTGGAGCAACTAAGTACCAGAGGAGGGCCATCAGGTGGGCACAACCCACCTGGGCGCGCCAGGAGGCCCAGGCGCGCCCTGGTGGGTGCTGCCCTCCTCGGCCCACCTCCGGTGCCCATTTTCTGGTATATAAGTCATTTTGACCTAGAAAAAATAAGGGGAGGACATTCGGGACGAAGCGTCGTCGCCTCGAGGCGAAACTTGGGCATGAGCACCTTTGCCCTCCGGCGGAGCGATTCTACCGGGGGAACTTCCCTCCCGGAGGGGGGAATCATCGTCATCATCATCACCAACAACTCTCCCATCTTGGGGAGGGCTATCTTCATCAACATCTTCAAAACACCAACTCCTCCCAAATCCTAGTTCATCTCTTGTGTTCAGTCTTTGTATCAAAACTATAGATTGGTGCTTGTGGGTGACTAGTAGTGTTGATTACATCTTGTAGTTTATTACTATATGGTTTATTTGGTGGAAGATTATATGTTCAGATCCATTATGTTATTTAATACCCCTCTGATCTTGAGCATGTTTATCATTTGTGAGTGGTTACTTTCGTTCTTGAGGTCACGGGAGAAATCATGTTACAAGTAATCATGTGAACTTGATATGTGTTCGATATTTTGATGGTATGTATGTTGCCATTCTCTTAGTGGTGTCATGTGAACATCGACTACATGACACTTCACCATATTTGGGCCTAAGGGAATGCATTGTGGAGTAGTTATTAGATGGTGGGTTGCGAGAGTGACAGAAGCTTAAACCCCAGTTTATGCGCTATTCCGTAAGGGACCAATTGGATCCAAAAGTTTAATGCTATGGTTAGAATTTATTCTTAATACTTTTCTCGTAGTTGCGGATGATTGCGAGAGGGTTAATCATAAGTAGGAGGTTTTTTCAAGTAAGAACAACACCTAAGCACCGGTCCACCCACATATCAAATTATCAAAGTACCGAACACGAATTAAGCCAACATGATGAAAGTGACTAGATGAAATTCCCGTGTACCCTCAAGAACACTTTGCTTATCATAAGAAACCGTTTTGGCCTGTCCTTTGCCTCAAAAGGATTGGGCTACCTTGCTGCACTTTTGCTACTACTATTGTTACTTGCTCGTTACAAATTATCTTGCTATCAAACTACTCCGCTACTTACAATTTTAGCTCTTATAGACATTACCTTGCTGAAAACCACTTGTCATTTCCTTCTGCTCCTCGGTGGGTTCGACACTCTTACTTATCGAAAAGGGCTACAATTGACCCCATATAATTGTGGGTCATCAAGGCAATTTTCTGGCACCGTTGCCGGGGAGTGAAGCGCTCTTGGTAAGGAAACATTATTATTACGTGCTGAAATTTATTGTCACTTGCTACTATGGAAAACAACCCTTTGAGGGGTTTGTTCGAGGTATCTTCACCTTGACCGGAACCACAATTAGTTACCCCTCAACCTACTGCACCTACTGAAAATATTGAATATGAAATTCCTTCGGGTATGTTAGAGCAACTGCTAGCTAATCCTTATGCAGGAGATGGAACCGAACATCTTGATATGCACTTGATATATGTGGATGAAATTTGTGGATTGTTTAAGCTTGCAGGTTTGCCCGGAGATGAAGCTAAGAAGAAGGTTTTCCCTTTATCTTTGAACGGAAAAGCATTGACATGGCATAGGCTATGCGATGATATTGGATCTTGGAACTGGAACCGTTTGAAATTGGAATTTCATCAAAAAAATTATCCTATGCATCTAGTTCACCATGATCGGAATTATATAAATAATTTTTGGCTTTGTGAAGGAGAAAACTGACGATGCCATGGACCTAGGGTAGGGTCATAGGCCTGACCTATACGCCCTACCCAAAGTCACTACCCTAGAATCAAGGACATTCAAAGTATAGCAAGAAATACCAACTGAAGTAGCCATGGAGTGTAATCCACTCGACCAGTCACCTCACTCGGATACCCCCAATTTCATTCGACCTGGATGAAGTCATTCGACCATACAGGAAACCACTCGAAGTACAGAAGACCTAGAGTCACTCGGGATGGCAACGGTCAGGCGTTCACTCTGTAGTCTTAAAGCTCATTAATAGCACTTTATAGCTGGCTTTACCAGTAATGCCCTGTCTTAATGTACATTGAACCCTATAACGGGGGACGGCCGGGGTCCTGGCGCACTCTATATAAGCCACCCCCTCCTCTGGGACAGGAGTTCGCACCCCTTGTAACACACATCCATATTCCAGTCGACCGCCTCAGGGCACCGAGACGTAGGGCTTTTACCTCCTCCGAGAGGGGCCTGAACTTGTAAACTCGTGTGCACAACCTCGTCGTAGCTAGGGCCTTGCCTCCTCATACATACCCCCTACTCTTACTGTTAGACTTAGTACCACGACAGTTGGTGCCCACCGTGGGGCAAAGCGTCTTGGCAACTTCCGGCGAGGTTGCATTTTCTCCGCTCTTCATCAACATGGTTTCTGGTGGCGGCTTGGTCATGGGCCACGAGTTCCGACTTGGCACGCTCACTTTCATCACCGACGACTCTGCCTGGCTCCAAGAAGCCCCTTCCGATCTGCGGGGTGTCGCACTTCTCCGCGAGTGCCTACGGCGTTCTCCTACGACAGCCGTCGACCCCGTATCGGTCGGCCCTCTCATCGTATGCTCACTCCGTTGGTCACCGCCACAAGCAATCCGGTTGTTCACGGCTCTAGCGGTGGGTAAAGCATGCGGTGGCTCGTCAGACGGACACCCCACAAGTCACGGCGATCGAGCCCGACGAATTTCACTGCGGTCCACTCGACCCGTCGACTGGCTCTGCGGATTCTTTTTCCGAGCACGGGAGCTGTGACCCCACGGCAGAAGTTCTCATGGTCGACTCCCATCGCAGCCCACCCGGGTTTCGCCGCAACGGCGGCAACGGTGACGACGACGGCCCGTCATTCGGCCACGATGAGTACGAGCCCCAACCTCTCAATTCGCAGCAGAGGGAGGAGTTGCATTGCCGCAACGTGGAGGCCCTCCAGACCCCCATCATAGGGGAGACTGCCGAGGCTCGGGCCTTGGAGGCTGCGCGCCTAGCCACGTTGGCTGAGCGCGCGTGTTTGAAGAATCTCCTACATTCTCTCGACGAATGCGCCCGTCGACTGATCCCTGAATCCAGTCGACGTCAACAACAATTGTTTCTGCCTGAACCCCAGGTATACCGCATCCAATCCAGAATCTTACAACTGTTGTACGTATAGCAGAATCTATTCAGCCATCCCATTCAAAAGCTGGAAGAGGCTTGGAACAAATCCGAGCACTGCTCCGGGCAGCAGGAGAGCAAAACTCTGTCGTTTCCCAGTCGCGGAACAGGATCCACAATAGGTCAGTAAGGGTAGATACAGTTCAGTCGACACACAGTCCTGGGTCGCCTTTGCGACGTGAAGATCATGATCACCGTCGAGATCGTCACCTGGGAAGAGCTCATGGAGAGTTTGATCGTGAGAATGCCCGTGACAACCACTGTCGAGTGCCTTCGCCCCCTCCAAGGGACGGGTCATACGCGCCCCGACATATGATGACAGGCGCCCGTATGGTAACGACTGCAAAGTTCCAGTCGACCTAAGAGAGCCTGGGTTCAACACAAGGTCAGTCCTTGTACAAGGTTTGGTCGACCGGAATAGAGCATACAGAGAAGGGTTGGATAAAGATAGACCCGGTGGAAGCATGGTGCACATTTCCGTCCCCGAGTGTTTCGAAAGAGCCATCTGAGCCACTGAGATCCCTCACAACTTCAGATTGGCGACTGGAGTTAGTAAGTTCACCGGGGAGTCGAAGCCTGACACATGGTTGGAGGATTACCGAGTGGCTGTGCATATTGGTGGCGGCAACGAGGAGGTGGCCATGAAGCACCTCCCTTTGATGCTTGAAGGTTCTGCCAGATCCTAGCTGAATCAGTTGACCCTTGGGAGCATTTTCAATTGGGAAGAATTAGCCCGAGTGTTTACCAAAACATTTGAGGGCACCTGCAAGCGACCCGCTGACTTGACAGAATTGCAGCATTGTGTGCAGAAATAGAATGAGACTTTGAGAGACTATATCCAGATATGGGTCTTCATCCCACGGTGGAGAATGTGTCGGATCACCAAGCAGTTTGTGCCTTTAAAGAAGGCATTCGCTACAGAGAGTCAATCTGAAGTTCGATCGGACTAGAGACATGACTCTGACTCGGATGATGGAGATTGCCACTCGATACGCTAACGGCGAAGAAGAGGACCGACTCCGGAGCGGCAAGAACAGATCAGTCGCCCAGGACACCGGAGGAGGAAACTCCAGTCGGAAGGAGAAACGAAAAGTTGAGGCCGCAGGCCCTGCTGAGGCAGTAGTTTTGAATCAAGGGAAGTTCAAAGGGAAACATAAAGGGCCTTGGACTCCTAAAAAAGTGAAAGATCAAGCGGGAAATGACGTGCTTGGTTTACCATGTCATATACACACGAAAAAGGATGAAAAGGGGAATCTGATTCTTCCCAAGCATACCACTCGATAGTGTCGACTCCTCATTCAGAGCTTCCGAGAGAGCTAGCCTAGTGAAAAGGACAAAGAGTCTGATAAGGAGGAAGACAAAGAGGAAGATGGTGGTTACCCCAATGTTAATGCCACTTTGGCGATTTTTGCTGACCTCGAAAGCAAAAGTCGACTGCAAGTTATTAACAGAGAAGTAAACATGGTTGCTCTGGCAATGCCAAGATAGTTGAAGTGGTCAAAAACCCCTATTACATTAGACCAATCCGACCACCCGCCACACATTGCTACCCCTGGGTGGGAAGCGTTGGTGGTCGGCCCAGTCGTTGGGGGCACCCGACTGACCAAGGTTTTGAAGGACGATGGCAGTGAATTGAATATATTGTATGCTGAGGCCCTCCGGGGGGTGGGCATTCCGATGACCAAGCTCAGTGAGAGCAACATGAGATTCCATGGTATCATCCCAGGAAAGAAAGCTGATTCACTCGGTCAGATCACTCTTGATGTGGTTTTCGGTGATTCCAAGAATTACCGCAAGGAAAAGTTGACATTTGAGGTAGTGGATTTTGACAGTGCATATCATACCATTCTGGGCAGACCTGCTTATGCTAGTTTCATGGCTCGGCCGTGCTACGTGTACCTCAAGTTGAAAATGCCTGGCCCCGGAGGCATGGTCACAGTCACTAGAAATTGGCAGAGAGCAGAAGATTGTCTCCAGAAAGGTTCAAAGATCGCCGATGAACAGATGGCATCAGTAGAGTTTCAAGAATACTAGAAGAATGCAGATCCGAGTGATTTGCTGCGTGCCAAGAGGCCTGCCTCTAAGTCTGCATTTCAGTCAGCCGGTGAAACCAAGCCGGTTCACATTCACCCAACCGATCCCAATGCTGCTCCGACTCATATCTCAATGACACTCGATAGCAAATACGAAGAAGCATTCATCTAGTTCCTCCATGAGAACTGGGACATCTTCGCATGGAAACCATCTGACATGCCAGGTGTATCCATGGGACTAGCTGAGCACCGTTTGTGAGTCGACCCGAAAGCAAAACCCGTTAAAGAGCATCTCCATCGGCCGCCGCGGAGAAGAGGAAGACCATTGGCGAGGAGGTGGCTCAGCTTCTGGCTGCTGAGTTCATCCGCGAGATATACCACTCCGAGTGGCTCGCCAATGTCTTTATGGTCCACAAGAAAGATAAGTCACTTTGAATGTGTATTGATTTCAAGCATATCAATCGGGCCTGCCCTAAAGATCATTTTCCTCTGCCTCGCATCGACCAGATAGTCGACTCAACTGCGAGGTGTGAGCGATTGTCCTTTTTGGATGCTTATTCTAGGTACCATCAGATCCGTCTGTATGGACCCGACGAGATAAAGACAACTTTCATCACCCCATTCAGGTGTTTTTGCTATATTACTATGCCATCTGGCCTCAAGAATGCTGGTGCCACATTCATTCGCATGATTCAGACGTGCCTGCTCACTCAAATCAGTCGGAATGTGGAAGCATACATGGATGGCATAGTGGGCAAGTCACGCAAAGGTTCCGACCTACTAACTGACCTCGCTGAAACCTTTGCCAACTTAAGAAGATATGATATCAAGATCAACCCATCAAAGTGCACATTCGGAGTCCCAGTAGGAAAGTTACTCGGTTTTCTCATTTCTGAACGAGGGATCGACGCAAACCCAGAGAAGATTGGCACAATCCTCCGAATGAAATGCCATGTCTGTGTGCACGATGTTCAGAAGCTTACTGGTTGTTTGGCTGCATTGAGCCGATTCATCTCACGCCTCAGTGAAAAGGCATTACCTCTTTACCGACTGATGAAGAAGTCTGACAAGTTTGAGTGGAATGACGAAGCTGAAGCAGCATTTGAAGAGTTCAAAGCCCTGCTTTCCACCCAGCCGGCGCTTGCCGCTCCAGTCAGCAAGGAGCCTTTACTGCTTTACATCCCAGCCACTGGACAGGTTGTCAGCACAGTGCTCACGGTCCAGCGGGAAGAAGAAGGCAAAGCCTACAAAGTTCAACACCCTATGTATTACATTTTGAAAGTCTTGACTCCGTCCAAGCAGAGATATCCTCATCATCAGAAGCTTGTTTATGGAATTTACTTGACCATGAAGAAAGTTGCACACTACTTCTCAGACCACTCGGTTTCAGTCGTCAGCGACGCTCCATTGTCAGAAATTCTGACTAATAGAGATGCAACTGGTCGAGTGGCTAAGTTGGTGATTGAACTCCTTCCTTTGGATATCAAGTTTGAGGCAAAGAAAGCCATCAAGTCTCAAGCAATATCAGATTTCCTCGCATTGTGGATTGCATAGCAGCAACTGACTCAGATTCAATCGGAACATTGGACTATGTTCTTTGATGGATCAAAGATGTTGAATGGCTCTAGCGCAGGAGTGGTTTTAGTATCCGCAAGAAGAGATAAGCTCAGCTATGTCCTCCAGATTCACTTCAATTCTTCAAACAATGAAGCTGAGTATGAGGCACTGTTGTATGGGTTACGTATGGCCATTTCACTCAGCGTCCGACGCTTGATGGTCTACGACAACTCAGACTTAGTGGTTAATCAAGTAATGAAGGAATGGGACATTAGGAGTCCAGCAATGACCGGTTATTGCAATGCAGTAAGAAAGCTAGAGAAGAAATTTGAGGGGTTAGAGCTCCACCACATACCATGAATCAAGAATCAAGCTGCTGATGATCTGGCGAAGATAGGTTCCACTCGGAAGCCTATCCCCAGTAATGTGTTCTTGGAGCATCTCCACACCCCGTCAGTACAAGACGATCCCTTCAAGGAAGAGCCCCCACAACTGATAAGTTCAACCAATCCGACTGAGATTGAAGTCCCAGCTGTGGTCGACTTGGTCATGGAAGTCTTAGTGATCACGCCTGACTGGATGGTGCCATACATCGCGTACCTGCTCAGGCGAGAACCCCCAGAAGATGAGGATGAGGCCCACCAGATCGTCCATCGATCAAAGGCTTTCACCGTGATAAAAGGGCAGCTTTACAGAGAAAGTGTCACAGGAGTGGCTCAACGCTACATCACCCCAGAAGAAGGTCGAATGATTTTAAACAAGATCCACTCAGGGACCTGTGGTCACCATGCGTCCTCTCAGACCATCATGGCTAAAGCATACCGAGTGGGATTCTATTGGCCGTGTGCAAATGAGATGGCAAATATAGTCGACAAGTGCGCAGGTTGTTAGTTCTACTCCAACATGTCTCACAAGCGTGCATCCGCCTTGAAGACTATTCCACTCATCCGTCCGTTTGCACTCTGGGGGTTAGATATGGTTGGAGCCTTCAAGACCAGCAGAAGTGGTTTCACTCATTTGCTCGTAGCAGTCGACAAGTTCACCAAATGGATCGAAGTCAAGCCTATCAAAAACCTCGACTCAAGCACTACCGTCAGTTTCATCAGGGAGTTGATATTCAGATGGAGTCCCTCACAGCATTATCACAGATAACGACGATTCTGATGAGTTCAAGGCATTCTGTGCTTCCTAAGGCACTCAGGTCGACTACGCATCTGTTGCGCACCCACAGTCGAATGGGCAAGCAGAAAGGGCGAATGGTCTGATCCTTCAAGGGCTGAAACCCTGACTGATGCGTGACCTCAAGCACGCTGCTGGAGCTTGGGTGACTGAGTTGCCGTCCGTCTTATGGGGACTGAGAACAACTCCGAACCGGTCGACTGACCGAACGCCTTTCTTCATGGTGTATGGCACTGAAGCTATACTTCCGAGTGACTTGCTGCACAATGCTCCCCGAGTGGAACTCTTCTCAGAAGCTGAAGCAGAACAGGCACGCCAGGACGCAGTTGACCTCCTGGAGGAGGAACGTGAGATGGCTCTGATATAGTCAACCATCTACCAACAAGATCTGCATCGATTCCATGCCCGTAATGTCAGAGGTCGAGCGTTCCAGGAAGGAGGCCTTGTTCTCCGAGTGGATCAGAAATGACCTCACAAGCTCGCTCCGGCCTAGGAAGGTCCCTTCATCATCACCAAGGTGCTCCACAATGGAGCGTATCACCTCTACAACGTATCTAAGAAAATGGACGAGCCACGTGTGTGGGACGCAGAGCTGCTTTGCCATTTCTATACCTAAACCACTCGGATCGACGAGTTGTAATAAGAGTCCTTCAGTTTGCTTATCAAAGACAAGATTTTTGCAGTATCTTAATGGTTGTTTTCCCATAAACACATGTGTTCAAATCCCCCAGTGGGTGGCTTAGCCACGAACCTGATTCGCCTAAGTTAAAAAATACTTCGAGTGAAGAGCAACCCTCTCACTCGGGGGCTTAGCTGCGACCCCGTACTCGCCTAAGTTAGAAAACCACTCCGAGTGGAGAGCAATCCTCCCACTCGGGGGCTTAGCTGCGACCCCGTACTCGCCTAAGTAAAAAACCACTTCAAGTGGAGAGCAACCCTCCCACTCGGGGGCTTAGCTGCGACCCTGTACTCGCCTAAGTTACAAAACCACTCCGAGTGGAGAGCAATCCTCCCACTCGGGGGCTTAGCTGCAACCCCGTACTCGCCTAAGTTAAAAAACCACTCCGAGTGAAGAGCAACCCTCTCACTCGGGGGCTTAGCTGCGACCCCGTACTCGCCTAAGTTAAAAAACCACTCCAAGTGGAGAGCAATCCTCCCACTCGGGGGCTTAGCTGGGACCCCGTACTCGCCTAAGTTAAAAAACCACTCCGAGTGGAGAGCAATCCTCCCACTCGGGGGCTTAGCTGCGACCCCGTACTCGCCCAAGTTTAAAACCCACTTCGAGTGGAGAGCAATCCTCCCACTCGGGGGCTTAGCTGCAACCCCGTACTCGTCTAAGTTAAAAAACAACCCCGAGTGGAGAGCAATCCTCCCACTCGGGGGCTTAGCTGCGACCCCGTACTCGCCTAAGTTAAAAAAGCACTCCGAGTGGAGAGCAATCCTCCCACTCGGGGGCTTAGCTGCAACCCCGTACTCGCCTAAGTTAAAAAACCACTCCGAGTGGAGAGCAATCCTCCAATTAGGGGGCTTAGCTGTGACCCCTGCTACATCTTGAGCTTGCGTTGGTTTTCCTTGAAGAGGAAAGGGTGATGCACCAAAGTAGCATAAGTATTTCCCTTAGTTTTTGAGAACCAAGGTATCAATACAGTAGGAGGCTCCTCAAAAGTTCCACGCACCTACACAAACAAACAAGAACCTCGCAACCAACACAATAAAGGGGTTGTCAATCCCTTCACGGCCACTTGCGAAAGTGAGATCTGATAGAGATAATATGATAAGATAAATATTTTTGGTATTTTTATGATATAGACTGGAAAATTAAATATGCAAATAAAAGTAGATGGTAAACTTATATGATAAAAGATAGACCCGGGGGCCATAGGTTTCAGTAGTGGCTTCTCTCAAGATAGCATAACTATTATGGTGGGTGAACAAATTACTGTCGAGCAATTGATAGAAAAGCGAATAATTATGAGATTATCTAGGCATGATCATGTATATAAGCATCACGTCCATGACAAGTAGACTGAATCCTGCCTGCATCTACTACTATTACTCCACACATCGACCGCTATCCAGCATGCATCTAGAGTATTAAGTTCATAAAGAACAGAGTAACCCATTAAGAAAGATGACATGATGTAGAGGGATAAACTCATGCAATATGATATAAACCCCATCTTTTTATCCTTGATGGCAACAATACAATACGCGCCTTGCTGCCCCTGCTGTCACTAGGAAAGCACACCACAAGATTGAACCCAAAGCTAATCACTTCTCCTATTGCAAGAAAGATCAATCTATTAGGCCAAACCAAACTGATAATTCGAAGAGACTTGCAAAGATAACTTAATCACACATAAAATAATTCAGAGGAGATTCAAATATTTCTCATAGATAAACTTGATCATAAACCCACAATTCATCGGATCTCGACAAACACACCGCAAAAAGAGTTACATCGAATAGATCTCCAAGAAGATCGAGGAGAACTTTGTATTGAGATTCAAAGAGAGAGAAGAAGCCATCTAGCTAATAACTATGGACCCGCAGGTCTGTGGTAAACTACTCCCAACTCATCGGAGAGGCCTTGGATATGATGTAGAGGCCCTCCATGGTTGATTCCACCTCTGATGGAGTGCCGACGAAGGCTCCAAGATGGGATCTCGCGGATACAGAAGGTTGCGGCAGTGGAAATAGTTTTTCGTGGTGCTCCTGGATGTTTTTGGGGTACATGGGTATATATAGGAGGAGGAAGTAGGTCGGTGGACGCTCGAGGGGCCCACGAGGGTGGCGGGCATGCCCACCTCCAAGGGGCACGCCGGGCACCCTCGTGGCCGCCTCCTCTGTTGCTTGACGTCCACTCCAAGTCCCCTGGATCATGTTTGTTCCAAAAAGATCGCTCCAGAAGGTTTCATTCCGTTTGGACTCCATTTGATATTCCTTTCCTTCGAAACACTGAAATAGGCAAAAAAAACAGCAATTCGAGCTGGGCCTCCGGTTAGTAGGTTAGTCCCAAAAATGATATAAATGTGTAAAGTAAAGCCCATAAACATCCAAAACGGGTAATATAATAGCATGGAACAATAAAAAATTATAGATACGTTGGAGACGTATCAAGCATCCCCAAGCTTAATTCCTGCTCGTCCTTGAGTAGGTAAATGATAAAAATAGAATTTTTGATGTGGAACGCTACCTAGCATAATTCTCAATGCAATTTTCTTTATTGTGGCATGAATGTTCAGATCCAAATGATTCAAAATAAAAGTTCATATCGAAATAAGAAATAGTAAAACTTCAAGCATACTAACTAAGCAATCTTGTCTTCTCAAAATAACATGGCTAAAGAAAGTTTATCCCTACAAAATCATATAGTTTGGTCATGCTCCATTTTCGTCACACAAAAATGCTCTCATCTTGCACACCCCCGATGACAAGCCTAGCAATTGTTTCATAATTTAGTAATCTCAAACTTTTTTCAACTTTCACGCAATACATGAGCGTGAGCCATGGATATAGCACTATGGGTGGAATAGAATATGATGATGGAGGTTGTGTGGAGAAGACAAAAAAGGAGAAAGTCTCATGTTAACGAGGCTAATCAACGGGCTATGGAGATGCCCATCAATTGATGTCAACATGAGAAGGGATTGCCATGCAACAGATGCACTAGAGCTATAAATGTATGAAAGCTCAACAAAAGAAACTAAGTGGGTATGCATCCAACTTGCTTGCTCATGAAGACCTAGGGCATTTTGAGGAAGCCCATCGTACGAATATACAAGCCAAGTTCTATAATGAAAAATTCCCACTAGTATATAAAAGTGACAACAAATGAGACTCTCTATATGAAGAACATGGTGCTACTTTGTCTTTGAAGCACAAGTGTGGAAAAGGATAGTAACATTGCCCCCTTTTTTTGGCCTTCCTTTTTTTGCCTTTCTTTTTTTTATTTGGGGACAATGCTCTAATAATGATGATCATCACACTTCTATTTATTTACAACTCAAAACTAGAACAAGATATGACTCTATATGAATGCCTCCGGCGGTGTACCGGGATGGGTAATGAATCAAGAGTGACATGTATGAAAAATTATGCATGGTGGCTTTGCCACAAATAGGATGTCAACTACATGATCATGCAGGGCAATATGACAATGATGATGCGTGTCGTGATGATGAACGAAACGGTGGAAAGTTGCATGGCAATATATCTCGGAATGGCTATGGAAATGCCATAATAGGTAGGTATGGTGGCTGTTTTGAGGAAGATATAAGGAGGTTTATGTGTGATAGAGCGTATCGTATCACGGGGTTTGGATGCACCGGCAAAGTTTGCACCAACTCTCAAGGTGAGAAAGGGCAATGCACGGTACCGAAGAGGCTAGCAATGATGGAAGGGTGAGAGTGCGTATAATCCATGGACTCAACATTAGTCATAAATAACTCATATAATTATTGCAAAAATCTACAAGTCATCAAAAACCAAGCACTACGCGCATGCTCCTAGGGGGATAGATTGGTAGGAAAAGACCATCGCTCGTCCCCGACCGCCACTCATAAGGATGACAATCTAAGAACACCTCATGTTTCAAATTTGTTACACAACGGTTACCATACGTGCATGCTACGGGACTTGCCAACTTCAACACAAGCATTCTTTAAATTCACAATTACCCAACTAGCATGACTCTAATATCACCACCTCCATATCTCAAAACAATTATCAAGCATCAAATTGATCATAGCATCCAATTCACTTCCTATGATAGTTTTTATTATACCCAACTTGGATGCCCATCATTCTAGGACCAATTTTATAACCATAGCAAATACCATGCTGTTCTAAAAGACTCTCAAAATAATATAAGTGAAGCATGAGAGATCAACAATTTATACAAAATCAAGCCACCGCCGTGCTCTAAAAGATATAAGTGAAGCACTAGAGCAAAACTATCTAGCTCAAAAGATATAAGTGAAGCACATAGAGTATTCTAATAAATTCCAAATCAAGTGGGTTTCTCCCAAAAGGTGTGTACAGCAAGGATGATTGTGGTAAACTAAAAATCAAAGACTAATATCATACAAGACGCTCCAAGAAAAACACATATCATGTGGCGAATAAAAATATAGCTCCAAGTAAAGTTACCGATGAACGAAGACGAAAGAGGAGATGCCTTCCGGGGCATCCCCAAGCTTAGGCTTTTGGTTATCCTTGAATATCTTGGGGTGCCATGGGCATCCCCAAGCTTAGGATCTTGCCACTCCTTATTCCATAGTCCATCAAATCTTTACCCAAAACTTGAAAACTTCACAACACAAAACTCAACAGGAAATCTCATAAGCTCCGTTAGTGCAAGAAAGAAAAACCACCACATAAGGTACTGTAATGAAATCATTCTTTATTTATATTGGTGTTAAACCTACTGTATTCCAACTTCTCTATGGTTCATACCTACCAATACTAGCCATAGATGCATCAAAATAAGCAAACAACACACGAAAAACAGAATCTGTCAAAAACAGAACAGTCTGTAGCAATATGTAACTCTCGAATACTTCTGGAACTCTAAAAATCCTACAAAAATAGGAAGTCCTGGTTGTGTATTTATCTACAGAAAAAAGAATCAACACAAAAGCACGTTTATGTGAATTACTAAAATTATTTTCGTGCGTGCAAAGTTTCTGTTTTTCAGCAGTATCAAATTAACTATCATCGTAGGTTATCCTGTAGGTTCTACTTGGCACAAACACTAATTAAAACATGAAAACACATCTAAACATAAGCTAGATGAAATATTTATTACTAAACAGAAGCAAAAACAAAAAAATAAAAATAAAATTGGGTTGCCTCCCAACAAGCGCTATTGTTTAACGCCCCAAGGTAGGCATCAAAGCGAGGATAGATCTAAATAGTGCCATCTTTCGCACTCAATTCATAAGTAGCTCGCATGATAGATTCATAAGGTAATTTAACTTTCTTTCTTGGAAAGTGTTCCATGCCTTTCCTTAATGGAAATTGGAATCTAATATTCCCTTCCTTCATATCAATAATTGCACCAATCGTTCTAAGGAAAGGTCTACCAAGAATAATAGGACAAGAAAGATTGTAATCTATGTCAAGAATGATAAAATCTACGGGCACATAATTCCTATTTCCAACAATAAGAACATCATTGATCCTTCCCATAGGTTTCTTAATGGTGGAATCCGCAAGGTGCAAATTTAAAGAGCAATCATCAAAATCATGGAAACGTAGAATATCACATAAAGTTTTCGGAATCATGGAAACACTAGCACCCAAATCACACAAAGCATAGCACTCATGATCTTTAATTTTAACCTTTATAGTAGGTTCCCACTCATCATAAAGTTTTCTAGGTATAGAAACTTCCAAATTAAATTTTTTATCATAAGATTGCATCAAGGCATCCAAAATATGTTTGGTAAAAGCTTTATTTTGACTATAAGCATGAGGAGAATTCAACACGGATTGAAACAAGGAAATACAATCTATTAAAGAACAATTATCATAATTAAATTCCTTGAAATCCAAGATAGTGGGTTTAGTGCTATTTAAAGTCTTAACCTCTCTAATCCCACTTTTACCAAATTTAGCATCAAGATCTAAAAACTCCGAATCATTGGGACGCATTTTAACTAAAGTTGACTCATCTCCAATCCCATCATTATTAAGATTCATATTGCAAAACAAAAATTTAAATAGGGGACACATCAGTAACTTTTAGATCTTCATCATTATTTTCATGGAAACTAGAAGAACACGCCTTTACAAAGCAATCTTTCTTAGCACGCAATCTAGCGGTTCTTTCTTTGCACTTGTCAATGGAAATTCTCATGGCTTTGAGAGACTCATTGATATCATGCTTAGGAGGAGTAGATCTAAGTTTCAAAGAATCAACATCAAGCGAAAGCCTATCAACGTTCCTAGCCAAACCATCAACTTTAAGCAATTTTTCTTCAAGCAAAGCATTAAAATTCTTTTGAGAGATCATAAATTCTTTTACACTGTTCTCAAAATCAGAGGGCATCTTATTAAAATTACCATAAGAATTGTTGTAGGAATTTCCATAATTATTAGAGGAATTACTAGGGAACGGTCTAGGATTAAAGTTTCCTCTATAAGCATTGTTACCAAAATCATTCCTACCAACAAAATTCACATCCATAGATTCATTATTATTCTCAATCAAAGTAGACAAAGGCATATCATTGGGATCAATAGGAGCACTCTTAGTAGCAAACAATTTCATAAGTTCATCCATCTTTCCACTCAAAACATTAATTTCTTCTATAGCATGCACTTTTTTACTAGTAGATCTTTCAGTGTGCCATTGAGAATAATTAGCCATAATGTTATCAAGGAGTTTAGTAGCTTCTCCTAAGGTGATTTCCATAAAAGTGCCTCCCGCGGCCGAATCTAAAAGATTTCTAGAAGCAAAATTCAATCCGGCATAAAATTTTGTATGATCATCCATAAATTCAAACCATGAGTAGGGCAATTGCGAATCATTAATTTCATTATTTCCCAAGATTGGGCAACATGCTCATGATCAAGTTGTTTAAAATTCATAATATCGTTCCTAAGAGAGATGATCTTAGCGGGAGGAAAATACTTAGAGATAAAAGCATCTTTGCACTTGTTCCATGAATCAATACTATTCTTAGGCAAAGACGAAAACCAAACTTTAGCACAATCTCTAAGTGAAAACGGAAATAACTTCAATTTAACAATATCATTATCCATATCTTTCTTCTTTTGCATCTCACACAAATCAACAAAGTTGTTTAGATGGGTAGCGGCATCTTCACTAGGAAGGCCGGCCAATTGATCTTTCATAACAAGATTCAGCAAAGCAGCATTGATTTCACAAGACTCAACCTCATTAAGAGGAGAATTCGGAGTACTAAGGACATCATTATTATTGGTATTAGAAAAATCACACAATTTGGTATTATCTTGCGCCATAGCGACAAGCAATCCAACACACAAGTAAACAAAAAAGGCAAGCGAAAAAGAGAGGAGATTGGAAAAGAGAGGGTGAATAAAACGACAAGGGTGAAGTGGGGGAGAGGAAAACGAGAGGCAAATTGAAAATAATATAATGCGAGGGAGATGAGTTTGTGATGGGTACTTGGTATGTCTTGACTTGAGTGAAGACCTCCCCGGCAACAGCGCCATAAATCCTTCTTGCTACGTCTTGAGCTTGCGTTGGTTTTCCTTGAAGAGGAAAGGGTGATGCAGCAAAGTAGCGTAAGTATTTCCCTTAGTTTTTGAGAACCAAGGTATCAATCCAGTAGGAGGCTCCTCAAAAGTCCCACGCACCTACACAAACAAACAAGAACCTCGCAACAAACGCAATAAAGGGGTTGTCAATCCCTTCACGGCCACTTGCGAAAGTGAGATCTGATAGAGATAACATGATAAGATAAATATTTTTGGTATTTTTATGATATAGACTGGAAATATAAAGATGCAAATAAAAGTAGATGGTAAACTTATATGATAAAAGATAGACCCGGGGGCCATAGGTTTCACTAGTGGATTCTTTGAAGATAGCATAAGTATTACGGTGGGTGAACAAATTACTGTCGAGCAATTCATAGAAAAGTGAATAATTATGAGATTATCTAGGCATGATCATGTATATAGGCATCACGTCCATGACAAGTAGACCGACTCCTGTCTGCATCTACTACTATTACTCCACACATCGACCGCTATCCAGCATGCATCTAGAGTATTAAGTTCATAAAGAACAGAGTAACGCATTAAGAAAGATGACATGATGTAGAGGGATAAACTCATGCAATATGATATAAACCCCATCTTTTTATCCCCGATGGCAACAATACAATACGTGCCTTGCTGCCCCTGCTGTCACTGGGAAAGGACACCGCAAGGTTGAACCCAAAGCTAAGCACTTCTCCTATTGCAAGAAAGATCAATCTATTAGGTCAAACCAAACTGATAATTCGAAGAGACTTGCAAAGATAACTTAATCACACATAAAATAATTCAGAGGAGATTCAAATATTTCTCATATATAAACTTGATCATAAACCCACAATTCATCGGATCTCGACAAACACACCGCAAAAAGAGTTACATCGAATAGATCTCTAAGAAGATCGAGGAGAACTTTATATTGAGATTCAAAGAGAGAGAAGAAGCCATCTAGCTAATAACTATGGACCCGAAGGTCTGTGGTAAACTACTCACAACTCATCGGAGAGTCCTTGGAGACGATGTAGAGGCCCTCCGTGGTCGATTCCCCCTCCGGCGGAGCGCCGGTGAAGGCTCCAAGATGGGATCTCACGGATACAGAAGGTTGCGGCGGTGGAAATAGTTTTTCGTGGTGCTCCAGGATGTTTTCAGGGTACATGGGTATATATAGTAGGAAGAAGTAGGTCGGTGGACGTTCGAGGGGCCCATGAGGGTGGGGGCGCGCCCATCTCTAGGGGGGCGCCGGGCACCCTCGTGGCCGCCTCCTCTGTTGCTTGACGTCCACTCCAACTCCCCTGGATCACGTTTGTTCCAAAAAGATCGCTCCAGAAGGTTTCGTTCCGTTTGGACTCCGTTTGATATTCCTTTCCTTTGAAACACTGAAATAGGCACAAAAAACAGCAATTCGGGCTCGGCCTCCGGTTAGTAGGTTAGTCCCAAAAATGATATAAAATTGTAAAGTAAAACCCATAAACATCCAAAACGGGTAATATAATAGCATGGAACAATAAAAAATTATAGATACGTTGGAGACGTATCAACCCCGTACTCGCCTAAGTTAAAAAAATCACTCCGAGTGGAGAGCAATCCTCCCACTCGAGGGCTTAGCTGCGACCCCGTACTCGCCTAAGTTAAAAACTATTCCGAGTGGAGAGCAGTACCCTCACTCGGGGGCTTAGCTGCGACCCCGTACTCGCCTAAGTCAAAAACACTACTTCGAGTGGAGAGCGATCCTCCCACTCAGAGACTTAGCTGTGACCCTGTACTCGCCTAAGTAGCAAAGACCCTTTGAGCTATGTCACAAGTACGGCGTTCGCTCCATCCTGATCTGCAAGGACGATGAGGTGCCAATCGAGCACATCGTTTGAGCTGCGTCACAAGTACAACATCCGCTCCATCCCGATCCGCAAGGACGGCAAGGTGCCAATCAAGCACGTCGTCTAAGCTGCATCACAAGTACAATGTCGGTTCCGAGTGAGAAGTTAAGTTCCACCCGGAGTTGAAAAAGATCCAAAAGTGGTAAAGGTAAACCACCATATTAAAAAAAAACAAGTTCAGATAAACCCCGCAAAGTTCAGAACTGCGGACAGAAGTACTCAAGCATCAGGCCTGAAGGAGTTTAACGGTTACAAAACCACTTGGCATTTCGAGGCAGATAAGGTGAGGCATAAAGTTTGTTCACTCTTCGGGAGGAGGGCTTGCTGGCTCGACGAAGCTGTCAAGGTCAATGCCGTCTGCAATGCGAGTGGCAGAGTCGATGAAGGTCTCCATGAAGGACTGGAATTGGAGCTTCTTGGTGTTGGCAACCTTGATAGCCGCCAGCTTGTCTTCCCTGACTTCCTTGAAATGGACTTAGACCAAGGACAGAGCCACATCAGCACCGCAATGAGCAGACGACTTCTTCCACTCCTGCACTCGACCGGGAATTTCTTTGATTCGAGTCATCAGAGACTCGAGATCATTCTGGAACTCCGCTTGGGGCCAAAGCTCGGTGTCAATCCGCGACGTCGCCGCTTTCAGACGAGCAAGGTAATGCATAGTGTTTTCCAGATGAGACTCCAATCGCAACATGTTCATCGCGATGTCATCCTTGACAGGAGAGTTTATGGGGTCAAGATCTGTCTCGATCCGCCCAGTCTCTGCTTCGAAGTCTTGACAAAATTCTGCACAGTCAGAAAGGTGGTGAGTCGACAGATATATAATGATTCGACCATTGCAAATCAGTCGGACGAGAGGAAGTACCTTCAAGCTTCAGGACCAGCTTCTCAGCAAGTCTTCCTAGATAAGCCTCTAGTTCACCCTTCTTCATAGTGAGATCTCCAACCTTCTCAGTTAGAGTCTCCTTGTCCTTCTTCAGCCTGGCAACTTCCTTGTTGGCTTCAGTAACAACAGTCTTCAGCTTGCCGTTCTCCTCTTCTAACTTGCTGATTGAAGCCAGCTTCTTGTCAGCAAGCTCTGTTTTCTCTCGCGCCTCTTTCTGTGCTGCGGCAAGGTCATTGTCCTTCTGCTCTAGAGCCTGCTTCATTTTGACTAAAGAAATAACATTCTTCAGACGACCTTGGAGTTGACGGTTTTCACTACGCATATCTGTTTGAGTGGAGTCACTCAGTTCAAAAGACTAAAAAGGAAAAACTATAAGGTGGACAGTCGGCGAGTTATTACCTCCCATAGCAGCAGCAGCATCCTTGGCCTTCTAAAGATTCTTCTTGGTCAGCTCTAGGTCAAGGTTGAGGCTGATTTGTTTCTTCTCCAACTCAGCAAACCGGTCCCCGGGCTTACAAGATTTTTGCGGTCAGCAAATAAGACACATCAGTCGAAAGAAACAAAAGTTAATCTCAGCAGAAAGTGTTCTAAGACTACTGCAGAATCAAAACATTCAATAGTAGTCTCGGGGACTACACCCAGTGGGTGCACTTGGCATGCCCCCACTAGTCCGGTTTACCACTCAGCATGGTCTGCCCCAGCGTGAGTATGCAAAAAAAAGAGATTCTCATACCCCGGCCGACTGCCCGCAGTCGACCGTGGTCTCGGGGCCTACACCCAGTGGGTGCACTCTGCGTGCCCCCACTGGTCTGGAACCCACTAGGATCAAACTATTCCACCAAGTGAAAGAACAATCAAGAAACATTCGACAAAGACCCCCGCCGAATCAAACATCCGACGGTGGTCTCGGGGACTACACCCAGTGGGTGCACTTTGCGTGCCCCACTGGTTCAGAGATACACTCGACTCACCTTGGTCGACTCAAGTGGAATAGCTATTCAACAATAAGTTAAAGCACCCAGTGGGTGATTGGATGCAAAATGCAGACTCGTGATAGATGCACATAAAAGGTTCCAAAACACTCATCCAGGGACATCTTACGGACAATGAATCAACAGCTTACAACTACTATATTGTAGCAAGGAAAAAATCAAATTGGAAGATCAGTTGGAAATCAACTAACCTTGACATTAATGTGCAGAGCAGAGCTGGCGTTGTAGGTAGCCTACCTGGCCTTGTGCACCACCTTCATCTGCTCCATCATAAGGTTTGCTTGGAGTATGTCTTCCTTGGCTGCACCCGCCGGGTCATCTTGAGTATGATGAGCAGCAAAGAGCGACGACGGTAGTACAATCGGAGCAATCACAGGATCTGAAGCATGGAGTTGCGCAGGCGAAGCAGGGACTTGAGCAATCGACACCGAAGGACGGTCAGTCGACACAGGATTGGCAAAAGAAACAGTGGCTCGAGTCGGGTCTTTGGACCGCTGGACCACCATTTTTGGTGCTGATGTCGGCTGAGGCTCTGATACGTCTCCAATGTATCTATAATTTTTGATTGTTCCATGCTATTATATTACCCGTTTTGGATGTTTATGGGCTTTACTTTACACTTTTATATAATTTTTGGGACTAACCTACTAACCGGAGGCCCAGCCCGAATTGCTGTTTTTCTTTGCCTATTTCAGTGTTTCAAAGAAAAGGAATATCAAACGGAGTCCAAACGGAATGAAACCTTCGGAAGCGAACTTTTCAGAACAAACACAATCCAGGAGACTTGGAGTGGACGTCAAGCTGCAAATGAGGCGGCCACAAGGGTGCCTGGCATGCCCTATGGGGGTGGGTGATATGTCTCCAACATATCTATAATTTTTAATTGTTCCATGCTATTATATTACCCGTTTTGGATGTTTATGGGCTTTACTTTACACTTTTATATCATTTTTGGGACTAACCTACTAACTGGAGGCCCAGCCCAAATTGCTGTTTTTTCGCCTATTTCAGTGTTTTGAAGAAAAGGCATATCAAACGGAGTTCAAACGGAATGAAACCTTCGGGAGAGTAATTTTTGGAACGGAAGCAATCCAGGAGACTTGGAGTATACGTCAGGGATGCAACGAGGAAGCCACGAGGCACGGAGGCGTGCCCTACCCCCCTGGACGCGCCCCCCACCCTCGTGGGCCCCTCGTGGCTCCCCTAACCGACTTCTTTCGCCTATATATGTCCATATACCCTAAAAACATCGAGGAGCACAATAGATCAGGAGTTCCGCCGCCGCAAGCCTCTGTAGCCACCAAAAACCAATCAGGACCTTGTTCCGGCACCCTGCCGGAGGGGGCATCCATCACCAGTGGCCATCTTCATCATCAAACGCTCTCCATGACAAGGAGGGAGTAGTTCACCCTCGAGGCTGAGGGTATGTACTAGTAGCTATGTGTTTGACATCTCTCTCTCGTGTTCTTGAGGTGATACGATCTTGATGTATCGCAAGCTTTGCTATTATAGTTGGATCTTATGATGTTTCTCCCCCTCTACTCTCATGTAATGGATTGAGTTTTCCCTTTGAAGTTGTCTTGTCGGATTGAGTCTTTAAGGATTTGAGAAGACTTGATGTATGTCTTGCTGTGCTTATCTATGGTGACAATGGGATATTCACATGATCTACTTGATGTATGTTTTGGTGATCAACTTGCGGGTTCAATGAACTTATGCATAGAGGTTGGCACACGTTTTTGTCTTTACTCTTCGGTAGAAACTTTGGGGCACTATTTGAAGTACTTTGTGTTGGTTGAATAGATGAATCTGAGATTGTGTGATGCATATCATATTATCATGCTCACGGATAATTGAGGTGACATTGGAGTATCTAGGTGACATTAGGGTTTTGGTTGATTTGTGTCTTAAGGTGTTATTCTAGTACGAACTCTATGATAGATCGAACGGAAAGAATAGCTTCGTGTTATTTTACTACGGACTCTTGAATAGATCGATCAGAAAGGATAACTTTGAGGTGGTTTCGTACCCTACAATAATCTCTTCATTTGTTCTCCACTATTAGTGACTTTGGAGTGACTCTTTGTTGCATGTTGAGGGATAGTTATATGATCCAATTATGTTATTATTGTTGAGAGAACTTGCACTAGCGAAAGTATGAACCCTAGGCCTTGTTTCCTAGCATTGCAATACCGTTTACGCTCACTTTTATCATTAGTTACCTTGATGTTTTTATAATTTCAGATTACAAAACCCTATATCTATCATCCATATTGCACTTGTATCACCATCTCTTCGCCGAACTAGTGCACCTATACAATTTACCATTGTATTGGGTGTGTTGGGGACACAAGAGACTCTTTGTTATTTGGTTGCAGGGTTGTTTGAGAGATACCATCTTCATCCTACGCCTCCCACGGATTGATAAAGCTTAGGTCATCCACTTGAGGGAAATTTGCTACTGTCCTACAAACCTCTACACTTGGAGGCCCAACAACGTCCACAATAAGAAGGTTGCATAGTAGACATCAAGCTCTTTTCTAGCGCCGTTGCCGGGGAGGTGAGTGCTTGAAGGTATATCTTTAGATCTTGCAATTGAATCTTTTAGTTTCTTGTGTTATAAATAGTTTAGTTTATAAAAGAAAACTACAAAAAAATGGAATTGAGCTTGCCTCATACGCTTCATCTTTTTAATATCTTTCGTGAAAATGACAGAAAGGAAAATTGTGCTAAATTGCTAGAAGAAGAATGCATTAAAATGTTTGGTACTAGATCTTTGTATGATGAGCATGATTGCAATGTTGTTAGTATGAATTCCTAGAATATCCATGATGCTAATGATATGCAAAGCCACAAGCATGGGGAAGCTATGTTTGATGAAGATGATATTTTTTTGTCCCCCAAGTTTTGATGAGCAAATTTATTATGATGAAAGAATGCCTCCTATTTGTGATGATTATTGTGATGATACGTATGCCATAAAGAATAAACATAACCATGAAACTTGTCATCATGATTTTAGTTTTCAATTGGATTATTCTTCACATGATAGTTACTTTGTTGAGTTTGCTCCCACTACTATTGATGAGAATAAATTTGCTTATGTGGAGAGTAGTAAAATTTCTATGCAAGTAGATCATGAAAATAATGCTTTATGTGTTGGTTATATTTTTGAATTCATTCATGATGCTACTGAAAATTATTATGAGAGAGGATCATATGCTTCTACATATTGCAATAATATCAAGTTTCCTCTCTATGTGTTGAAAAATTTGAAGTTATGCTTGTTTTGCCTTCCTATGCTAGTTGATTATTGTTTCCATAAGTTGTTTGCTCACAAAATACCTATGCATAGGAAGTTGGTTAGACTTAAATGTGTTATTAATATGATTCATGATGCTCTCTTTATGTTTCAATTCTTATCTTTTATGTGAGCATCATTGTCATCATCATGCGTAGCTAGAAAGGCATTAAAGAAAAACGCTTGTTGGGAGACAACCCAATATTTATCCTTACTGTTTTTGTGTTTCCACATGATTATGCTACTGTATTAATTATGTTTTATAGCTTTTGTTTCAATAAAGTTCCAAGTAAGACCTTTAGGATAGCTTACGGTGATAGTTGTGTTGATCCAGCTGAAAATCAGAAACTTTTGCACCCAGTAAATTAGTTTTGATAATTCACAAAAACGTTCTTTTGATATGATTATTTTTTATCTGGATTGGTAAACAAATTTCTTAGGACTTCCTAATTTGGTAGGACTTTTGGAGTTACAGAAGTATTCAAATGATACAGATTACTACAGACTGTTCTGTTTTTGACAGATTCTGTTTTCTATGTGTTGTTTGCTTATTTTGATGTATCTATGAGTAGTATCGGAGGGTATGAACCATAGAGAAGTTGGAATACAGTAGATATTACACCAATATGAATTTAGAATGAGTTCAGAACAGTACCTAAGTGGTGGTTTATTTTCTTATACTAATGGAGCTTACGAGTTTTCTGTTGAGTTTTGTGTTGTGAAGTTTTCAAGTTTTGGGTAAAGATTCGATGGACTATGGAATAAAGAGTGGCAAGAGCCTAAGCTTGGGGATGCCCAAGGCACCCCAAGGTAATATTAAAGGACAACCAAGAGCCTAAGCTTGGGTATGCCCCGTATGGCATCCCCTCTTTTGTCTATAGGTAACTTTACTTGGAGCTATATTTTTATTCACCACATGATATGTGTTTTGCTTGGAGCATCATTTTATTTTGTTTTATTTTGCTTGATGTTTGAATAAAATACCAAGATATGAAATTCTTAAATGTTAGAGAGTATTCACATAGTTGCATAATTATTTAAAAACTCATTGATCTTCACTTATATCTTTTGGAGTAGTTTGTCTTTTGCTCTAGTGCTACACTTATATCTTTTTAGAGCACGGCAGTGGTTTTATTTTGTAGAAATTAATGAACTCTCTTGCTTCACTTATATTATTTTGAGAGTCTTTTAGAACAGCATGGTATTTGCTCTGGTTATAAAATTTGTCCTAGAATGATGGGCATCCAAGTTGGGTATAATAATAACTATCATAGAAAGTGAATTGGATGCTATGGTCAATTTGATGCTTTATAATTGTTTTGAGATATGAGGATGGTAATATTAGAGTCATGCTAGTGTAGTAATTATGAATTTGAGGAATACTTGTGTTGAAGTTTGTGATTCCCGTAGCATGCACGTATGGTGAACCGTTATGTGATGAAGTTGGAGCATGATTTATTTATTGATTGTCTTCCTTATGAGTGGCGGTCGGGGACGAGTGATGGTCTTTTCCTACCAATCTATCCCCCTAGGAGCATGCGCGTAGTACTTCGTTTCAATAGTTTGTAGATTTTTGCAATAAGTATATGAGTTCTTTATGACTAATGTTGAGTCCATGGATTATATGCACTCTCACCCTTCCACCATTGCTAGCCTATCTTGTGTCGCGCAACTTTCGCCGGTACCATACACCCACCATATACCTTCCTCAAAACAGCCACCATACCTACCTATTATGGCATTTCCATAGCCATTCTGATTGCCATGCAACTTTCCACCGTTCTGTTTATTATGACACGCTCCATCATTGTCATATTGCTTTTGCATGATCATGTAGTTGACATCGTATTTGTGGCAAATCCACCTTGATAATTCTTTCATACATGTCAGTCTTGATTCATTGCATATCCCGGTACACCGCCGGAGGCATCCACATAGAGTCATATGTTGTTCTAAGTATTGAGTTGTAATTCTTGAGTTGTAAGTAAATAAAAGTGTGATGATCTTCATAATTAGAGCATTGTCCCAAGTGAGGAAAGGATGATGGAGACTATGATTCCCCCACAAGTCGGGATGAGACTCCAGACTTTATGAAAAAGACAAAAAAAGAGAAAGGACATAAAAAAGGCCCAAAAAAGGAGAAAGGCCATAAAAAAGAGAAAGTCCCAAAAAAATGAGAGAAAATGAGAGAAGGGACAATGTTACTATCCTTTTACCACACTTGTGCTTCAAAGTAGCACCATGATTTTCATGATAGAGAGTCTCCTATGTTGTCACTTTCATATACTAGTGGGAATTTTTCATTATAAAACTTGGCTTGTATACTCCAATGATGGGCTTCCTCAAAATGCCCTAGGTCTTCGTGAGCAAGCAAGTTGGATGCACACCCACTTAGTTTCTTTTGTTGAGCTTTCATACACTTATAGCTCAAGTGCATCCGTTGCATGGCAATCCCTACTCACTCACATTGATATATATTAATGGGCATCTCCATAGCCCGTTGATACGCCTAGTTGATGTGAGACTATCTTCTCCTTTTTTGTCTTCTCCACAACCACCATTCTATTCCACATATAGTGTTATGTCCATGGCTCACTCTCATGTATTGCTTGAAAGTTGAAAAAGTTTGAGAATACTAAAGTATGAAACAATTGCTTGGCTTGTCATCGGGGTTGTGCAATACTTTGTGTGATGAAGATAGAGCATAGCCAGACTATATGATTTTGTAGGGATAACTTTATTTAACCATGTTATTTTGAGAAGACATGATTGCGTTGTTAGTATGCTTGAAGAATTATTGTTTTCATGTCAATATGAACCTTTATCTTGAATCATTTGGATCTGAATATTCATGCCACAATAAAGAAAATTACATTGAGAAATATGCTAGGTAACATTCCGCATCAAAAATTCTGCTTTTATCATTTACCTACTCGAGGACGAGCAGGAATTAAGCTTGGGGATGCTTGATACGTCTCCAACGTATCTATAATTTTTTATTGTTCCATGCTATTATATTACCCGTTTTGGATGTTTATGGGCTTTACTTTACACTTTTATATCATTTTTGGGACTAACCTACTAACCGGAGGCCGAGCCCAAATTGCTATTTTTTTGCCTATTTCAGTGTTTCGAAGAAAAGGAATATCAAACGGAGTCCAAACGGAATGAAACCTTCGGGAGAGTTATTTTTGGAACGGAAGCAATCCAGGAGACTTGGAGTATACGTCAAGGATGCAACGAGGAAGCCATAAGGCAGGGAGGCATGCCCCCCACCCTCGTGGGCCCCTCGTGGCTCCCCTGGCCGACTTCTTTCGCCTATATATGTCCATATATCCTAAAAACATCAAGGAGCACAATAGATCGGGAGTTCCGCAGCCGCAAGCCTCTGTAGCCACCAAAAACCAATCGGGACCCTGTTCCGGCACCCTACCGGAGGGGGAATCCATCACCGGTGGCCATCTTCATCATCCCGGTGCTCTCCATGATGAGGAGGGAGTAGTTCACCCTCGGGGCTGAGGGTATGTAGCAGTAGCTATGTGTTTGGTCTCTCTCTCTCTCGTGTTCTTGAGGTGATACGATCTTGATGTATCGCAAGCTTTGCTATTATAGTTGGATCTTATGATGTTTCTCCCCCTCTACTCTCTTGTAATGGATTGAGTTTTCCCTTTGAAGTTGTCTTGTCAGATTGAGTCTTTAAGGATTTGAGAACACTTGATGTATGTCTTGCCGTGCTTATCTGTGGTGACAATGGGATATTCATGTGATCTACTTGATGTATGTTTTGGTGATCAACTTGCGGGTTCAATGAACTTATGTTGGGGAACGTTGCATAAAATAAAAAAGATTCTATGTTCACCAAGATCAATCTATGAGTTCATCTAGCAACGAGAGAGAGGAGTGCATCTACATACCCTTGTAGATCGCGAGCGGAAGCGTTCAAGAGAACGGGGTTGAGGGAGTCGTACTCGTCGTGATCCAAATCACCGGAGATCCTAGCGCCGAACGGACGGCACCTCCGCGTTCAACACACGTACGGTCAGCGTGACGTCTCCTCCTTCTTGATCCAGGAAGGGGGGAGGAGAGGTTGATGAAGATCCAGCAGCACGACGGTGTGGTAGTGGATGCAGCAGGGATCCGACAGGGCTTCGCCAAGCGACTACGAGAGGGAGAGGTGTAGCAAGGGGGGAAGGGAGGCACCAGGTGTCAGGGTTCGGCTGCCCTCCCACCCCCCCTCTTTATATAGGGAACCTAGGGGGCGCCGGCCCTAGGAGATGGGATCTCCTAGGGGGGCGGTGGCCAAGGGGGGAAACTTGCCCCCCAAGGCAAGTGGAGGCGCCCCCTCCCCTAGGGTTCCCAACCCTAGGCGCAGAGGGGGGCCCAGGGGGGGCGCACCAGCCCACCAGGGGCTGGCTCCCCTCCCACTTCAGCCCATGGGGCCCTCCGGGATAGGTGGCCCCACCCGGTGGACCCCCGGGACCCTTCCGGTGGTCCCGGTACAATACCGGTGAACCCCGAAACTTTCCCGATGGACGAAACTCGACTTCCCATATATAATTCTTTACCTCCGGACCATTCCGAAACTCCTCATGACGTCCGGGATCTCATACGGACTCCGAACAACTTTCAGTTTGCTGCATACTAATATCTTTACAACCCTAGCATCACCGAACCTTAAGTGTGTAGACCCTACGGGTTCGGGAGACACGCAGACTTGACCGAGACTACTCTCCGTTCAATAACCAACAACGGGATCTAGATACCCATGTTGGCTCCCACATGCTCCTCGATGATCTCATCAGATGAACCATGATGTCGAGGATTCAAGCAACCCCGTATACAGTTCCCTTTGTCAATCGGTATGTTACTTGCCCGAGATTCGATCGTCGGTATCCCAATACCTTGTTCAATCTCGTTACCGGCAAGTCACTTTACTCGTACCGTAATGCATGATCCCATGACCATACACTTGGTCACTTTGAGCTCATTATGATGATGCATTACCGAGTGGGCTTAGAGATACCTCTTCGTCATACGAAGTGACAAATCCCAGTCTCGATCCATGTCAACCCAACAGACACTTTCGGAGATACCTGTAGTTCACCTTTAGAGTCACCCAGTTACGTCGTGATGTTTGGTACACCCAAAGCACTCCTACGGTATCCGGGAGTTACACGATCTCATGGTCTAAGGAAAAGATACTTGACATTGGAAAAGCTCTAGCAAAACGAACTACACGATCTTGTGCTATGCTTAGGATTGGGTCTTGTCCATCACATCATTCTCCTAATGATGTGATCCTGTTATCAATGACATCCAATGTCCATAGTCAGGAAACCATGACTATTTGTTGATCAACGAGCTAGTTAACTAGAGGCTCACTAGGGACATGTTGTGGTCTATGTATTCACACGTGTATTACGATTTCTGGATAATACAATTAAAGCATGAATAAAAGACAATTATCATGAACAAGGAAATATAATAATAATCCTTTTACTATTGCCTCTAGGGCATATTTCCAACAGTCTCCCACTTGCACTAGAGTCAATAATCTAGTTACATTGTGATGAATCGAACACCCATAGAGTTCTGGTGTTGATCATGTTTTGCTCGTGGAAGAGGTTTAGTCAACGGATCTGTGACATTCAGATCCGTATGTACTTTGCAAATATCTATGTCTCCATCTTGAACATTTTCACAGATGGAGTTGAAACGACGCTTGATGTGCCTGGTCTTCTTGTGAAACCTAGGCTCCTTGGCAAGGGCAATATCTCCAGTGTTGTCACAGAAGAGAGTGATCGGCCCCGACGCATTGGGTATGACTCCTAGGTCAGTGATGAACTCCTTCATCCATATTGCTTCATGTGCTGCCTCCGAGGCTGCCATGTACTCCGCTTCACATGTAGATCCCGCCACGACGCTCTGCTTGCAACTGCACCAGCTTACTGCTCCACGATTCAACGTATACACGTATCCGGTTTGTGACTTAGAGTCATCCAGATCTGTGTCGAAGCTAGCATCGACGTAACCCTTTACGACGAGCTCTTCGTCACCTCCATAAACGAGAAACATGTCCTTTGTCCTTTTCAGGTACTTAAGGATATTTAACCGTTGTCCAGTGTTCCTTGTCGGGATTACTTTGGTACCTCCCTACCAAACTTACGGAAAGGTTTACATCAGGTCTAGTACACAGCATGGCATACATAATAGATCCTATGGGTGAGGCATAGGGGATGACACTCATCTCTTCTTTATCTTCTGTCGTGGTCGGGCATTGAGCCGAGCTCAATCTCACACCTTGCAATACAGGCAAGAACCCTTTCTTGGACTGATCCATATTGAACTTCTTCAATATCTTATCAAGGTATGTGCTTTGTGAAGGACCTATGAGGCGTCTCGATCTATCCCTATAGATCTTGATGACTAATATGTAAGCAGCTTCTCCAAGGTCCTTCATTGAAAAACACTTATTCAAGTAGTCCTTAATGCTGTCCAAAAGTTCTATATCATTTCCCATCAAAAGTATGTCATCTACATATAATATGAGAAATGCTACAGAGCTCCCACTCACTTTCTTGTAAACGCAGGCTTCTCCATAAGTCTGCATAAACCCAAACGCTTTGATCATCTCATGAAAGCGAATGTTCCAACTCCGAGATGCCTGCACCAGCCCATAAATGGATCGCTGGAGCTTGCATACCTTGTTAGCATTCTTAGGATCGACAAAGCCTTCCGGCTGCATCATATACAGTTCTTCCTTAAGATAGCCGTTAAGGAATGCCGTTTTGACGTCCATCTGCCATATCTCATAATCATAGTATGCGGCAATTGCTAACATGATTCGGACGGACTTCAGCTTCGCTACGGGAGAGAAAGTCTCATCGTAGTCAACCCCTTGAACTTGCCGATAACCCTTAGCGACAAGTCGAGCTTTATAGATGGTGACATTACCATCCGCGTCCGTCTTCTTCTTAAAGATCCATTTTTTTCTATCGCTCGCCAATCATCGGGCAAGTCTGTCAAAGTCCATACTTTGTTTTCATACATGGATTCTATCTCGGATCGCATGGCTTCAAGCCATTTGTTGGAATTTAGGCCCGCCATCGCTCCTTCATAGTTCGAAGGTTCACCGTTGTCTAACAACATGATTTCCAGGACAGGGTTGCCATACCACTTTGGTGTGGAACGTGTCCTTGTGGACGTACGAAGTTCAGTAGCAACTTGATCCGAAGTACCTTGATCATCATCATAATTTCCTCCCCAGTCAGTGTAGGCACCATAGGAACATTTTCCTGAGCTGCACTACGTTCCGGTTCAATAGGTAGTACTTCATCGAGTTCTACTTTCCTCCCACTTACTCCTCTTGAGAGAAACTCTTTTTCTAGAAAGGATTTGTTCTTGGCAACAAAGATCTTGCCTTCGGATCTAAGGTAGAAGGTATACCCAATGGTTTCCTTAGGGTATCCTATGAAGACGCATTTTTCCGACTTGGGTTCGAGCTTTTCAGGTTGAAGTTTCTTGACATAAGCATCGCATCCCCAAACTTTTAGAAATGACAGCTTAGGTTTCTTCCCAAACCATAATTCATATGGTGTCGTCTCAACGGATTTAGGCGGAGCCCTATTTAAAGTGAATGTAGCTGTCTCTAGAGCGTATCCCCAAAATGATAGCGGTAAATCGGTAAGAGACATCATAGATCGCACCATATCCAATAGAGTGCGATTACGATGTTCGGACACACCATTACGCTAAGGTGTTCCAGGCGGCGTGAGTTGTGAAACGATTCCACATTTTCTTAAGTGCGTACCAAATTCGTGACTTAAATATTCTCCTCCACGATCTGATCGTAAGAACTTTATTTTTCGGTCACGTTGATTCTCTACTTCATTCTGAAATTCCTTGAACATTTCAAAGGTCTCAGACTTGTGTTTCATCAAGTAGACATACACATATCTACTTAAGTCATCAGTGAGAGTGAGAACATAACGATATCCTCCGCGAGCCTCAACGCTCATTGGACCAGACACATCAGTATGTATGATTTCCAATAAGTTGGTTGCTCGCTCCATTGTTCTAGAGAACGGAGTCTTGGTCATTTTGCCCATGAGGCATGGTACGCATGTGTCAAATGATTCATAATCGAGAGACTCTAAAAGTCCATCAGCATGGAGCTTCTTCATGCGCTTGACACCAATGTGACCAAGATGGCAGTGCCACAGGTATGTGGGACTATCGTTATCAACTTTACATCTTTTGGTATTCACACTATGAATATGTGTAACATTACGTTCGAGATTCATTAAAAATAAACCATTGACCATCGGGGCATGACCATAAAACATATCTCTCATATAAATAGAACAACCATTATTCTCAGATTTAAATGAGTAGCCATCTCGTATTAAACGAGATCCAGATACAATGTTCATGCTCAAACTTGGCACTAAATAACAATTATTGAGGTTTAAAACTAATCCCGTGGGTAAATGTAGAGGCAGCGTGCCGACGGCGATTACGTCGACCTTGGAACCATTCCCGACGCGCATCGTCACCTCCTCCTTCGCCAGTCTCCGCTTATTTCGCAGCTCCTGCTGTGAGTTACAAATATGAGCAATGGCACCGGTATCAAATACCCAGGAGTCACTACGAGTACTGGTAAGGTACACATCAATTACATGTATATCACATATACCTTTAGTGTTGCCGGCCTTCTTGTCCGCTAAGTATTTGGGGCAGTTCCGCTTCCAGTGACCCTTCCCTTTGCAATAAAAGCACTCAGTCTCAGGCTTGGGTCCATTCTTTGACTTCTTCCCGGCAACTGGCTTACCGGGCGCGGCAACATCCTTGCCGTCCTTCTTGAAGTTCTTCTTACCCTTGCCCTTCTTGAACTTGGTGGTTTTATTGACCATCGACACTTGATGTTCTTTCTTGATTTCTACCTCTGCCGACTTCAGCATTGAAAATACTTCAGGAATAGTTTTCACCATCCCCTGTGTTGGGAACGTAGTAATTTCAAAAATTTCCTACGCACATGCAAGATCATGGTGATGCATAGCAACAAGACGGGAGAGTGTGTCCACGTACCCTCGTAGACCGAAAGCGGAAGCGTTAGCACAACGCGGTTGATGTAGTCGTACGTCTTCACGGCCCGACCGATCAAGCACCGAAACTACGACACCTCCGAGTTCTAGAAAACGTTCAGCTCGATGACGTCCCTCGAACTCCGATCCAGCCGAGTGTCGAGGGAGAGTTCCGTCAGCACGACGGCGTGGTGACGATCTTGATGTTCTACCGTCGCAGGGCTTCGCCTAAGCACCGCTACGATATTATCGAGGTGGACTATGGTGGAGGGGGGCACCGCACACGGCTAAGAGATCCAAGGGATCAATTGTTGTTGTTCCTAGAGGTGCCCCCCTACCCCCGTATATAAAGGAGCAAGTGGGGAGGGGGCGCGCCAAAGGGAGTCCTACTCCCACCGGGAGTAGGACTCCCTCCTTCCTTGTTGGAGTAAGAGAAGGGGAAAGAGGGGGAGAGGAATAAGGAAAAGGGGGCTGCGCCCCTTGTCCAATTCGGACCAGAGGGGGGCGCACGCCTCCTTCCTTTTGGCCTCTCTCCTCTATTCCTGTATGGCCCAATAAGGCCCATATACTCCCCGGCGAATTCCCGTAACTCTCCGGTACTCCGAAAAATACCCGAATCACTCGGAACCTTTCCGATGTCCGAATATAGTCGTTCAATATATTGATCTTTATGTCTCGACCATTTCGAGACTCCTCGTCATGTCCCCGATCTCATCCGGGACTCCGAACTCCTTCGGTACATCAAAACTCATAAACTCATAATATAACTGTCATCGAAACCTTAAGCGTGCGGACCCTACGGGTTCAAGAACTATGTAGACATGACCGACACACGTTTCCGGTCAATAACCAATAGCGGAACCTGGATGCTCATATTGGCTCCCACATATTCTACGAAGATCTTTATCGGTCAAACCACATAACAACATACGTTGTTCCCTTTGTCATCGGTATGTTACTTGCCCGAGATTCGATCGTCGGTATCCAATACCTAGTTCAATCTCGTTACCGGCAAGTCTCTTTACTCGTTACGTAATGCATCATTCTGTAACTAACTCATTAGCTACATTGCTTGCAAGGCTTATAGTGATGTGCATTACCGAGAGGGCCCAGAGATACCTCTCCGACAATCAGAGTGACAAATCCTAATCTCGAAATACGCCAACCCAACATGTACCTTCGGAGACACCTGTAGAGCTCCTTTATAATCACCCAATTACGTTGTGACGTTTGGTAGCACACAAAGTGTTCCTCCGGTAAACGGGGGTTGCATAATCTCATAGTCATAGGAACATGTATAAGTCATGAAGAAAGCAATAGCAACATACTAAACGATCAAGTGCTAAGCTAACGGAATGGGTCAAGCCAATCACATCATTCTCCTAATGATGTGATCCCATTAATCAAATGACAACTCTTTTGTCCATGGCTAGGAAACATAACTATCTTTGATAAACGAGCTAGTCAAGTAGAGGCATACTAGTGACACTATGTTTGTCTATGTATTCACACATGTATTATGTTTCCGGTTAATACAATTCTAGCATGAATAATAAACATTTATCATGATATAAGGAAATAAATAATAACTTTATTATTGCCTCGAGGGCATATTTCCTTCAGTCTCCCACTTGCACTAGAGTCAATAATCTAGTTCACATCAGCATGTGTTTCAACACCAATATTCACATCTGTATGTGATTAATACCCATAGTTCACATCGTCATGTGATCAACACCCAAAGGGTTTACTAGAGTCAATAATCTAGTTCACATCGCTATGTGATTAACACCCAAAGAGTACTAAGGTATGATCATGTTTTGCTCGTGAGAGAAGTTTAGTCAACGGGTCTGTCATATAACAGAGTCGTATGTATTTTGCAAATATTCTATGTCTACAATGCTTTGCACGGAGCTACTCTAGCTAATTGCCCCCACTTTCAATATGTATCCAGATTGAGACTTAGAGTCATCTGGATCGGTGTAAAAGCTTGCATCGATGTAACTCTTTACGACGAACTCTTTTATCACCTCCATAATCGAGAAACATATCCTTATTCTACTAAGGATAATTTTGACCAATGTCCAGTGATCTACTTCTAGATCACTATTGTACTCCCTTGCCAAATTCAGAGCAAGGTATACAATAGGTCTGGTACATAGCATACTTTATAGAACCTATGACTGAGGCATAGGGAATGATTTTCATTCTCTTTTCTATTTTCTGCCGTGGTCGGGATTTGAGTCTTTACTCAATTTCACACCTTTGCAACACAGGCAAGAACTCTTTCTTTGACTGTTCCATTTTGAACTATTTCAAAATCTTGACAAGGTATGTACTTATTGAAAACTTATCAAGCGTCTTGATCTATCTCAATAGATCTTGATGCTCAATACGTAAGTAGCTTTACTAAGGTCTTTCTTTTAAAGAACTCCTTTCAAATACTCCTTTATGCTTTCCAGAAAAATTCTACATCATTTCTGATCAACAATATGTTACTCACATATATTTATTAGAAAGGCGGTAGTGCTCCCACTCACTTTATTGTAAATACAGGACTTTCCAAAAGTCTGTATAAAACCACATGCTTTGATCAATTCATCAAAGCGTATATTCCAACTCCGAGATGCTTGCACCAGTCCATTGATGGATCGTTGGAGCTTGCACATTTTGTTAGCATCTTTAGGATTGACAAAACCTTCTAGTTGTATCATATATAACACTTCTTTAAGAAATCCATTAAGGAATGCAGTTTTGACACCCATTTCCCATATTTCATAAAATGTGGCAATTGCTAACATGATTCAGACAGACTTAAGCATCGATATGAGTGAGAAAATCTCATTGTATTCAACACCTTGAACTTGTCGAAAACCTTTTGCAACAAGTCGAGCTTTGTAGATAGTAACACTACTATTAGTGTACGTCTTCCTCTTGAAGATCCATTTATTTAACTTGACTTGCTGATCATCGAGCAGGTCAACCAAAGTCCACACTTTGTTACTATATATGGATCCTATCTCAGATTTTATGGCCTCAAGCCATTTCGCGGAATCTGGGCTCATCATCGCTTCCTCATAGTTCGTAGGTTCATCATGGTCTAGTAACATGACTTCTAGAACAGGATTACCGTACCACTTTGGTGCGGATCTTATTCTAGAAGACCTACGAGGTTTGGTAGTAATTTGATCTAAAGCTTCATGATCATCATCATTAGCTTCCTCACTAATTGGTGTAGGAATCACAGGAACTGATTTCTGTGATGAACTACTTTCCAATTCGAGAGAAGGTACAATTACCTTATCAAGCTCTACTTTCCTCCCACTCACTTCTTTCGAGAGAAAACTCCTTCTCTAGAAAGGATCCATCTTAGCAATGAATAACTTTGCCTTAGGATCTGTGATAGAACGTGTACCCAATAGTTACCTTTGGGTATTCTATGAAGACGCACTTCTCCGATTTGGGTTCGAGCTTATCAGGTTGAATTTATTTTTTCACATAAGCATCGCATCCCCAAACTTTAAGAAACGACAACTTTGGTTTCTTGCCAAACCACAGTTCATAAGGCGTCGTCTCAACAGATTTTGATGGTGCCCTATTTAAAGTGAATGCAGCTGTCTCTAATGCATAACCCCAAAACGATAGTGGTAAATCGGTAAGAGACATCATAGATTGCACTATATCCAATAAAGTACTGTTTATGACGTTCGGACACACCATTAAGCTGTGGTGTTCCAGGTGGCATGAGTTTGTGAAACTATTCCACATTGTTTTAGTTGAAGACCAAACTTGTAACTCAAATATTTGTCTCCGCAACCAAATTGCAGAAACTTTATTTTCTTATTACGATGATTCTCCACTTCACTCTAAAATTGTTTGAACTTTTAAAATGTTTCAGACTTGTGCTTCATTAAGTAGATATACTCATATCTGCTCAATTCATGTTGTGAAGGTCAAAAAATAACGGTACCCGCCACGAGCATCAACACTCATTGGACCGTATACATCGGTATATATTATTTCCATCAAGTCAGTAGCTCGTTCCATTGTTCCGGAGAACGGAGTTTTAGTCATCTTGCCCAAAAGGCACGGTTCGCAAGCATCAAATGATTCATAACCAAATAATTCTGAAAATCCATCTTTATGGAGTTTCTTCATGCGCTTTACACCGATATGACCCAAACGGCAGTGCCACAAATAAGTTGCACTATCATTATTAACTTTGCATCTTTTGGCATCAATATTATGAATATGTGTATCACTACAATCGAGATCCAACAAACTATTTTCATTGGGTGTATGACCATCAAAGGTTTTATTCATTTAAACAGAACAACAATTATTCTCTTATTTTAAATGAATAACTATATTGCAATAAACATGATCAAATCATATTCATGCTCAACGCAAACGCCAAATAACATTTATTTAGGTTCAACACTAATCCCGAAAGTATAGGGAGTGTGCGATGACGATCATATCAATCTTGGAACTACTTCCAACACTCATCGTCACTTCCCCTTCAACTAGTCTCTGTTTATTCTGTAACTCCTGTTTCGAGTTACTAATCTTAGCAACCGAACAAGTATCAAATACTCAGGGGCTACTATAAACACTAGTAAGGCACACATCAATAACCTGTATATCAAATATACCCTTGTTCAATTTGCCATCCTTTTTATCCACCAAATATTCAGGCATTTCCGCTTCTAGTGACCATTTCCTTTGCAGTATAATCACTCAGTTTCAGGCTTTGGTCCAGCTTTGGGCTTCATTGCGGGAGTGACAACTTGCTTGCCATTCTACTTGAAGTTCCCTTTCTTTTCCTTTTCCCTTTTCTTGAAACTAGTGGTCTTGTCAATCATCAACACTTGATGCTCTTTTCTTGATTTCTACCTTCGTCGATTTCAGCTTCACGAAGAGCTCGGGAATCGTTTTCTTCATCCCTCGCATTATAGTTCATCACGAAGTTCCAGTAACTTGGTGATGGTGACTAGAGAACTCTGCCAATCACTATCTTATCTGGAAGATTAACTCCCACTTGATTCAAGCGATTGTAGTACCCAGACAATCTGAGCACATGCTCACTAGTTGAGCGATTCTCCTCCATCTTTTAGCTATAGAACTTGTTGGAGACTTCATATCTCTCAACTCGGGTATTTGCTTGAAATATTAACTTCAACTCCTGGAACATCTCATATGGTCCATGACGTTCAAAACATCTTTGAAGTCCCAATTTTAAGCCATAAAGCATGGTGCACAAAACTATCAAGTAGTCATCATATTGAGCTAGCCAAATGTTCATAACGTCTGCATATGCTCCTGCAATAGGTCTGTCACCTAGCGGTGCATCAAGGACATAATTCTTCTGTGCAGCAAATGAGGATAAACCTCAGATCACGGACCAAATCTGCATCATTGCTACTAACATCTTTCAACATAATTTTCTCTAGGAACATATCAAAATAAACATATGAAAGCAACAACGCAAGCTATTGATCTACAACATAATTTGCAAAATACTACCAGGACTAAGTTCATGATAAATGTAAGTTCAATTAATCATATTACTTAAGAACTCCCACTTAGATAGACATCCCTCTAATCCTCTAAGTGATTACGTGATCCATATCAACTACACCATGTCCGATCATCACGTGAGATGGAGTAGTTTCAACAGTGAACATCAATATGTTGATCATATCTACTATATGATTCACGTTCGACCTTTTGGTCTCCGTGTTCCGAGGCCATATCTGTATATGCTAGGCTCGTCAAGTTTAACCTGAGTATTCCACGTGTGCAACTGTTTTGCACCCGTTGTATTTGAACGTAGAGCCTATCACACCCGATCATCACGTGGTGTCTCAGCACGAAGAACTTTTGCAACGGTGCATACTCAGGGAGAACACTTCTTGATAATTTAGTGAGAGATCATCTTAAAATGCTACCGTCAATCAAAGCAAGATAAGATGCATAAAGGATAAACATCACATGCAATCAATATAAGCGATATGATATGGCCATCATCATCTTGTGCTTGTGGTCCATCTCCGAAGCACCGTCATGATCACCATCGTCACCGGCGCGACACCTTGATCTCCATCGTAGCATCGTTGTCGTTGCGCCATCTATTGCTTCTACGACTATCGCTACCGCTTAGTGATAAAGTAAAGCAATTACACGGCGTTGGCATTTCATACAATAAAGCGACAACCATATGGCTCCTGCCAGTTGCCGATAACTTCGGTTACAAAACATGATCATCTTATACAATAAAATATAGCATCACGTCTTGACCATATCACATCACAACATGCCCTTCAAAAACAAGTTAGACGTCCTCTACTTTGTTGTTGCAAATTTTACGTGGCTGCTACGGGCTGAGCAAGAACCGTTCTTACCTACGCATCAAAACCACAACGATAGTTCGTCAAGTTAGTGTTGTTTTAACCTTTGCATGGACCGGGCGTAGTCACACTCGGTTCAACTAAAGTTGGAGAAACAGACACCCGCTAGTCACCTGTGTGCAAAGCACGGCGATAAAACCAGTCTCACGTAAGCGTACGCGTAATGTCGGTCCGGGCCGCTTCATCCAACAATACCGCTGAACCAAAGTGTGGCATGCTGGTAAGCAGTATGACTTGTATCGCCCACAACTCACTTGTGTTCTACTCGTGCAAATAACATCAAGGCATAAAACCAGGCTCGGATGCGACTGTTGGGGAACGTAGTAATTTCAAAAATTTCCTACGCACATGCAAGATCATGGTGATGCATAGCAACGAGACGGGAGAGTGTGTCCACGTACCCTCGTAGATCGAAAGCGGAAGCGTTAGCACAACGCGGTTGATGTAGTCGTACGTCTTCACGGCCCGACCGATCAAGCACCGAAACTACGGCACCTCCGATTCTAGCACACGTCCAGCTCGATGACGTCCCTCGGACTCCGATCCAGCCGAGTGTCGAGGGAGAGTTCCGTCAGCACGACGACGTGGTGACGATCTTGATGTTCTACTGTCGCAGGGCTTCGCCTAAGCACCGCTACGATATTATCGAGGTGGACTATGATGGAGGGGGGCACCGCACACGGCTAAGAGATCCAAGGGATCAATTGTTATTGTTCCTAGAGGTGCCCTCCTACCCCCGTATATAAAGGAGCAAGGGGGGAGGGGGCGCGCTAACGGGAGACCTACTCCCACCGGGAGTAGGACTCCCTCCTTCCTTGTTGGAGTAAGAGAAGGGGAAAGAGGGGGAGAGGAATAAGGAAAAGGGGGCTGCGCCCCTTGTCCAATTCGGACTAGAGGGGGGGCGCACGCCTCCTTCCTTTTGGCCTCTCTCCTCTATTCCCGTATGGCCCAATAAGGCCCATATACTCCCCGGCGAATTCCCGTAACTCTCCGGTACTCCGAAAAATACCCGAATCACTCGGAACCTTTCCGATGTCCGAATATAGTCGTCCAATATATCGATCTTTACGTCTCGACCATTTTGAGACTCCTCGTCATTTCCCCGATCTCATCCGGGACTCCGAACTCCTTCGGTATATCAAAACTCATAAACTCATAATATAACTGTCATCGAAACCTTAAGCGTGCGGACCCTACGGGTTCGAGAACTATGTAGAAATGACCGAGACACGTTTCCGGTCAATAACCAATAGCGGAACCTGGATGCTCATATTGGCTCCCACATATTCTACGAAGATCTTTATCGGTCAAACCGCATAACAACATACGTTGTTCCCTTTGTCATCGGTATGTTACTTGCCCGAGATTCGATCGTCGGTATCCAATACCTAGTTCAATCTCGTTACCGGCAAGTCTCTTTACTCGTTACGTAATGCATCATTCCGTAACCAACTCATTAGCTACATTGCTTGCAAGGCTTATAGTGATGTGCATTATCGAGAGGGCCCAGAGATACCTCTCCGACAATCAGAGTGACAAATCCTAATCTCGAAATACGCCAACCCAACATGTACCTTCGGAGACACCTGTAGAGCTCCTTTATAATCACCCAGTTACGTTGTGACGTTTGGTAGCACACAAAGTGTTCCTCCGGTAAATGGGAGTTGCATAATCTCATAGTCATAGGAACATGTATAAGTCATGAAGAAAGCAATAGCAACATACTAAATGATCAAGTGCTAAGCTAACGGAATGGGTCAAGCCAATCACATCATTCTCCTAATGATGTGATCTCGTTAATCAAATGACAACTCTTTTATCCATGGCTAGGAAACATAACCATCTTTGATAAACGAGCTAGTCAAGTAGAGGCATACTAGTGACACTATGTTTGTCTATGTATTCACACATGTATTATGTTTCCGGTTAATACAATTCTAGCATGAATAATAAACATTTATCATGATATAAGGAAATAAATAATAACTTTATTATTGCCTCGAGGGCATATTTCCTTCACCCTGCATATTGTAGTTCATCACAAAGCTCTTGTAGCTCGGTGGGAGCGACTGAAGGATTCTGTCAATGATCGCCTCATCCGGGAGGTTAATGTCCAGCTGAGACATGCGGTTGTGCAACCCAGACATTTTGAGTATGTGCTCACTGACAAAACTATTTTCCTCCATCTTACAGCTATAGAACTTGTCGGAGACATCATATCTTTCGACCCGGGCATGAGCTTGAAAAACCATTTTCAGCTCCTCGAACATCTCATATGCTCTGTGTTGCTCAAAATGCTTTTGGAGCCCCGGTTCTAAGCTGTAAAGCATGCCGCACTGAACGAGGGAGTAATCATCAGCACGTGACTATCAAGCATTCATAACGTCTTGGTTCTCTGGGATGGGTGCTTCACCTAGCGGTCCGTCTAGGACATATGCTTTCTTGGCAGCTATGAGGATGATCCTCAGGTTCCGGACCCAGTCCATATAGTTACTGCCATCATCTTTCAGCTTGGTTTTCTCTAGGAACGCGTTGAAGTTCATGTTGACATGAGCGTTGGACATTTGATCTACAAGACATTTTTTCAAAGATTTTAGACTAAGTTCATGATAATTAAGTTCATCTAATCAAATTATTTAATGAACCCCCACTCAGATTTGACATCCCTCTAGTCATCTAAGTGTTACATGATCCGAGTCGACTAGGCCGTGTCCGATCATCACGTGAGACGGACTAGTCATCATCGGTGAACATCTCCATGTTGATCGTATCTTCCATACGACTCATGTTTGACCTTTCGGTCTCTGTGTTCCGAGGCCATGTCTGTACATGCTAGGCTCGTCAAGTTAACCTAAGTGTTTTTGCATGTGTAAAACTGTCTTACACCCGTTGTATGTGAACGTAGGAATCTATCCCACCCGATCATCACGTGGTGCTTCGAAACAACGAACTTTAGCAATGGCGCACATTTAGGGGGGACACTTTCTTGAAATTATTATGAGGGATCATCTTATTTACTACCGTCGTTCTAAGTAAACAAGATGCATAAACATAATAAACATCACATGCAATTAAATAGTAGTGACATGATATGGCCAATATCATATAGCTCCTTTGATCTCCATCTTCGGGGCTCCATGATCATCTTCGTCACCGGCATGACACCATGATCTCCATCATCATGATCTCCATCATCGTGTCTCCATGAAGTTGCTCACCAACTATTACTTCTACTACTATGGCTAACGGTTTAGCAATAAAGTAAAGTAATTACATGACGTTAAATCATTGACACGCAGGTCATACAATAATTAAGACAACTCCTATGACTCCTGCCGGTTGTCATACTCATCGACATGCAAGTTGTGATTCCTATTACAAGAACATGATCTCATACATCACAATATAGCATTCATCATTCATCACAACTTTTGGCCATATCACATCACAATGCAATTGCTGCAAAAACAAGTTAGACGTCCTTTAATTGTTGTTGCATCTTTTACGTGGCTGCAATAGGGTTCTAGCAAGAATGTTTTCTTACCTATGAATAACCACAACGTGATTTGTCAACTTCTATTTACCCTTCATAAGGACCCTTTTCATCGAATCCGCTCCAACTAAAGTGGGAGAGACAAACACCCGCTAGCCACCTTATGCAACTAGTGCATGTCAGTCGGTGGAATCTGTCTCACGTAAGCGTACGTGTAAGGTCAGTCCGGGCCGCTTCATCCCACAATACCGCTGAAGCAAAATAAGACTAGTAGTGGCAAGAAAGTTGACAACATCTATGCCCATGACAGATTTGTGTTCTACTCGTGCAATAGAGAACTACGCATAGACCTAGCTCATGATGCCACTGTTGGGGAACGTTGCATAAAATAAAAAAAAATCTATGTTCACCAAGATCAATCTATGAGTTCATCTAGCAACGAGAGAGAGGAGTGCATCTGCATACCCTTGTAGATCGCGAGCAGAAGCGTTCAAGAGAACAGGGTTGAGGGAGTCGTACTCGTCGTGATCCAAATCACCGGAGATCCTAGCGCCGAACGGACGGCACCTCCACATTCAACACACGTACGGTCAGCGTGACGTCTCCTCCTTCTTGATCCAGCAAGGGGGAAGGAGAGGTTGATGAAGATCCAGCAGCACGATGGCGTGGTAGTGGATGCAGCAGGGATCCGGCAGGGCTTCGCCAAGCGACTACGGGAGGGAGAGGTGTAGCAAGGGGGGAAGGGAGGCGCCAGGTGTCAGGGTTCGGCTGCCCTCCCACCCCCCTCTTTATATAGGGACCCCAGGGGGGCGCCGGCGCTAGGAGATGGGATCTCCAAGGGGGGCGGTGGCCAAGGGGGGAAACTTGCCCCCCAAGGCAAGTGGAGGCGCCCCCTCCCCTAGGGTTCCCAACCCTAGGCGTAGAGGGGGGCCCAGGGGGGTGCACCAGCCCACCAAGGGCTGGTTCCCCTCCCACTTCAGCCCATGGGCCCCTCCGGGATAGGTGGCCCCACCCGATGGACCCCCGGTACCCTTCTAGTGGTCCCGGTACAATACCGGTGAACCCTGAAACTTTCCCGATGGCCGAAACTCGACTTCCCATATATAATTCTTTACCTCCGGACCATTCCGGAACTCCTCGTGATGCCCGGGATCTCATCTGGGACTCTGAACAACTTTCGGTTTGATGCATACTAATATCTTTACAACCCTAGCGTCACCGAACCTTAAGTGTGTAGACCCTACGGGTTCGGGAGACACGCAGACATGACCGAGACTGCTAACCGGTCAATAACCAACAGCGGGATCTGGATACCCATGTTGGCTCCCACATGCTCCTCGATGATCTCATCGGATGAACCACGATATCGAGGATTCAAGCAACCCCGTATACAATTACCTTTGTCAATCGGTACGTTACTTGCCCGAGATTTGATCGTCGGTATCCCAATACCTCATTCAATCTCGTTACCGGCAAGTCACTTTACTCGTACCGTAATGCATGATCCCGTGACCAGACACTTGGTCACTTTGAGCCCATTATGATGATGCATTACCGAGTGGGCCCAGAGATACCTCTCCGTCATACAGAGTGACAAATCCCAGTCTCGATCCGTGTCAACCCAACAGACACTTTCGGAGATACCTGTAGTGCACCTTTATAGTCACCCAGTTACGTCATGACGTTTGGTACACCCAAAGCACTCCTACGGTATCCGGGAGTTACACGATCTCATGGTCTAAGGAAAAGATACTTGACATTGGAAAAGCTCTAGCAAAACGAACTACGCGATCTTGTGCTATGCTTAGGATTGGGTCTTGTCCATCACATCATTCTCCTAATGATGTGATCCCGTTATCAATGACATCCAATGTCCATAGTCAGGAAACCATGACTATCTGTTGATCAACGAGCTAGTCAACTAGAGGCTCACTAGGGACATGTTGTGGTCTATGTATTCACACGTGTATTACGATTTCTGAATAATACAATTAAAGCATGAATAAAAGACAATTATCATGAACAAGGAAATATAATAATAATCCTTTTACTATTGCCTCTAGGGCATATTTCCAACAACTTATGCATAGGGGTTGGCACATGTTTTCGTCTTGACTCTCCGGTAGAAACTTTGGGGCACTATTTGAAGTACTTTGTGTTGGTTGAATAGATGAATCTGAGATTGTGTCATGCATATCGTATAATCATGCCCATGGATACTTGAGGTGACATTGGAGTATCTAGGTGACATTAGGGTTTTGGTTGATTTGTGTCTTAAGGTGTTATTCTAGTACGAACTCTATGATATATTGAAAGGAAAGAATAGCTTCGTGTTATTTTACTACGGACTCTTGAATAGATCGATCAGAAAGGATAAGTTTGAGGTGGTTTTGTACCCTACAATAATCACTTCGTTTGTTCTCTGCTATTAGTGACTTTGGAGTGACTCTTTGTTGCATGTTGAGGGATAGTTATATGATCCAATTAGGTTATTATTGTTGAGAGAACTTGCACTAGTGAAAGTATGACCCTAGGCCTTGTTTCCTAGCATTGCAATACCGTTTACGCTCACTTTTATCATTAGTTACCTTGTTATTTTTATAATTTCAGATTACAAAAACCTATATCTATCATCCATATTGCACTTGTATCACCATCTCTTCGCCGAACTAGTGCACCTATACAATTTACCATTGTATTGGGTGTGTTGGCGACACAAGAGACTCTTTGTTATTTGGTTGCAGGGTTGTTTGAGAGAGACCATCTTCATCCTATGCCTCCCACCGATTGATAAACCTTAGGTCATCCACTTGAGGGAAATTTGCTACTCTCCTACAAACCTCTACACTTGGAGGCCCAACAACGTCTACAAGAAGAAGGTTGCGTAGTAGACATCAGTGGGCGCGCCCCCCACCCTCATGGGCCCCTATTTGCTCCACCGACGTACTTCCTTCATCTATATATACTCCCGTACCTTGAAAACATCGAGGAGCACCACGAAAACCTAATTCCACCGCCTCAACCTTCTGTATCCGTGAGATCCCATCTTGGAGCCTTCGCCGGCGCTCCGCCGGAGGGGGAATTGACCACGGAGGGCCTCTACATCATCTCCAAGGCCTCACCGATGAGTTGTGAGTAGTTTACCACAGACCTTCGGGTCCATAGTTATTAGCTAGATGGCTTCTTCTCTCTCTTCGAATCTCAATACAAAGTTCTCCTCGATCTTCTTGGAGATCTATTCGATATAACTCTTTTTGCGGTGTGTTTGTCGAGATTCGATGAATTGTGGGTTTATGATCATGTTTAATTATCAGTTTGGTTTGGCCTACTAGATTGATCTTTCTTGCAATAGGAGAAGTGCTTAGCTTTGGGTTCAATCTTGCGGTGTCCTTTCCCAGTGACAGCAAGGCACGTATTGTATTGTTGCCATCAAGGATAAAAAGATGGGTTTTATATCATATTGCATGAGTTTATCCCTCTACATCATGTCATCTTTCTTAATGCGTTACTCTGTTCTTATGAACTTAATACTCTAGATGCAGGCAGGAGTCGGTCGATGTGTGGAGTAATAGTAGTAGATGCAGAATTTTTTCGATCTACTTGTTGCGGACGTGAGGCCTATATACATGATCATGCCAAGATATTCTCATAACTATGCACTTTTCTATCAATTGCTCGACAGTAATTTGTTCACCCATCGTAATACTTACGCTATCTTGAGAGAAGCCACTAGTGAAACCTATGGCCCCCGGGTCTATCTTTTATCATATAAGTTTCCCATCTACTTTTATTCGCATCTTTTACTTTCCAATCTATATCATAAAAATACAAAAAATATTTATCTTATCTTATTATATCTATCAGATCTCACTTTTGCAAGTTACTGTGAAGGGATTGACAACCCCTTTATCGTGTTGGTTGTGAGGTTCTAGTTTGTTTGTGTAGGTGCGTGGGACTTTTGAGGAGCCTCCTACTGGATTGATACCTTGGTTCTCAAAAACTGAGGGAAATACTTACGCTACTTTGCTGCATCACCCTTTCCTCTTCAAGGGAAAACCAACACAGTGCTCAAGAGGTAGCAAGAAGGATTTCTAGCGCTGTTGCCGGGGAGGTCTTCGCTCAAGTCAAGACATACCAAGTACCCATCACAAACTCATCTCCCTCGCATTACATTATTTGCCATTTGCCTCTCGTTTTCCTCTCCCCCACTTCACCCTTTCCGTTTTATTCGCCCTCTCTTTTCCGTTTGCCTCTCTCTTTCTCTTGCTCCTCGCATTTTCCTCCATTATGTCTGAAATTGGGGAAATTGTCATCGATATGGACAATAATAATAACATGGAAAATTCTGATGCTCCTGCTGAAGAATCCCCTATCTTACATACAAAAAAAATTTAATCGGTAGTGGTAATATTATTGGAAAAGAGGTTATTCAAGGTTTCTTTACTTGTGCTGGTGCTTTACCCTCTATGGGTGGTTCTATTCTTCATAGAACTAGTAGTCTTATGGATGCTATCGCCGTGCTTATTGTTGAACTTGAAAGGCAGTTTATGCACATGCACCCTTGCATACAAAGAATTTTCCTAGAATTTTCTAATATTGAGAATTCTTCTGTTAAGCGTGCCGCTACTATCTTTTTGGCACATGAGTTCAGATTCATAATAAAAGAGGCCAAAGAAATATTTGCGCACTATAGGGTGGACGCTGGCCGTCCTCCCATAGAGGCAATCCTCTTTGATCAAGAGGAAATAATGCATTTTCAATCTTTAGACTATGTTGCTTTTAATGAAAACCTTAGAAAAAAGGTTCCTACCAATGTTCTAGTTGATAGAATTTCCGAACTTAATAATGATTTTTCTATTCAAAATAATGATCTAGGATATTCTCTTGAGTATAGTCTCACGAAGTTCTGCCAAAAGAATGCTTATAATGATGAATTGGTTGTGCAATATGAAGGGCCAAAGGAGGAACCTATACCTCCCGAGATTGATCTTGGGGACTTCTGTCCCATTAAATTTAGCCCTTTTGATTACTTTTGCTTGCCTCAACGAAAACTTGCTTCTGAACGTAGAGAATATGAAATGAGTTTTCATGATCTATCTTATTATTATGGCACTACGTAGATCTATTCTCGCTTTTATGCCTAGCTAGGGGCGTTAAACAATAGCGCTAGTTGGGAGGCAACCCAATTTTATTTTTATTTCTTGCTTTTTGCTTCTGTTTAGTAATAAAAATTCCATCTAGCTTCTATTTAGATGTGGTTTTATGTTATAATTAGTGTTTGTGCCAAGTAGAACCTATAGGATAACCTACGGTGATAGTTAATTTGATTCTGCTGAAAAACAGAAACTTTTGCGCACATAAGAATAATTTTAGTAAATCACAGAAATGTGCTTTTGTGTTGATTCTTTTTGCTGTAGATCAATAGACAAGTTGCCCAGCACTTCCTATTTGGGTAGGAGTTTTGGAGTTCCAGAACTATTAGAAAGTTACAGATTGCTACAGACTGTTCTGTTTTTGACAGATTCTGGTTTTCGTGTGTTGTTTGCTTATTTTGATGCATCTATGGCTAGTATTGGTAGGTATGAACCATAGAGAAGTTGGAATACAGTAGGTTTAACACCAATATAAATAAAGAATTATTTCATTACAGTAACATATGTGGTGGTTTTTCTTTCTTGCACTAACGGAGCTTATGAGCTTTCCTGTTGAGTTTTGTGTTGTGAAGTTTTCAAGTTTTGGGTAAAGATTTGATGGACTATGGAATAAGGAGTGGCAAGATACTAAGCTTGGGGATGCCCATGGCACCCCAAGATATTCAAGGATAACCAAAATCCTAAGCTTGGGGATGCCCCGGAAGGCATCCCCTCTTTCGTCTTCGTTCATCGGTAACTTTACTTGGAGCTATATTTTTATTCGCCACATGATATGTGTTTTTCTTGCAGCGTCTTGTATGATATTAGTCTTTGATTTTTTAGTTTACCACAATCATCCTTGCTGTACACACCTTTTGGGAGAAACCCACTTGTTTGGAATTTATTAGAATACTCTATGTGCTTCACTTATATCTTTTGAGCTAGATAGTTTTGCTCTAGTGCTTCACTTATATCTTTTAGAGCACGGCGGTGGCTTGATTTTGTAGAAATTGTTGATATATCATGCTTCACTTATATTATTTTGAGAGTCTTTTGGAACATCATGGTATTTGCTATGGTTATATAGTTGGTCCTAGAATGATGGGCATCCAAGTTGGGTATAATAAAAACTATCATAGGAAGTGAATTGGATGCTATGATCAATTTGATGCTTGATAATTGTTTTGAGATATGGAGATGGTGATATTAGAGTCATTCTAGTTGGGTAATTGTGAATTTAAAGAATGCTTGTGTTGAAGTTGGCAAGTCCCATAGCATGCACGCATGGTAAAAGTTGTGTAACAAATTTGTTGCATAGGATGTTCTTTTGATTGCCTTCCTTATGTGTGGAGGTCGGGATCGCACGATGGTTAACTCCTATCAACCCTTCCCCTAGGAGCATGTGTAGTAGTACTTTGCTTCGAGGACTAATAAAACTGTTGCAATAAGTATATCAGTTCTTTATGACCAATGTGAGTCCATGGATTATACGCACTTTTACCTTTCCATCATTGCTAGCCTCTTCGGTACCGTGCATTGCCCTTTCTCACCTTGAGAGTTGGTGCAAACTTTGCCGGTGCATCCAAACCCCGTGATACTTACGCTCTATCACACATAAACCTCCTTATATCTTCTTCAAAACAGCCACCATACCTACCTATTATGGCATTTCCATAGCCATTCTGAGATATATTGCCATGCAACTTTCCACCGTTTTGTTTATCATGACAAGCATCATCATTGTCATATTGCCTTGCATGATCATGTAGTTGACATCATATTTGTGGCAAAGCCACCTTCATAATTTTTCATACATGTCACTCTTGATTCATTGCCCATCCCGGTACACCTCCAGAGGCATTCATATAGAGTCATATCTTGTTCTAGTTTTGAGTTGTAATTCATGAGTTGTAAATAAATAGAAGTGTGATGATCATCATTATTAGAGCATTGTACCTTATAAAAAAAGGCTAAAGAAAAAAAGGCCCAAAAAAGAAAAAAAAGGAAAAAAGGGGGACAATGTTACTATCCTTTTCCACACTTGTGCTTCAAAGTAGCATCATGTTCTTCATATAGAGAGTCTCATTTGTTGTCACTTTCATATACTAGTGGGAATTTTTCATTATAGAACTTGGCTTGTATACTCCAATGATGGGCTTCCTCAAAATGCCCTAGGTCTTCATGAGCAAGCAAGTTGGATGCACACCCACTAGTTTCTTTTGTTGAGCTTTCATACATTTATAGCTCTAGTGCATCTGTTGCATGGCAATCCCTACTCCTCATGTTGACATCAATTGATGGGCATCTCCATAGCCCGTTGATTATCCTCGTCAATGTGAGACTTTCTCCTTTTTTGTCTTCTCCACACAACCTCCATCATCATATTCTATTCCACCCATAGTGCTATATCCATGGCTCACGCTCATGTATTGCGTGAGAGTTGAAAAAAGCTGAAGCGCGTTAAAAAGTATGAACCAATTGCTTGGCTCAAACCGAGGTTGTTCTTGATGGGAGTATTTTGTGTGATGAAAATGAAACATAGCCTAACTATATGATTTTGTAGGGATGAACCTTCTAATGCCATGATATTTTGAGAAGACATGATTGCTTTGTTAGTATGTTTGAAGTATTACTATTTCTTATGTCAATATGAACTTTTGTCTTAAATCATTTGGATCTGAACATTCATGCCACAATAAATAAAATTACATTGAGAATTATGCTATGTAGCATTCCACATCAAAAATTCTGTTTTTATCATTTACCTACTCGAGGACGAGCAGGTATTAAGCTTGGGGATGCCTGATACGTCTCCAACGTATCCATAATTTAATATTGTTCCATGCTATTATATTACCCGTTTTGGATGTTTATGGGCTTTACTTTACAATTTTATATAATTTTTGGGACTAACCTACTAACCGGAGGCCCAACCCGAATTGCTGTTTTTTTTTGCCTATTTCGGTGTTTCGAAGAAAAGGAATATCAAACAGAGTCCAAACGGAATGAAACCTTAAGGAGCGAACTTTTCAGAACAAACACAATCCAGGAGACTTGAAGTGGACGTCAAGCTGCAAACGAGGCGACCACGAGGGTGCCCGGCGTGCCCTATGGGGGTGGGCACGCCCACACCCTCATGGGCCCCTCTTTCCTCCACTGACGTACTTTCTTCGCCTATATATACTCCCGTACCCTGAAAACATCGAGGAGCACCACGAAAACCTAATTCCACCGCCACAACCTTCTGCATCCGTGAGATCCCATCTTGGAGCCTTCGTCGACGCTTCGCCGGAGGGGGGAATCGACCATGGAGGGCCACTACATCATCTCCAAGGCCTTTTCGATGAGTTGTGAGTAGTTTACCACAGACCTTCGGGTCCATAGTTATTAGCTAGATGGCTTCTTCTCTCTCTTTGAATCTCAATACAAAGTTCTCCTCGATCTTCTTGGAGATCTATTCGATGTAACTCTTTTTGCGGTGTGTTTGTCGAGATCTGATGAATTATGGGTTTATGATCAAGTTTATCTATGAGAAGTATTTGAATCTCCTCTGAATTCTTTTATGTGTGATTGGTTACCTTTGCAAGTCTCTTCGAATTATCAGTTTGGTTTGGCCTACTAGATTGATCTTTCTTGCAATAGGAGAAGTGCTTAGTTTTGGGTTCAATCTTGCGATGTCCTTTCCCAGTGACAGCAGGGGCAGCAAGGCACGTATTGTATTGTTGCTATCGAGGATAAAAAATGGGGTTTATATCACATTTCATGAGTTTATCCCTCTACATCATGTCATCTTTCTTAATGTGTTACTCTGTTCTTATGAACTTAATACTCTAGATGCAGGCAGGAGTCGGTCGATGTGTGGAGTAATAGTAGTAGATGCAAAATTGTTTTGATCTACTTGTTGTGGACGTGATGCCTATATACATGATCATGCCTAGATATTCTCATAACTATGCTCTTTTCTATCAATTGTTCGACAGTAATTTGTTCACCCACCGTAATACTCATGCTATCTTGAGAGAAGCCACTAGTGAAACCTATGGCCCCTAGGCCTATCTTTTATCATATAAGTTTCCCATCTACTTTTATTTTCATCTTTTACCTTCCAATCTATATCATAAAAATACCAAAAATATTTATCTTATCTTATTATCTCTATGAGATCTCACTTTTGCAAGTTACTGTGAAGGGATTGACAACCCCTTTATCGCGTTGGTTGTGAGGTTCTTGTTTGTTTGTATAGGTGTGTGGGCCTTTTGAGGAGCCTCCTACTGGATTGATGCCTTGGTTCTCAAAAACTGAGGGAAATACTTACGCTACTTTGTTGCATCACCCTTTCCTCTTCAAGGGAAAACCAACGCAGTGCTCAGGAGGTAGCAGGCTCCTGGCCGACAGGCGTTCTCCTGCTTGAAGCCCTACCCCTCCTTCTGTATTCTTCTGAGGTGCCTCTTCATCATCATCTTGAAGTTTGATGACATCTTGTGGGACTGCACAAAAAGTAGCCATAAGAACTCAGTCGACTGACAATTCAACCAACAAAATAAGCACAAGGTTGCAGAACCATACCAGGTTTGGAAGTAGCCACATCTTCAGTCTCTTCATCATCCTGAGCCTTGTCAATGTCCATGGAGGTCCCAAAAGTTGTAGCATTGAAAATTTTAAAACCCACTCAGTCAGAGCAGAAGTATGAGTCGACAGTAAACACCAAAAGATAGAACACTTACGCAGAAGCGACGGGAACATCCATCTTGATCTTGGGCAAGGTCTTCCGAGGCTTTGAAGGGACAACCTTGGGCTGCTTGGCGACCTTTTCTAACAGCTCTGGAGTCGAAGTCCGAGTTCGCTTGTGCACTTGCGTGCTTGGAGCCGCGGCCTTGTTGCGCCCACCCGCTGGATCATGAGACTGCTTGGATCGGCGCTCTATGCGGGGTGGTGAGTCGACCTCTTCTTCGTCATCCTACTCATCACTCTCTTCCTCATCATCATCATCTGGAGATTGCCAGTCGGCGCTCTCGTCCGAGCTCTCCACTCCCTCCTTGGCTTGCTCCTGGGCTTGCTTTCCGTTCGGCATCGAATACATTTTAGTATAAATCTGCAAGACAAGAAGTTAAACAAACATCAGTCAGATTCAAATATGGTCGCAAGTCAGAATGAAAGACACTCAGTAATAAGGACCAGACCTTGTCCGGCTGATTTTCAGCATCGAATGGGTTGACTCTCCTGGCCCCCCTGGGGTTGTCTTTGTTTCCAGTAATGCCCTTCAGCCACTGGGCCACCATCTCATTGGTGACCTCCTCTGGGTGGACCCAAGCGGTGTCATTGGAGCCCGAATACATCCACATCGAGCGGTCACGGGCTTGGAGCGGCTGGATGCGTCGACTGAGAAACACTTCCAATAAATCCATGCCAGTCACGCCCTGACGGGCCAATTGGACTACCTGCTCGACTAGCATATTCGTCTCTACTTTCACGCTACAGACACGATCAGTGAAGAAGGTTGCTGGACTTGACCTAGGGTAAAGGGAGGAAGACCGGAAGACCGGTCGACTGACCGGGGGTCAGAATGTCTTGGCAGTAGAACCATGTCGACTTCCACCCCCTAACCGACTCAGGAAGTGTCATAGGGGGAATGCTCCTCTTCCTCATCTGAATCCCTAAACCCCCGCACATCTGAATCACGTGCGTCCTCTCATCAGTCGGATTTGCCTTCTTCACAGATTGGGAATGACAAGTGAAGATATGTTTGAAGAGACCTCAGTGTGGTCTACGGCCCAAGAAGTTTTCGCACAGAGAAACGAATGCAGCAAGGTATGTGATGGTGTTGGGAGAGAAATGGTGAAGCTGGGCATCGAAAAAGTTCAAGAAACCTCGGAAGAAAGGATGCAGAGGCAGGGAGAAACCACGGTTGACGTGGGTTGCAAGGAGGACGCACTCACCTGCCCGCGGCTGAGGCTTGATGTCGTCCCCCGGTAGCCTCCAAGTCCCGTCGGCGATCAAGCCCGCGGCGAACAGATCTTCCAGATCTTCTTGCCGGAGCGTAGATCGAATCTAGTCTCCCTGGATCCAACCAGGCGGCAACCCGGACCTCGACGACGATCCCCGACTCGTTTTCTTTCCCTTCGCTGTTGCGGTCGCTTTCTTTGCGCGCTCCAGGGCCACCATCTTGTCCTTCACCATTGTGGAGGACTGCGCACGGGCAAGGCGGTGGCATCGAGAGCAAAGGAAGACACGGTGGAGAAGCAGAGGGAGATGAAGGGGAATGGGGGCGCACTGTAATGTATCGGCCTCGACGCCTTTTATGGGCCTCCTTATGAGTGGCTAACGCATGGGCCCGAGCGATCCTGTCAAATCCCGCAAAAGTCGTGCACCGGATACGTGGCAAAAAAGGTGGTGCGGAGATCGAGGCGCCCCTGTCTATCCATCCCGTTTACTGCGATGCGCTCCGCCTCGCACGATTCCCCAAATTTTCGAATCCCGTGAGATCCGGGAACCACAGTAATCAATCGCGCCGAAGTTTTCGCACCATATCAACACTCAAAGATTGCCAACATAAGTTCACTCGACGACCTCTGAATCGATCAAGGCGACTGAAATGAAGTCGAAGTTTCAGCATGAACCTCGAGCTCAGTAAGAATGCTTATGAAGCATAGGAGTCAAGACATGGTTAACTTCAACTCTCTTTTCACTTGGACCTCAATCTATTCGGGGGCTAATGACGATGCCATGGACCTAGGGTAGGGTCATAGGCCTGACCTATATGCCCTACCCAAGGTCACTACCCTAGAATCAAGGACATTCAAAGTATAGCAAGAAATACCGACTGAAGTAGCCATGGAGTGCAATACACTCGACCAGTCACCTCACTCGGATACCCCCAATTTCATTCGACCTGGATGAAGTCATTCGACCATACAGGAAACCAGTAAGAGTACAGAAGACCTAGAGTCACTCAGGATGGCAACGGTCGGACGTTCACTCCGTAGTCTTAAAGCTCATTAATAATACTTTATAGCTGGCGTTACCAGTAACGCCCTGTCTTAATGTACATTGAACCCAGTAACGGGGGACGGCTAGGGTCCTGGCGCACTCTATATAAGCCACCCCCTCCTCTGGGACAGGGGTTCGCACCCCTTGTAACACACACCCATATTCCTGAAGGAAATATGCCCTAGAGGCAATAATAAAGTTGTTATTTATATTTCCTTATATCATGATAAATGTTTATTATTCATGCTAGAATTGTATTAACTGGAAACTTAGTACATGTGTGAATACATAGACAAACATAATGTCACTAGTATGCCTCTACTTGACTAGCTCGTTGAATCAAAGATGGTTAAGTTTCCTAGCCATAGACATGAGTTGTCATTTGGTTAACGGGATCACATCATTAGGAGAATGATGTGATTGACTTGACCCATTCCGTTAGCTTAGCACTTGATCGTTTAGTATGTTGCTATTGCTTTCTTCATGACTTATACATGTTCCTATGACTATGAGATTATGCAGCTCCCATTTACCGGGGGAACACTTTATGTGCTACAAAATGTCACAACGTAACTGGGTGATTATAAAGGTGCTCTACAGGTGTCTTCGAAGGTACTTGTGGAGTTGACGTATTTAGAGATTAGGATTTGTCACTCCAATTGTCGGAGAGGTATCTTTGGGCCCTCTCGGCAATGCACATCACTATAAGCCTTGCAAGCAATGTGACTAATGAGTTACTTGCGGGAAGATGCATTACATAACGAGTAAAGACACTTACCGCTAACGAGATTGAACTAGGTATTGAGATACCGACGATCGAATCTCGGGCAAGTAACATACCGATGACAAAGGGAACAACGTATGTAGGTATGTGGTTCGACCGATAAAAATATGTGTAGAATATGTGGGAACCAATATGAGCATCCAGGTTCCGCTATTTGTTATTGAACGGAGATGTGTCTCGGTCATGTCTACATAGTTCTCAAACCCGTAGGGTACGCACGCTTAACGTACGGTGACAATTTATATTATGAGTTATGTGTTTTGATGTACCGAAGATAGTTAGGAATCCCGGATGAGATTGGTGACATGAAGAGGAGTCTCGAAATGGTCGATACATAAAGATCAGTATATTGGATCACTATATTCGGACATCGGAAAGGTTCCGAGTGATTCGGGTATTTATCGGAGTACCGGAGAGTTACGGGAATTCGCCGGGGAGTATATAGGCCTTATTGGGCTTTAGGGGAAAGAGAGGGGAGGCCGCACGCCCCCCCCCCCTCCCAAGGCCTAGTCCGAATTGGACTAGGGGGAGGGGCTGCGCCCCCTCCTTCCTTCTCTTCTCTTTTCCATTTCCTTGACTCCTACTCCTACTACTTGGAAGGGGGGGAATCCTACTCCCGGTAGGAGTAGGTCTCCTCCAGGGCGCGCCATAGGAGGGCCGGCCCTCCCCACTCCTCCACTCCTTTATATACAGGGACAGGGGGCACCTCTAGACACACAAGTTGATATGTTGATCTCTCCCAGCCATGTGCGGTGCCCCCCTCCACCATATTCCACCTCGGTAATATCGTAGCGGTGCTTAGGCGAAGCCCTGTGTCGGTAGCATCATCAACACCGTCATCATGCCGTCATGTTGACGGTACTCTCTCGCAAAGCTCTGTTGGATCAGAGTTCATGGGACGTCATCAAGATGAATGTGTGCTGAACTCGGAGGTGCCGTACGTTCGGTACTTGGATCGGTCGGATCGTGAAGACGTACGACTACATCAACCGCGTTGTGCTAACGCTTCCGCTTACGGTCTACGAGGGTACGTGGACATCACTCTCCCCTCTTGTTGCTATGCATCACCATGATCTTGCGTGTGCATAGGAAATTTTTGAAATTACTACGTTCCCCAACAGTGGTATCCGAGCCAGGTTTATGCGTAGATGTTATATGCACGAGTAGAACACAAGTGAGTTGTGGGCGATACAAGTCATACTGCTTACTAGCATGTCATACTTTTGGTTCGGCGGTATTGTTGGATGAAGCGGCCCGGACCGACATTACGCGTACTCTTACACAAGACTGGTTCTACCAATGTGCTTTGCACACAGGTGGCTGGCGGGTGTCAGTTTCTCCAACTTTAGTTGAACCGAGTGTGGCTACGCCCAGTCCTTGAGAAGGTTAAAACATCACTAACTTGACAAAATATCGTTGTGGTTTTTATGCGTAGGTAAGAACGGTTCTTGCTCAGTCCGTAGCAGCCACGTAAAACTTGCAACAACAAAGTAGAGGACGTCTAACTTGTTTTTGCAGGGCATGTTGTGATGTGATATGGTCAAGACGTGATGAGATATAAGTTGTTGTATGAGATGATCATGTTTTGTTGAAGTTATCGGCAACTGGCAGAAGCCTTATGGTTGTCTCTTTATTGCATAAGATGCAAGCGCCAAATAATTACTTTACTTTATTGCTATGCGATAGCAATAGTTGCAAGAGCAATAGTTGGCGAGATGACCATGTGATGACACATTGATATAGATCTTGATGATGGAGATCATGGTGTCATGCCGGTGACGATGGAGACCATGACGATGCTTTGGATATGGAGATCAAAGGCACAAGATGACGATGGAGACCATGACGATGCTTTGGATATGGAGATCTTTGCATGTGATGTTTATCTTTTATACATCTTATTTTGCTTAGTTCGGCAGTAGCTTTATAAGATGATCTCTCACTAAATTTCAAGGTATAAGTGTTCTCCCTGAGTATGCACCGTTGCGAAAGTTCTTCGTGCCGAGACACCACGTGATGATTGGGTGTGATAAGCTCTACGTTCAAATACAACAGGTGTAAGACAATTTTGCACACGCAGAATACTCAGGTTAAACTTGACGAGCCTAGCATATGCATATATGGCCTCGGAACACTAAGATAGAAAGGTCGAGCGTGAATCATATAGTAGATATGATCAACATAGTGATGTTCACCATTGAAAACTACTCCATCTCACGTGATCACTTAGATGATTAGAGGGATATTTATCTAAGTGGGAGTTCTTAAGTAATATGATTAAATGAACTTTAATTTATCATGAACTTAGTCCTGATAGTATTTGGCAAATTATGTTGTAGATCAATAGCTCGCATTATTGCTTCCCTATGTTTTTATATGTTCCTAGAGAAAACTAAGTTGAAAGTTGATAGTAGCAATAATGCGGACTGGGTCCATGATTTGAGGTTTATCCTCATTGTTGCACAAAAGAATTATGTCCTTGATGCACCGCTAGGTGACAGACCTATTGCAAGAGCAGATGCAGACGTTATGAACGTTTGGCTAGCTCAATATGATGACTACTTGATAGTTTAGTGCACCATGCTTAACGGCTTAGAATCGGGACTTCAAAGACGTTTTGAACATCATGGACCATATGAGATGTTCTAGGAGTTGAAGTTAATATTTCAATACCCGAGTTGAGAGATATGAAGTCTCCAACAAATTCTATAGCTAAAATATGGAGGAGAATTGCTCAACTAGTGAGCACGTGCTCAGATTGTCTGGGTACTACAATCGCTTGAATCAAGTGGGAGTTAATCTTCTAGATAAGATAGTGATTGACAGAGTTCTCTAGTCACCATCACCAAGTTACTAGAACTTCATGATGAACTATAGTATGCAAGGGATGACGAAAACGTTTCCCGAGTTTTTCATGATGATGAAATCGATGAAGGTAGAAATCAAGAAAGAGCATCAAGTCTTGATGATTAACAAGACCACTAGTTTCAAGAAAAGGGAAAAGGAAAGAAAGGGAACTTCATGTAGAATGGGAAGCAAGTTGTCATTCCCACGAAGAAGCCCAAAGCTGGACCAAAGCCTAAAACTAAGTGCTTCTACTGAAAAGGAAATGGTCACTAGAAGCGGAAATGCCCTGAATATTTGGTGGATAAGAAGGATGGCAAAGTGAACAAGGGTATATTTGATATATAGGTTATTGATGTGTACCATACTAGTGTTTATAGTAACCCCTGGGTATTTGATACTTGTTCGGTTGCTAAGATTAGTAACTCAAAACAGGAGTTACAGAATAAACAGAGACTAGTTGAGGGTGAAGTGACGATGTGTGTTGGAAGTGATTCCAAGATTGATATGATCATCATCACACACTCCCTATATTTTCGAGATTAGTGTTAAACCTAAATAAATGTTATTTGGCATTTGCGTTGAGCATTAATATGATTTGATCATGTTTATTGCAATACGGTTATTAATTTAAAGTCAGAGAATAATTGTTGTTCTATTTACATGAATAAAACCTTCGATGGTCATACACCCAATGAAAATAGTTTGTTGGATCTCGATCATAGTGATACACATATTCATAATATTGATGCCAAAAGATGCCAAGTTGATAATGATAGTGCAACTTATTCGTGGCATTGTCGTTTGGGTCATATCGGTATAAAGCGCATGAAGAAACTCCATAAAGATGGACTTTTGGAATCACTTGGTTATGAATCATTTGATGCTTGCGAACCGTGCCTTTTGGGCAAGATGACTAAAACTCCATTCTTCGGGACAATGGAACGAGCTACTGACTTGTTGGAAATAATACATACTGATGTATGCGGTCCAATGAGTGTTGATGCTCGTGGCGGGTATCGTTATTTTCTGACCTTCACAGATGATTTGATCAGATATGAGTATATCTACTTAATGAAGCACAAGTCTGAAACATTTGAAAAGTTCAAAGAATTTCAGAGTGAAGTGGAGAATCATCGTAACAAGAAAATAAAGTTTCTACAATCTGATCGTAGAGGAGAATATTTGAGTTACGAGTTTGGCCTTCATTTAAAAACAATGTAGAATAGTTTCACAGCTCACGTCACATGGAACACCACAGTGTAATGGTGTGTCCAAACATCATAACCGCACTTTATTGGATATGGTGCAATCTATGATGTATCTTACCAATTTACCACTATTGTTTTGGGGTTATGCATTAGATACAACTACATTCACTTTAAATAGGGCACCATCAAAATCCGTTGAGATGACGCCTTATGAACTGTGGTTTGGCAAGAAACCAAAGTTGTCGTTTCTTAAAGTTTGGGGCTGCGATGCTTATGTGAAAAAGTTTCAACCTGATAAGCTCGAGCCCAAATCGGAGAAGTGTATCTTCATAGAATACCCAAAGGAAACTGTTGGGTACACCTTCTATCAAAGATCCGAAGGCAAGATATTCGTTGCTAAGATGGATCCTTTCCACAGAAGGAGTTTCTCTCAAAAGAAGTGAGTGGGAGGAAAGTAGAACTTGATGAGGTAACTATACCTGCTCCCTTATTGAAAAGTAGTTCATCTCAGAAACCAGTTCCTGTGACGACTACACCAATTAGTGAGGAAGCTAATGATATTGATCATGAAACTTCAGATCAAGTTACTACCAAACCACGTAGGTCAACCAGAGTAAGATCTGCACCAGAGTGGTACGGTAATCCTATTCTGGAGGTCATGTTACTTGACCATGGCGAACCTATGAACTATGAGGAAGCGATGATGAGCCCAGATTCTGCAAAATGGCTTGAGGCCATGAAATCTGAGATGGGATCCACGTATTAGAACAAAGTGTGGACTTTGGTGGACTTGCCCGATGATTGGCAAGCCATAGAAAATAAATGGATCTTCAAGAGGAAGACATATGTTGATAGTAGTGTTACTATCTACAAAGCTCGACTTGTCGCAAAAAGTTTTTCGACAAGTTCAAGATGTTGAATACAATGAGATTTTCTCACTCGTATCGATGCTTAAGTCTGTCCGAATCATGTTAGCAATTGCCACATTTTATGAAATCTGGCAAATGGATGTCAAAACTGCACTCCTTAATGGATATATTAAAGAAGAGTTGTATATGATGCAACCAGAAGGTTTTGTCAATCCTAAAGGTGCTAACAAAGTGTGCAAGCTCCAGTGATCCATCTATAGACTGGCGCAAGCATCTCGGAGTTGGAATGTATGCTTTGATGAGTTGATCAAAGCATATAGTTTTATACACACTTGCGGTGAAGCCTGTATTTACAGGAAAGTGAGTGGGAGCACTACAGCCTTTCTGATAAGTATATGTGAATGACATATTGTTGATCAGAAATAATGTAGAATTTTTCTGGAAAGCATAAAGGAGTGTTTGAAAGGAGTTTTTCAAAGAAAGACCTCGGTGAAGCTGCTTACACATTGAGCATCAAGATCTATAGAGATAGATCAAGACGCTTGATAAGATTTTTCAATGAGTACATACCTTGACAAGATTTTGCAGTAGTTCAAAATGGAACAGTCAAAGAAAGAGTTCTTGCCTGTGTTGCAAAGGTGTGAAATTGAGTAAGACTCAAATCCCGACCACGACAGAAAATAGAAAGGGAATGAAAGTCATTCCCTATGCCTCAGTCATAGGTTCTATAAAGTATGATATGCTATGTACCAGACCTACTGTATACCTTCCTCTGAGTTTGGAAAGGGAGTACAATTTTGATCCAGGAGTAGATCACTGGACAGCGGTCAAGAATATCCTTAGAGAGGACTAAGGAGATGTTTCTCGATTATGGAGGTGATAAAAGAGTTCGTCGTAAAGATTTACATCGATGCAAGATTTTACACTAATCCAGATGACTCTAAGTATCAATCTGGATACATATTGAAAGTGGGAGCAATTAGCTAGAGTAGCTCCGTGCAGAGCATTGTAGACATATAATATTTGCAAAATACATACGGCTCTGAATGTGACAGATCCGTTGACTAAACTTCTCTCATAAGCAAAAAAATGATCACACCTTAGTACTCTTTGGGTGTTAATCACATAGAGATGTGAACTAGATTATTGACTCTAGTAAACCCTTCGGGTGTTGATCACATGAAGATGTGAACTATGGGTGTTAATCACATACAGATGTGAATATTGGTGTTAAATCACATAGTGATGTGAACTAGATTATTGACTCTAGTGCAAGTGGGTGACTGAAGGAAATATGCCCTAGAGGCAATAATAAAGTTGTTATTTATATTTCCTTATATCATGATGAATGTTTATTATTCATGCTAGAATTGTATTAACCGGAAACTTAGTACATGTGTGAATACATAGACAAACATAATGTCACTAGTATGCCTCTACTTGACTAGCTCGTTGAGTCAAAGATGGTTAAGTTTCCTAGCCATAGACATGAGTTGTCATTTGATTAACGGGATCACATCATTAGGAGAATTATGTGATTGACTTGACCCATTCCGTTAGCTTAGCACTTGATCGTTTAGTATGTTGCTATTGCTTTCTTCATGACTTATACATGTTCCTATGACTATGAGATTATGCAACTCCTGTTTACCAGAGGAACACTTTATGTGCTACCAAACGTCACAACGTAACTGGGTGATTATAAAGGTGCTCTACAGGTGTCTCCGAAGGTACTTGTTGAGTTGACTTATTTCGAGATTAGGATTTGTCACTCTGATTGTCGGAGAGGTATCTCTGGGCCCTCTCGGTAATGCACATCACTATAAGCCTTGCAAGCAATGTGACTAATGAGTTAGTTGCGGGATGATGCATTACATAATGAGTAAAGAGACTTGCCGGTAACAAGATTGAACTAGGTATTGAGATACCAACGATCGAATCTCGGGCAAGTAACATACGGATGACAAAGGGAACAACGTATGTAGTTATGTGGTTTGACCGATAAAGATCTTCGTAGAATATGTGGGAACCAATATGAGCATCCAGGTTCCCCTATTGGTTATTGACCGGAGATGTGTCTCGGTCATGTCTACATAGGTCTCGAACCCGTAGGGTCCGCACGCTTAACGTTTAGTGACGATTTATATTATGAGTTATGTGTTTTGATATAACAAAGGTAGTTCGGAGTCCCGGATGAGATTGGGGACATGACGAGGAGTCTCTAAATGGTCGATACGTAAAGATCGATATATTGGACGACTATATTCGGACATCGGAAAGGTTCCGAGTGATTCGGGTAATTATCGGAGTACCGGAGAGTTACGGGAATTCTCCGGGGAGTATATGGGCCTTATTGGGCTTTAGGGGAAAGGGAGAGGGGAGGTTGCGCCCCCCCCCCCCCAAGGCCTAGTCCGAATTGTACTAGGGGGAGGGGCTGCACCCCCTCCTTCCTTCTCTTCTCTTTTCCCTTTCCTTGACCCCTACTCCTACTACATGGAAGGGGGGGGGATCCTACTCCCGGTGGGAGTAGGACTCCTCCAGGGCGCGCCATAGGAGGGCCGGCCCTCCCCCCTCCTCCACTCCTTTATATACGGGGACAGGGGGGCACCTCTAGACACACAAGTTGATCTGTTCATCTCTCCCATCCATGTGCGGTGCCCCCCTCCACCATATTCCACCTCGGTAATATCATAGCGGTGCTTTGGCGAAGCCTTGCGTCGGTAGCATCATCAACACCGTCATCCACTACAAGAAATATGTCAACTTGTGACCACCACTATTGGTCACTAAATGGTCACTGTTTTCAATTTATGACCTTTTTGTGACCAAAAACATAAGGTCAAAAGCTGAACATCGTTAACTGACTATATCGACCTTTCTTCTGGAATGGTCGTAGACGTTTATGACCAAAAAAAGGTCATAGATTTTATGACCAATTATTTTGGTCACGAGCAATCCGACCACACCACGTCAGATCCATCGTGGCAAGCTGACGTGGCAGAATTACAACCAAATGAAAAGGTCGTAAAATAGAATCAGCCCGGTCCATTTCAACCGTCTACATGGGCCAAGCCCAATAATTCGGCCAATTTTTTTTCTCTCTCTTTATTTTGCTTATGCGTATGGGCCTGGCCCAATAATTTGGCCTTTTATTTTCTGGGAATGGAGCCTTTTTCTGATGAATTTTTTTTATAGTCCACTATTGTTTTGGGTCACAGCCTTTTTGGTCTAGTTCGAATTTGGGCCTTGGCCTTTTATTTTCTGCTATGCAGCCTTTTATAAAAAAAATTCTTATAGTCATTTCCTTTTTTAGGCCCAAGCCTTTTTGGTCTAATTCTTGTTTGGGCCTTGGCCTTTTTAGAGCCCAAGTTCTCATTTTGCATAACTATAAACAGAAAGGCCCAGGTGCACAAGTGATCCACAAGCCCAGGTGCACAAGTGATCCACATAACTTCACAGAAAATAAACAATAACCCCACAACTTCACAAGTGATCCATAACTTCACATAACTTCACAGGTTCACAAGATCACATAACTTCACAGGTTCACAAAATGCAACAGCCTTAACTTCACAGGTTCACCGCACAGCCATCAAACTAGGTAGCAATGCAACAAAATGCTCAAAGACAAACTGCACAAGAGGTTCACAGCCATCAAACTAGACAACAATGCAACTACCTTAGCCATCAAACTGCCTTAGCTCCAAAGAGAGCCATCAAGTGGGCTAACTTCTCTTCCTGTTCTTGAGACTTCTTGCGCAGCAGCTCAAGTTCCTTGTCGCGTGCAGCTTCAGATTCTTCCGCCTTCATCTTGATTGCCGCCAATTCTTCTTGCACCAGGTCAGCTTGAAGCTCGGACCTCTGCAGCTTTTGCTCAAGGTCACAAACATGAGCAAATACTTCAGCAGTTGCTTTGCGGGAGTTGTTCCTAGATGACTGGAGCCCAACATTCGTGAGGAATGTGCTTTGCTTGACAGATTTCAACAGCACTTCTTCGACAATTTGAACAGTAGACTTTGGCTCTTCACCTTCTGGTACCGGCGCGTCCTTCATTTCTTCCATCTCAAGCTAGCATATGGAGGAAAATGATAGGCATTAGTGGAGAAACCAAACCAGCACACAAATGGATTATTTGAAGTAACCAAACCAGCACACAAAATCTATACAAGAAGATGATGACTAGTGACCTGGAGACATGCAATTGGAACAATATGATCGCTTCATTAAGCCTAGAATGGTGGTTCTATATAAGATGGCTTCCTGACTAACATTCAGATCAAATTTCATCATGTCATAAAAAATGCAACAAATAGCATCAAAGCATGGAACACAACATGGAACTATCTTCATTAAGCTGTTCTAATATCTTCATTAAGCCTAGCATGGAACTATAAGCATGGAACTATCAAACAACATCAAAGCATGGAACTGGCTCCGAATCAAACAACATCAAATCATCAAAGCATCAAAGCTGGCATGGACAAAGCTGGCATCAAAGCTGGCATGAATCAAACAGGGCATGGACAAAGCATGGAGTGACTTACTATAGCAGTCTTGACTGGCTCCGAAAACCCGTGCTTCTTGCTGTTGTGGGTGGCCTTAAACAAGTCAATCGCAGACAGCTCCTCACCCTTACGCTCTTCTTTCTGAAATGTTTTTCAACAAAAATCAAAATGTTATTCAGCAAGAATCAGAAATGTTATCCAACGAGGATCAAACGGTAAGGTCTCTAGAGAAAAGTTCTCACAGTGGCAAAAATGTGTGCTGTGTAGTGCCTGGAACCAGTTCTCTGATTGTACATGACTTTTTCTCGATTCATCTTGTTCGACACACAGGTTTCCTACAAAAAAGCATACTGTCAGCATGATCTAGCACTAGCATATCATGTGTAGAACATAAAGCATCAAACAAAGCAGAGACAAACCTTGTGTCTTGGGGTAGACCACATCTCCACCAGAGCTTGCCATTCACCATCCGTCAGATCAGGTACCGGAGACTTGATGCTGACTTTATTTGCGGCTACGGTATCAAAATACTTCTTCTTGATCTGATGGCGTCTGTTCTTTGAATTTTTCTGCAGAATATCTTTGCACGCGGTCTTGATGGTCTCCGAGTCCGTGTTCATCTCAAAATTTGCCTACCAAGACAACAAACAAGGTAGGAACAATATTAGTGATCATGCATAGGTGTAACAAAAAATAGATAGAACATTAACTATGAAACAAGTAGCTTACAGCAACTTTCCCAATGTAGTTCTCCAATAGACTAGCATTTTTTTGTATAGCTTGAAGTGAGGAAGAACCGGAAGATGGTTTCTTGCAACGAGTCCACACTCAGAAGCAAGCTTTGCTGACTGCAGAGGCTTCTCTGGACGCTTCATCCCTTCGGCAATTTGGATAGGCACCTTGCTACCAAGCGACTTGGTGATCCTCTCTAGCCCTTTGCCCTTTCTAGGTCTAGTCTTGGTAGTCATTGCATCTGAAAATGAAATTGAACTCATAAATTAGAATAGAAATCGACAAATGCAGGAATCGACAAAAGCATACATGATCATTCCATTTGGAAAATGCACTAGTAAAAGATAGCATTGCAAAGGTCAACTTGCCTGATTGAAGCACAAGTGCTGTTCTTCTTCATTGATGACAGCATTCCTGTCAATAGAAGGTGCAACAGGGCTGAGGTCTGTGCGGACAGTGCCTGTTTCATCAATGCAGATGGTTCCTCCTTCATCTAGGCAGACAGTGCCACTTCCATCCATGCTGAGAGTGGTTCCTTCATCCATGGGCGGCAACTCATCACCCATTTGCACCGAGGTCTCAGAGTCCATGCGCAGCAGACTTTCCTGATGGTCCGTCGCAGTCGCCATCTTTGCTTTCTGCCTTGTGACTCTATCAAGGGCAGGTTCATCAGGTTCCAGGATCCTCTTTTTTTGTCCTGGAGCTGGGGCCATCACCCTTCCTGGAGGCATTGCAGCAGATGTTTCTGAGCTCTTCTTCTTCTTGCTGACTATCTTCTTAACATCAGGCCTCTTCGTCCTAGATTCCTTCAGTGCCTCGTATAAACAGCACGGAAAAAGCATTAGATCACAAGAGAAATATGTGAGCACAAGGAATAACATAGCATAAAAGAACCCCAGCCCTCCAAGCAAGACAGAGTTTGCACCTTAACAGTCTTGCTCACTACAACATCATCCACTTCCTCTCCATCAATAACTTCATCCTCCTTAGGATTGTACTCTGGGTCATCATTGATAACTCCACTACCTTCTTGAACCTCTTCACTTCTACCTTCTCATACATCATTTGTTTTCCTAATCATCGATGCTATTGCACCGATGCCAAGGGACTGGAACAGCTGATTGTTCCTCATGATATTTCTAGCCCTAACCTTCTCGTACTCGGTGAGAGGCTCTTCTTTGCATGATAAAGGAAACGTAACTATTAGGTGAATGTTTGGAATGCATGGACAGACAGCCAAACATATCTTATGAAATTTTATTATCATTTAATCCTAGTTATTCAGGTAAGGAAGACTAATAGCACACAGGCACAATTAAGCCAGCTTATTCAGATTGCATCAATACATTTCACTTAGCATATTAAGACACGGATTTTATGAAACTGACAGTATAACCACAAGGAGCAAGTTGGATACCAACGGTTGGCCTCACGTTTGACCTTGTCATCCTTGCCATGGATGATCTTGAGGTGGTGCTTGCAAAATAGAATAAACAACAATCAGATACAATAGGGATAGAGTAAAATGATGCACTTGTATCAATAAAGGAAAGCATTTGGACCAACATGCACATACATGTAATACATGTGAAACAAACTTGATGGATCAACAATACAGTGATCTAGTGTTATTAATTAAGCAAACATGTAAGTGTACTAAACAAGCATGCATGTACACTGGAAAGATATGAAGTATCTCTTAATATCTTCAGTACATCAAGCAGGAGGTAGTAATGTACCTCAAGAAATCTTCCTAGTGCCTCATATAAAGTACACAACAAGCAAGCAAAGTGCTAGTAGTACTGCTGATGCAAACCCTAACCATATGTATGCTAGCAAGCAACTGAATTGAAGCAAACTATATATGTGAAGCAATGCATTAACAGTAATATATGTGAAGAAAACTACACCAAGCTAAGTGAATTAAGGTTGTGGTACCATAGACAAGAACAGAACTCACATGTATTACAATTATATATAGTTGGATACAAATACAGTGCAAAATTATAGTTCAGTAATGTGGATTAGCAAAAACAACTATTTACAACAATTACTTCTATGTTTTAACTTGCAATTTTATCCATGTACCTGCAATCATCTATAAGCAAATGAATTACTCAATTGTTTTCCCTAATGGAGGCAAGCTTATGCATTCAGAGCAACTGATTGCCCAACAGTTGATGAATAAAGAAGCAAGCAGTGTTAACAATAATAGCAGGCCTTGAAATCATGCTTATGCATGCAATTTAGAAGAGTATATCATGAGGACCTTCAAAACAACTAGATGTTGCCACTGGTAAAGCATGAAACAACTATTGATTATGTTGCCTCTACACAGCAAACATGGCTACAGACTAGAAGAACACAAATTCAGACATTTCGACAATTAGAATCAACCTTTTATTTAAAACACCAAAAATTATCTAGAACCAATATGGTATATATTAAAACTAGTCATATTGCCTTAACACACCAGGAATTCCAATACCACAGTAAGTACTAAGCATTCTCTTGTTCACTGGAAAGAAGAACACAAGCTTCATGCACATATCATAAAAGAAGAACACTGCTACAAACCCCATGGGCACAACATAAAAGAAGTCTTCTACTTGAACAATCAGGATGAGCGTGCAACAAGAACCCTAACCCCATCATGTTCTAGCCATGAACCAGAGGGAGATCATCCCCACGAACCCCATGAAACCTAACCCTGACCCCATGAACCCTAACCCTAACCCCATGAACCAGACGGAGATCCTAACCCTAGAAGATCCACCGAACCAGAGGGGAGATGGATCCAGCAGAGGAAGGGAGATGGATCCACCAAATATCGAGGGGAGATGGAGAAGTACCTAGGGGCGGATGATGTTGATGATACAGCGGTGGTCGTCGTCGATGTAGCCGCCGCCGTCGTCGATGTAGTCGATGTAGCCGCCGTCATTGTTGATGTAGTCAATGTAGTCGATGTAGGCGCCGTCGTCATCGATGTAGTCGATGTAGTCAATGTAGTCGATGCGGGTGATGTAGCCGTCGAGGGGAGGGGATTCGTCGTCGAGCGTGGTGGCACGGAGGAGGGGAGGGAGTGGGGCGGCGGGGCGGCACGGAGGAGGGGAGGGAGTGGGGCGGCGGGGCGGCGCGGAGCAGGGGAGGGAGTGGGGAGAAGCTAGGGTTCGTCGGGGAGGGGAATGGAATGGGGAAATTTTGGGGAGTGGGAGGGGAGGATCCCGCGTGTTTAGTGGGGGAGGGGTGGTGGGTCCCGAATGGTAGTGGAAGAGAAGTGGTGGGAAATTTTTGTGGGATGGGAGGGAAAATTTGGTGCTAGGAGGGAAATTTTGGTGGGGTGGGAGGGAAATTTTCACCAGTTTTAAGAGGTTTTGAGGCAAAAAAAATATGATTTTTTTTGTAAACTTTGTAGAAGTCATGGTTAAAATCATACCGAGTAGCGCAAGAAAACATTTGTATTGCAAGTTTAGTATTTTTGCTAGTTGGTAGGCCACATTTTATGATGTGACGCGGAGGTCTCCCATTTTTTTGATTTTTTTTGATTTTTTTACTGTGTTTTCAAAAACCGACCGATTTCGTCGCGACGGTCGTTCGTGGCTAGGGTTTGAGGCGTGCCAATCTGTTGTCGATTATGTGATGAAATGCCTACCTATGAAGCTAAAAATCATTTTTGGCAAAAATAACGGGCAAGCTATGGAGGACCCGCAGTTCAAATTCCAGCCGGTTCCAGCTGAATCGGCCGAAGGTGGTCTGAATTGCCAGGAGTAGCTACGAGGGTCAGAAATGCATGCTTTTTGGCGACCATCCGTAAAATAGGGTCTACTTTGAGATAGACATGGAATGGCGCCGTTTGGGGTGACCCTCCTTGTAGCCGCTTCACGAAAAATGCATGCCTTTAGCATTCAAAAAATGAAAAACGGTTTTTCTTGGTAAACAAGTTGGAACCTCGCTTTGGCAAAATTGTTTGCCATCACAAGACGGAGGCATGCACCAAATTTGGGCATATTATCAGAAACTATTCATCGGATGCGGCCATATCATTGCTAGTTTGGCTTGAAAGCCATGAATCTTCGTTCATGGTAGGTCGTTTTTGAGAACACTTTTTCAAGAAAACATCCGTATTGCAAGTTTAGTATTTTTGCTAGTGGGTAGGCCACATTTTATGATGTGACGCGGCGGTCTCCCATTTTTTTGATTTTTTTTTTTGAATTTTTGACGGTGTTTTCAAAAAATGGCCGATTTCGTCGCAGCGGCCGTCCGTGGCTAGGGTTTGAGGCGTGCCAATCTGTTGTCGATTCTGTGATGAAATGCCTACCTGTGAAGCTAAAAAGCATTTTTGGCAAAAATAACGGGCAAGCTATGGAGGACCCGCAGTTCAAATTCCAGCCGGTTCCAGCTGAATCGGCCGAAGGTGGTCTGAATTGCCGGGAGTAGCTACGAGGGTCGGAAATGCATGCTTTTTGGCGACCGTCCGTAAAATAGGGTCTACTTTGAGATAGACATGGAATGGCGCCGTTTGGGGTGACCCTCCTTGTAGTCGCTTCACGAAAAACGCATGCCTTTAGCATTCAAAAAATGAAAAACGGTTTTTCTTGGTAAACAAGTTGGAACCTCGCTTTGTCAACATTGTTTGCCATCACAAGACGGAGGCATGCGCCAAATTTGGGCATATTATCAGAAACTATTCATCGGATGCGGCCATATCATTGCTAGTTTGGCTTGAAAGCCATGAATCTTCGTTCATGGTAGGTCGTTTTTGAGAACACTTTTTCAAGAAAACATCTGTATTGCAAGTTTAGTATTTTTGCTAGTTGGTAGGCCACATTTGATGATGTGACACGGAGGTCTCCCATTTTTTTGATTTTTTTTGATTTTTTTACGGTGTTTTCAAAAACCGGCCGATTTCGTCGCGGCGGCCGTCTGTGGCTAGGGTTTGAGGCATGCCAATCTGTTGTCGATTCTATGATGAAATGCCTACTTGTGAAGCTAAAAAGCATTTTTGGCAAAAATAATGGGCAAGCTATGGAGGACCCGCAGTTCAATATCCAGCCTACGAGGGTCGGAAATGCATGCTTTTTGGCGACCGTCCGTAAAATAGGGTCTATTTTGAGATAGACATGGAATGGCGCCGTTTGGGGTGACCCTCCTTGTAGCCGCTTCACGAAAAACGCATGCCTTTAGCATTCAAAAAATGAAAAACGGTTTTTCTTGATAAACAAGTTGGAACCTCGCTTTGGCAACATTGTTTGCCATCACAAGACGGAGGCATGCGCCAAATTTGGGCATATTATCATAAACTATTCATCGGATGCGGCCATATCATTGCTAGTTTGGCTTAAAAGCCATGAATCTTCGTTCATGGTAGGTCGTTTTTGAGAATACTTTTTCAAGAAAACATCCGTATTGCAAGTTTAGTATTTTTGCTAGTTGGTAGGCCACATTTGATGATGTGACACGGAGGTCTCCCATTTTTTTGATTTTTTTACAGTGTTTTCAAAAACCGGCCGATTTCGTCGCGGCGGCCGTCCGTGGCTAGGGTTTGAGGCGTGCAAATCTGTTGTCGATTCTGTGATGAAATGCCTACCTTGTAGCCGCTTCACGAAAAAACACATGTCTTTAGCATTCAAAAAATGAAAAACGATTTCTGAATTTTTTACGATGTTTTCAAAAACCATCAGATTTCGTCACGGCGGTCGTCCGTGGCTAGGGTTTGAGTCATGTTTTTAGCATTCAAAAAATGAAACTTATATTGTTTCATACATGAGCATGCACAAAACCACATAATTTTATCTTTCATCCATGAGCATGCATAAAAAATTCCAATTTCCATCAATTACCAAACTAAATATTCATTTTTAAGAAATTGACATGTTTAGAGGACACTGTCATACAGCATACATGAGCATGCACAAAATTAAACCTGACATACTTAACATTGACATGTTCAGATTACACTAACAAGCTTAAACCCAACATGCTTAACATTGCCACTTCATTTTCTTAACATCTTCACTCCTCCTTCTTCTCCTTCATCAACCTGATGCGCTCAGAGTGGCGAATCCCAATGCGGATGTACTCCTCTACCACAATTGGCATGGTCCTGTCACCCAGCTGTGGAATCGCCGGCGCCACTACCATAACGAGGTCATCGTCAGGCACCACCATCACGAGGTCAGCGTTAGGCACCACAATCGCGAGGTCGTCGTCAGCCACCACCATAGCAGGGTCGTCGTCAGCCACCACCATAGCAGGGTCATCGTCATCCACCACCATAGCAAGGTCGTCGTCAGCCACCACCATAGCAAGGTCGTCATCAGCCACCACCATAGCAAGGTCGTCATCCCCGCTCTGCTCCTCTTCTTGCCCTCTCTGCTCCTCGTCATCCCCGCTCTGCTCCTCGTCATCCCCGCTGCTGCTCCCACTGCCTGGCCAAATGCAACAAAGTGTGAACATGGTGTTGTCGTTGTGCTGGTAGAGGAAGCCAAAAGGACAGGAAGAAGAGAGGCAGAGAGCTTACTAGCATCATCGTCGTGCTGGTAGTACATGCGGCACATGGTGTTGTCGAACATCTTCATGGTGAACATGGCGTCGCCGTCGTAGCGGAAGACAAGGAAGTACCCGAGCTGTAGCTCATCGGCGCGGGCGAAATGCTCCCAGCTGGGCCCTAGGTACATGTGGCCTTCACCATCGAACACCACCGACACGTCCCATAACCTGTGAAGCCCGCTGTCGGCCTCCCGCGGCTTCACTTTGTGGGGCTCACGGCCGGCGAGCATCTTCGCAAACTTGTCAGGCAGCCTCTGCAGTGAGGGTCAAGCAGTGGTTAATTGTGGCAATCAAGCACTAGACAGCAGAGTGATGATAAAGAAATGAGTGATGATAAACATACCTGCCTACTGCAAGATTTCTCAATTACGATCTCGAAGAACTCGAAACCTTCCAAGCCAGCCATCTCACTTCTTTGAAAAGCAGCATTGTAAATTAAACAACAGGACTGGACAGAAATAGGAAAGAAGCACTTCAAAACAGTAGAATAATTACTACATGTGTTTGCCAGGGCCTCAATTTGCAATACTACTATAAATGGCAATGGCCTCAATTTGCTCCTACTATAAACAAGCACATCAACATCAATAGCATAGTAAACTAACACAACAACAGCAACATCATCAGGTGACCACCAACATCAACAACACTAAAATCTACTATAAATTGACCAAAACACAGCAATATAAATTGACCAGAACCATATCTATTATAAATGGACCAATAGTGTACAGCAAAACAACAGTTTCAGTATTACAATAGAAAGAAGTCTCAGGTTTATCAAGCACAGCAAAACAACAGTGTGACTGAAGAAAATTATAGCAGGAAATACTTCATGCATCATCAAGAGATTATGATCATTTCTGACACTGGCCTTTCTCAACCTTTTGAGCTAGCATGATCACATTACCTGATGCACACATATGCAAACTTCTATGAATATAACATCAAAACAGAAAAACAAGAGACCAAGAAAATCTTAGCAGTGCAAACACCTAGATAGAATTGTATTTTTACACATCAGAACATAAGCACCAACATAGCAGTGCTTAGCATGATCACATTGTATTTGTACACCTACATAGCAGTGCTTAGCCACTCGGGTAAAACGTTACAAAAAGAAAAACAAATTAGAACACACTAGTGTCTCACTGCCTGATAATGCTCATACTTGCTGCATATCAAATGGCACAAAACATTCTACAGCTCATACCAAGTGTCTCATACATCTGTACTTATCTAATTCCTTAACTGAATCCTTAACTGAATACTTGACAGGAACCCTTAACTGAATAATCCTTAACTGAATAATCCTTGACAGCATACTTCCCACTCTTATCAAAAGGCACAAAGCATACTTGACAGCATAATCCTTAACTGAATCAATTCCCACTAATCAAACCCTAATCTAACCCAACCCTAATATAATCTAATGCATTCCCAATCAAATCCTAACCAAATCAAACCCTAATCTAATCCAATCCCTATCTAATCTAATCCAATCTAGGCGACGGCAAGAACCCTAATCTAACCAGTAGCAGAAAACTAATCCAACCAGGAAGGAGAGAGAGAGGAAGGATTCATACCCTAATCTAACCAGTAGCAGAAAACTAATCCAACCAAAAAACTTCATGAAACATAACATCTCAATTCAGTTCAAAATAGCAAGCATAACAGCTACAAAAACTACATTTTGCTCCATATTACAAAATCTACATTTTGCTGCTGGAATCAGGATAACTACATCACTATTGCTACAACCATCAGGATCATCATTTTTCTACAACCATCAGGATCACATCATTTTGCTCCTAGAATCTTCAAGCATTTTTCTACCTGGAGAGAAGATTGATCACATCAGGTCACATAGATACCAAAACAAAGAACATGAAGTAATAGTATTTACCTTTGCCAGTCCATTCGCTACTCATCGTCGTCGATACGAAAACAAGGAACTCTATGCCCACTCCTGTTTTCCTCATCATCACTACAATATTGCAGCATAGTATGATCAGTCCGATTTTCCTCATCCTCGCTCTCATGTTCATCCTCTACCACCTTTCTTCTTTTCTTGATGCCTTCAACTGTTGCAGCACCAACGATCACACGCTCCCGGTCCCTTCGCACTCTGCTTTGCACCGGAACTTCCATAGAGTCATCATCAGCTTGCAACGGAACTTCCGTAGAGTGATCATCTTGGTATGTTAGTCCACCATCACCAGGGCCCTTTTCCACTTCTGTTTCAGTCACACTCCACAAGTGTATGTGCTCAAAGTTTTGCACAACTCGCCATTTTCCGTGCAAAAGAGTGTCTGGCAGATAAAACACCATTGTTGCTTGTGTTGTTAGAATAAAGGGATCACTCTTATACTAGCACCTTGCAGTGTTGATGCTTTTGAAGTGGCCATCATATTTGACAAAAGAGTCTCTCTTCTTCTTGCTACCAAGCTCAAACCAGTCACAGCGAAATAAGACAACCGAGCGATGGATGCCACCACTAGAGTTGTACTGCAACTCTACGATGCTTCTCAACTGACCATAGAAGTCAATGATCTCACGATCATGTGACCCCTCAGTGACGATTCCACTATTCTGTGTCTTCCTTTTTTCCTCGCGGTCAACGGTGTGGTACCGGACACCGTCAGCAATGCATGTTGAATACACTCTCACTCGCTTATCCGGTAAGCATGCCAAAGCAAATAGATCATCACTGACCTTCTTCTCCTCATGCAACTTTCCAATCTGCACAAATAAACCATTTAGCAAACAATGGTATTTAACAATTGGTGAATAACACAGAAAACATAAAACATGTGGCTAAAGATCTCACATGATTCTTAAACCACTTAGCAAACCCCTTGGCAACCCTTTTATCAACATGGATATTGCTTTGTTCCTGATTTAACTCTTCCTTGCATTTCCTGCAATGCCAACAAAACATGTGAATTAAAACATTAGGCTGGTGCCAACCCAAGCAAAAAAAATATATAATGAGTGCACAAGATATAACGTACTCAATATATGGTAGAACCTCGGCGCAATTGCTGAGCACAAACCAAACCATCTTGTCATACTCATCACCAGCCTCCAAGTATTGTGAGGCTCCAAGAAAGTTCACACCATGGTTGAAAACAGAGACATCACCACTTTGCGAATCAGACCGCTCTCTATTTCTGCCCGGCCGGTTCCATCTTGTTTCCACATTGCCAAAGTATCTAGAGCAAAAAGTCAAGCACTCGTCAACGACATATGCTTCAGCAATAGAACCTTCAGGTCTTGCCGTGTTTCGCACATAACGCTTACAAGTAAGCAGCCTTCTTTCGATTGGGTACATCCAACTGTATTGCACAGGGCCTCTAAGCATTGCCTCTTTTGGTAAGTGCACCGCCAAATGGACCATCACGGTGAAGAAAGCTGGAGGGAAAATCTTCTCGAGCTTGCAAAGAATAATTGGGATTTCTTTTTCAAGTCTTTCCAGGACAGTTAACTTGAGTGTTTTGCAGCACAGTTCTCTAAAGAAATTTCCCAGCTCAGCAACCGCTTCATATGTATCGTTGTCCATGATTCCTCGGAGGCCCGCCGGTAAAATCCTTTGGAGGAGGATGTGACAATCATGAGTTTTCAGTACTGAAAGCTTGAATCCATCAAAAGTAAAACACTTTGCTAGGTTAGCAGCATAACCAGCTTTTGTTCTTTACTCATTGTATACCATGCTCGTGGCATTTCAAATGAATCTTCATCTTCATTGTGCTGTAGATGCAAATCTTCTCTTATGCCCATGTCCTCCAAATCAAGCCTAGAACTAACCGTGTCCTTTGTCTTCCCTTCAATGTTCAGAAAGTCCCTAGCAGATTCTCGCATATGTTTTTCTCAATGTGAATTACATAGAGATTATGCCTTAATTTCAGATCAGCCCAGTATGGCAGGTCTCACAAACAAGACCTCCGGTCCCAACATTGACCTTCCTCACGCTTTCTTTTCTTCGCCAGCTTTCCTGGTCTCACATCTTTCACCTTTTCAAGTTGCTGCTCCAGCTCTTCTTTAGTGAATTCAGCTGGCTTGTCACGGGTTTCATTCTCACCATTAAAATCTTTGCTTCTTCGCCAGCGATGGTTTCGGGGAAGAAAGCGGCGGTGCCCAATATAGCAGATCTTGCTCCTTATTCTCTTTGAGCAAGGGTCTTTGTCACAATGGACACAAGCCTGATAACCCGCTGTGATCCTCCCAGACAGAGTGTGCAGAGCCGGGAAATCATGGATGGACCATATGATTGCAGCACGTAGATTGAACTTTTCTTCCGGACTCAAGGCATCGTATGTAGGTACACCAGTCCAGAGCTGGAGCAGTTCTTCTACGAGGGGCTCCATAAAGACATCAAAATCCTTTCCTGGAGACTCTGGACCCGGGATAAGCAATGACATCATGAAGTTGGACTGATCCATGCATGCCCATGGTGGCAGGTTGTACGGCACCACAAAAACTGGCCACATGCTATAAGACGTGCTCATGTTCCCAAACGGATTAAACCCATCTGTGGCAATGCCAAGTTTTATGTTCCTTGGATCTGCAGCAAAATCTATATGTATACGGTCAAACTCTTTCCATGCCTCTCCGTCCGCTGGATGGCTCAGCTCATTGTCCACAGGTTGCCGCTTCAGCTTGTGCCACTGTACCTCACGCGATGATTTCTTCGAGATGAACATCCGCTGCAGCCTTGGTATCAAGGGAAAGTGCCTCAGTACCTTCTCCGGTATTGACTTCTTCCCATCAGCATCTTTCCACCTAGATGCATTGCATTTTGGACAGTTGTCATGCTTTGCTAAATCCTTCCGAAACAAGACACAGTTATTTGGGCACACATGTATTGACACATAACCTAACCCCAGTCTGCGGATTATGCTCAATGCTTCATCATAAGATCTGGGAACACAACTATCAGGGAATTGCAAGCTCAAAAGACGGAGTATTGCGTTGAATGCGGCATTGCTAATCCGGTAGAAAGACTTGATGTGGAGTAACTTCACGGTGAAGGTAAATCTTGAAACTTTACCCCCTTCATGAGCTGCGCGCTTCGCCTCCTCTAACACCTCAGCAAACAACGACTTCTGTCCATCAGCATGATCTTCAGCATCGTACAAATCCTTCAATAGGTCGGGAATCCTATCATCTTCATGCCCATCCTCTTCCTCCAAAATAGCATTATCTCGCAAAACCTTTTCCATGAAATCAATGCCAGCATCACCACCACCCATCATATGAGGGGCCTCTGTATCAGCTTCAAAATGTTGAGGTTGACTGTCCAAAGGTTCTTCATGATATATCCATCTATCATATGTGATGGACATCCCATTAAGAAGCAGATGATCTTCCACTCTTCCTTGAGCCATTCTTGGACGGTTGAGGCATTCGCAGCATGGGCAAAGAATGTGAGCATCGTTGGCAAAATTTGCCCGAACAAATGCCATGAAATCATCAACTCCTTTCATATGTTCTTTCGAAAACTTTCTAACTCCTTTTCTAATCCAGCTTCTGTCCATCTGCCAAAGACAACAAATTGTTGCAACATAGCAAATCAATCTAAGTGCATCAACATTAATTAATGAAAATGGATGGAAGTAATGGAAGCTAAAATTCCAGAAAATAAGGTAGGCACCCAACTTTATATGCTAACTGCCTAACTTTATATGCTAACTGCCAGAAAATAAGATATGCACCCAACATTGAGCTATTTCCAATTTCTCACTACTTTAGTCCAGTTCACATGGTTTACTGATTTCACATGGCGGCAATAAAAATCAGTTCATATTAAATACAGATTTCACATGGGATAAATGAAAAGCTATCAAAAACTTGTAAAACCTAACATAGACTCAAATTTCACATGGCAGAGCTGCACTAAGAAACATATGTGGTTCCTGTAAAGAGGATATCCACAAAGAGATCAGGCAGAGCTGTAGCATCCATCCATCAGATTGCACTATAAAACCTAACATTTATGTAGCAAGCTCCAGCTGCAGCTGATGGATCCATCAGACTGCATTTCAAATTAAGCTCCTCAACATATTGAATCTCCACCTTCCCCTTTCCTTTCTGTTTCAAAATGATATAACTAGCTAGTGTTCATCCCCTGTCCCTCATCTAGTAAGATAAAAAACTCAAATTATCTCTCTCTTTCTCCCATGCCCCTCAGCTAGTGTTGACAAACTAGCTAGTGTTCATCAGCAGGCGCAACACAGGCAAATCTGAGGCAAATCAGAGGCAAGGAGAGGATAGGGGGAGAGGGGTGCATACCAGGAGGTGTGCTTGCGGTGGAGAGGGGGAGAGGAGTCCCCCGTGCTCGGCGAGCTGCTCCTGTCGTGGACAAGGCGAGCGGCGAGGCCGTGGGCGAGGTCACCGGCGGCGAGGTCGCCATTCTTGTCGTGGGCAAGGCGAGCGGCCCCTGCTGGTCGCTTCGGCCGCCGTTCCTGCCCCTGTGCCACCACCGTCAGTCGCCCACACCCCTGCTTTGCCTCCACGCCCCTGCCTTGCCTCCGCCCCCTGCTGGTTACCTCTACTGCCGGCCCCGCCCCCGCCTCTGCCCCTGCTGGTTGCTTCCGCCGCGAGGCCGTGGGCGAGGTCACCTGCAGTGAGGTCGTGGGCAAGGCGAGCGACCCCTACTGGTTGCTTCGGCCGCCAGCCGCCACCCACCCGCCGCCCACCAGCCCCGCCCTCATCCGCTGCTTGCTTCCGCTACCGCCCGCCGCCACCTGGTTGGAAGACCTAGAAAAACGCTAAGTGTTGCTCTGTTCAGAAGACCTGGTCGGAAGGCCCCACTTGTCACTAATACGAGAGAGCTGTGGTTTTGTATAGTATATAGAAAACTACCCACACATTAGTAACAATCCCTCTCTAGCCCAAGGGTACCGAACGAGCGAACGAGCGCCAGGTCGTGGGTTCGAGTCCCCGCTAGCGCACATTTTTTAGGGAATTAAACGCTCGCTCACCCACCTGTCATTGGCTCACCCACCTATCAAATGGGTCCCTCCTGTCAGTGTTGCTAATTGTTGCTCTGTTCGATGCCACCTGGTCGAAAGGTCCCACTTGTCAATGATACGACAGAGCCGTAGTTTTATATAATGTATAGACAAGTTCCCATACCTGAGAAACTGTCCCTCTCTAGCCCAGCGGTAGCAAGCGAGCGAAGCAAGCGCGAGGTCCTGGGTTCGAGTCCCCGCTAGCGCACATTTTTTGGGCGAATTAAGCACTCGGCCCCTCCTGTCAAATGGGTCTTGCATGTCAGTGTGTGCCCCGTCTGTTGTTAAATATGAATATTTTACCAAAAATGACACCTAGACAGTGACACATAAGCGAGGTTGCTGAGGTGGCTGCCTAATCATCCTAATTCATTCAAAATCAAGTGTCGTGACCATGTTATATTGGTCGTTATCAGCTAGGCGTGAGGCAGTGGATAGTGCTTCCCGCTTTTATGACCATTTCCTGTAATGACATTATGACCTTTCTGACCAAAATGGTCGTTATAGGTTAGGGTTTGGAGCCCCCCCCCCCCAACAGCTTTTGACCTATTGGTCTAAAATGGTCATAAATTTATGACCAATTCTTCCAGGGTCACTAACAAAAGGTCACTAGTTGACATATTTCTTGTAGTGATCATGCCGTCATGCTGACAGAACTCTCCCGTAAAGCTCTGCTGGATCGGAGTTCGTGGGACATCATCGAGTTGAACATGCTGAACTCGGAGGTGTCGTATGTTCGGTACTTGGATCGGTCAGATCGTGAAGACGTACGACTACATCAACCGCGTTGTGCTAACGCTTCCGCTTACAGTCTACGAGGGTACGTGGACATCACTCTCCCCTCTTGTTGCTATGCATCACCATGATCTTGCGTGTGAGTAGGAAATTTTTGAAATTCCTACGTTCCCCAACAATTCCAGTCGACCGCCTCAGCGCACCGAGACATAGGGCTTTTACCTCCTCCGAGAGGGGCATGAACTCGTAAACTCGTGTGTACAACCTCGCCGTAGCTAGGGCCTTGCCTCATACATACCCCCTACTCTTACTGTCAGACTTAGTACCACGACAAAAGCATCGCTCTAGCTTGGGGGAGGCTTAAGTCATTGTTATATTCATGCCCAATCATGAGCTCTCAAGAGAAATTATTATTCGGAATTTTTATGCTCTGCTTTCTCATAATGATCAATCCATGCTCGATACTTCTTGTACTGGTTCTTTTATGAAGAAGACTATTGAATTCCCGTGGGATCTTTTAGAAAGAATTAAATGCAACTCTGAAGATTGGGAACTCAACAAAGGTAAAGAGTCAGGTATTGAACCTAAGTTTGATTGTGTTAAATCTTTTATGAATATTGATGCTTTTCAAAAGTTTAGCACTAAATATGGACTTGACTCTGAGATGGTAGCTTCCTTTTGTGAATCTTTTGCCACTCATGTTGATCTCCCTAAAGAGAAGTGGTTTAAATACCACCCACCAACTAAAGAAGAAATTAAAGAACCGTTAAAAGCTAAAGAAGAAACTATCATTTACAATGTTGGTCCAGCTGTTCCCACTGCTTATATTGAAAAACCACCTTCTCCTGTTAGGATGAAGGAACATTCTAAAGCTTCAACTGTGGTTAACAAAAGTTATGAAAGAACACCCAAACCACCTGAACAAATCAAAGTTGAACCTAGTGTTGCTATGGTTAAAGATCTCTTAGTTGATAATATTAATGGGCATGTTATTTACTTATGTGGTGAAGCTTCCAGAATTGCCAAACCTGAAGGAAAAGATAAACATAGACCAGTTGTTGGCATGCCTATTGTCTTAGTAAAGATAGGAGATCACTGTTATCATGGGTTATGTGACCTAGGTGCTAGTGTGAGTGATATTCCTTTCTCCTTATACTAAGAAATTAAAGATGAAAGAACACCTACTGAAATAGAAGACATAAATGTTACTATTAAACTTGCTAATAGAGATACTATATCACCAATTGGGATTCTTAGAGATGTTGAAGTCTTGTGTGGGAAAATAAAATACCCTACTGATTTTCTTGTTCTTAGCACCCCGCAAGATGACTTTTGTCCCATTATTTTTGGTAGATCTTTCTTGAACACCGTAAATGCTAAAATAGATTGTGAGAAACAAATTGTCGGTGTTAGCTTTGGTGATGAATCTCATGAATTTAATTTTTCCAAGTTTAGTAAACAACTCATAAGAAAGATTTTCCTAGTAAGGATGAAATTATTGGTCTTGCTTTTATTGTTGTGCCTCCTACTGATCCTTTGGAACAATATATGCTAGACCATGAAAATGATTTGCATATGCGTGAAAGAAAAGAAATAGATAGAATCTTTTTCCAACAACCACCTCTGCTTAAACACAAATTGCCTATTGAAACTCTAGGAGGTCCTCCTCCACCTAAAGGTGATCCTGTGTTTGAATTAAAACAATTGCCAGACACTCTGAAATATGCTTATCTTGATGAAAAGAAGATATATCATGTTATTATTAGTGCTAATCTTTCAGAACATGAAGAAGAAAGATTATTGAAAGTTCTAAGGAAGCACACGGCTGCTATTGGATATACTCTTGATGATCTTAAGGGCATTAGTCCCACTCTATGTCAACACAAGATTAATATGGAACCTGATGCTAAACCCGTTGTTGATCACCAACGTCGGTTAAATCTGAAAATTAAAGAGGTGGTAAGAACGGAAATGTTGAAACTTCTGGAAGCAGGTATAATCTATCCTATAGCTGATAGTAGATGGGTAAGTCATGTTCATTCTATCCCTAAGAAAGGAGGTATTACTGTTGTTCCTAATGATAATAATGAGCTTGTTCCACAAAGAATTGTCACCATCTATAGAATGGTAATTGATTATAGAAAATTAAATGAAGCTACTAGAAAAGATCATTACCCCCTGCCTTTATTGATCAAATGTTAGAAAGATTATCTAAGCATACACATTTTTGCTTCCTTGATGGATACTCTTGCTTTTCGCAAATACCTGTTTTACAATCTGATCAAGAAAAGACCACTTTTACTTGTCCTTTTGGAACACTTTCTTATAGACGTATGCCTTTTGGTTTATGTAATGCACCTTCTACCTTTCAAAGATGTATGACTGTTAGATTCTCTGATTTTTGTGAAAAGATTGTTGAGGTTTTCATGGATGACTTTTCTGTTTATGGGAAGTCTTTTGACGATTGTTTAAGCAATCTTGATCGAGTCTTGCAGAGATGTGAACAAACAAATCTCGTCTTGAATTGGGAGAAGTGCCACTTTATGGTTAACGAAGGTATTGTCTTGGGCCATAAAATTTCTGAAAGAGGCATTGAGGTGGACAAAGCCAAGGTTGATGCAATTGAGAAAATGTCATGTCCTAAAGATATCAAAGGTATTCGTAGTTTCCTTGGTCATGCTGGTTTCTATGGGAGGTTTATCAAATACTTTTCTAAAATTTCTAGGCCTCTTACTAATCTCTTGCAAAAGGACATTCCCTTTGTGTTTGATGATGATTGCATGGAAACCTTTGAAACACTAAAGAAAGCCTTAATCACTGCACTTGTTGTTCAACCACCTGATTGGAACTTGCCTTTTGAGATTATGTGTGATGCCAGTGATTATGCTGTTGGTGTTGTTCTAGGACAAATAGTTGATAAGAAACTAAATGTCATTCATTATGCTAGTAGAACTCTAGACAATGCTCAACAAAAATATGCTACTACTGAAAAAGAATTCTTATCAGTGGTGTTTGCTTGTGATAAATTCAGGTCTTACATTGTTGATTCTAAAGTAATTGTTCACACCAGTCATGCTGCTATAAAATATATTATGGAAAAGAAATATGCTAAACCTAGACTCATTAGGTGGGTTCTTCTGCTACAAGAATTTGATTTGCATATCACTGATAGGAAAGGAGCAGAGAACCCCGTAGCTGATAACTTGTCTAGACTTGAGAATATTCTTGATGACCCACAACCTATTAATGATAGCTTACCTGATGAACAACTAGCTGCAATAAATGTTTCTCATAGTACACCTTGGTATGATGATTATGCTAATTATATTGTTGCTAAATACATACCACCTAGCTTCACATACCAACAAAATAAAAAATTCTTCTATGATTTAACACATTACTTTTGGGATGACCCACATCTTTATAAAGAAGGAGTAGATGGTATTATTAGATGTTGTGTACCTAAGCATGAACAGGAACAAATCCTACGAAAATGTCACTCCGAAGCTTATGGAGGACATCACGCGGGAGACAGAACCGCTCATAAGGTATTGCAATCTGGTTTTTATTGGCCTACTCTCTTCAAGGATGCCCGTAAGTTCGTCTCATCATGTGATGAATGCCAAAGAATAGGTAATATCGGTAAGCGTCAAGAAATGCCTATGAATTATTCACTTGATGTTGAACCATTTTATGTTTGGGGATTTGACTTTATGGGACCTTTTCCTTCCTCTAATGGGTATACACATATTTTGGTTATTGTTGATTATGTTACTAAATGGGTAGAAGCTATTCCAACCAGTAGTGCTGATCACAACACCTCTATTAACATGCTTAAGGAAGTTATTTTCCCAAGGTTTGGAGTCCCTAGATATTTAATGACTAATGTTGGTTCACACTTTATTCATGGTGCTTTCCGTAAAATGCTTGCTGAGTATGATGTTAACCATAGAATTGCGTCACCTTTATCATCCTCAGTCTAGTGGTCAAGTTGAACTTAGCAATAGAGAAATAAAACTAATCTTACGAAAGACTGTTAATAGGTCCCGGAAGAATTGGTCTAAGAAATTAGATGATGCACTTTGGGCTTATAGAACAGCTTACAAAAATCCTATGCATATGTCTCCATATAAAATGGTTTAAGGAAAAGCTTGTCATTTACATCTTGAGTTAGAACACAAAGCATTTTGGGCAATAAAAGAAATCAATTATGATTTCAAACTTGCTGGGAAAAAGAGGTTATTTGATATCAACTCATTAGATGAATGGAGAACCCAGGCTTATGAAAATGCTAAGTTATTCAAAGAAAAGGTTAAAAGATGGCATGATAAAAGAATCCAAAAGCGTGAGTTCAAAGTCAGAGAATATGTTCTTTTGTACAACTCTCATTTTAAATTCTTTGCAGGAAAACTCCTCTCCAAATGGGAAGGACCCTATGTCATCAAGGAGGTCTATCGATCCAGAGCTATCAAAATATATAATGCCGAAGGGACTAACCCGAAGGTTGTCAATGGGCAACGAATAAAACACTACATCTCAGGTACACCCATTAATGTTGAAAGCAATGTTATCCAAACTTTGACACCGGAAGAACACATAAAAGAGTCCTTCCGGGACACTCCAGAATCGTGAAAATAAGGAGGTACGTGATACGGTAAGTAAACAGACTCCGAAAAATCCTCAAAAATATTCTTTGTCAGTTTTGGAATATTTAGAAAATTAGGAAAATAAGAAACTTCTAGGAAAGTGACCCTGGTGGGCACGATACACCAGGGCGCGCAAGGCATGCCTGGCGAGCCCAGGTGGGTTGTGCCCACCTCGGGTACTTTCCAGTCTCCGTTTTTCTACCGTTCTGCTTGTTCCCCAAGATAAAAAAATCTATATATACCTCCTGGACCTGTTAACCTCCGTATCGCGGAGAAATCTCATGTTTTCTTTTTCTTGCTATTTTCTGTCAGATCTGTTGAACTAGGCATCATGTCTTCTCCCTCCTCCAACAATGAAGAAGGTGAAGCTTGGTTGCTTCAGGTAGAATCCAGGGGAGAGGAATTTGAAGAGACCATTATGGAGGAATATGAGGGAGATTCGTTCAAGATTCACCCTCCGGCCTCTGAGAGAGGGACTTTGGCTGGCATCTCCACTCGTCCTAATCCCCGTCAAGCCATGAGGCCCCCAAACAATCAAGAGGTCCCAAGAGATCATGAAGAACTCCCTACAAGGAGGCCTCTACACAGGTTACATCAAAACAATTTTCACAATTTGATCCATAATTATGGGTTCGAAAACACTCCTCGTATGCATATACCGTCCAATTGGGACATATCTCGTCCAAGAGAAAGTGATGTAGGGACAAACTCTTGGGTTCAGGAAAATAAACATATCATGGCTGAGGTGGAGAAGAACACTGAGTTGTTCCATCAAGTTCTTCGAGAGACTCACAGCTTAAGAGATGCACTCAGAGATGTATTGGACCGGATTGCTTCTACTTCATCACCACCATCCTCCTCATCACCACCAAAAGAAAAATGAGTATTGGGTATGGGCACTCCCCTTGGCTTTCGCCAAGCTTGGGGGAGGTGCCTCGGTATCGTATCAATGTCCATTATCTTTTGCCTTTACTTTCTTAGTTTGATCCATGGTATCTTTTGCTATTAGATGAATAAAACTTTAGTTCGATCCTTTCTTTTTGTGAGTTTGCCTAGTGATCAATCCGTGTAATCATGTGCGAGATATAATAAAGTTTAGTTTGGGTTTTGCCTTCTTTACTTTCTTGTTGCAATAAAAGAAAGGAAATAAAAGAAAAAGATCATATGCTAATCTTATGGTAAGTGATGACATTACACAAGGAAAAGTATAAGTAGAAAATTTTATCGTACATTGACAAACATAGCATTGGTCAATGATGCAACTCATGAAAGAATTAATAAGGGAAGAGAAGATTCACATACAAATACACTATCATGGAAATCTTTTGTGATTGTGAGAACCCATCAAAATATTATATGCCAAAATTGTTGACATTGGACAAGGAAGACAATCTAATGATTTATGTTTGTTCATATTCACACAGAAGTCATATTGTCATAGATCCTTCAACATGTGGTGCTTGCCCCTATCTTTGCTAGCCAAAAATTCCGCACTAAGTAGAGATACTACTTGTGCATCCAAAACCCTTAAACCCTATCTTGTTTGAGAGTCCACCATACCCACCTATGGATTGAGTAAGATCCTTCAAGTAAGTTGTCATCGGTGCAAAAAGGGCAATAAAAATTGCTTATAAAAATGTCAGATCATTCAGTGTAAGGGAAAATTGAGTGTTGTACGAACTTGTGATGGTGAAGAATAAAAGCGACAAACTGCATAAGAAAGGTTGCCATCACAAGGGGCAATATAACGTGACGTTCTCTTGCACTAAGAGGTTGAGCATACAAACAAAAAGTGCATGGAAACCTCTGCTTCCCTCTGCGAAGGGCCTATCTTTTACTTTCATGTATTTACTTTTATGCAAGAGTCAAAGTTTTTCTCTCTATTCCTTTTATTTTTCTCCTTTGGCAAGCATCATGTGGTGAGGAAAGATCTAGGCACATATGTCCAGTTGAATATGGGTGGCATAAGTTATTATTGTTGACATCACCCTTGAGGTGAGTGTTTTGGGAGGCGAAACTATAAGCCCCTATCTTTGTTTGTGTCCGGTTGAAACGTTTTGCTCATGTGTACGCGGTGAGTGTTAGCAATCATAGAAGACTAAATGATGGTTGAGTATGTGGACTTGCCTAAAGGCTCCGATACGTGACCCTTCCTGAAAAGATGATGAATTGTAGTTGCAAAGTTGACTGAGAACATAGTTTGTTGGTTTCCAATAGAGTTTATGCTTTATACTTCAATGTTGTGATGAGTTGTCACTTTTTCATGAGAAGTCTATGATAAAAGTTTTATATTAAAGTTTTTTGCTGTTATAATAAGTCACATGATGCTACTATGTCCGTATTTTTGTTTTTATCGATACCTCTCTCTCTCTCTCTCTCTCTAAGCATGTGGACATGTTTTTCGATTTCGGTTTTCGCTTGAGGACAAGCGAGGTCTAAGCTTGGGGGAGTTGATACGTCCATTTTGCATCATGTTTTCCTACTGTTATTTATGTTGTTTTATTGTATAATAATGCTTTTTGGAGTAATTTTAATGCCTTTTCCCTCATAATATGCAAGGTATGCACCAAGGGGGAGAATTCTGGCAGCTGGAAATCTGGACCTGAAAAAGCTACGTCAAGCTACCTATTCTGCATAACTCCAAATGAGATGAAACACCCCGAGGATTTTTTATGGAACATTTAATAAATATTGGAGCAAATAAGTACCATAGGAGGGCCACTAGGTGGGCACAACCCACCTGGGCACGCCAGGAGGCCCAGGCGCGCCCTGGTGGGTTCTGCCCTCCTCGGCCCACCTCCGGTGCCCATCTTCTGGCATATAAGTCATTTTGACCTAGAAAAAATAAGGGGAGAACATTCGGGACGAAGCGCCGCCGCCTCGAGGCGGAACTTGGGCAGAAGCACTTTTGCCCTCCGGCGGAGCGATTCCGCCAGTGGAACTTCCCTCCTGGAGGGGGAAATCATCGTCATCATCATCACCAACAACTCTCCCATCTTTGGGAGGGGCTATCTTCATCTACATCTTCACAGCACCACTCAAACCCTAGTTCATCTCTTGTGTTCAATCTTTGTATCAAAACTATAGATTGGTGCTTGTGGGTGACTAATAGTGTTGATTACATCTTGTAGTTGATTACTATATGGTTTATTTGGTGGAAGATTATATGTTCAGATCCATTATGCTATTTAATACCCCTCTGATCTTGAGCATGTTTATTATTTGTGAGTAGTTACTTTCGTTCTTGAGGTCACGGGAGAAATCATGTTACAAGTAATCATGTGAACTTGATATGTGTTCGATATTTTGATGGTATGTATGTTGCCATTCTCTTAGTGGTGTCATGTGAACGTCGACTACATGACACTTCACCATATTTGGGCCTAAGGGAATGCATTGTGGAGTAGTTATTAGATGGTGGGTTGCGAGAGTGACAGAAGCTTAAACCCCAGTTTATGCGCTATTCCGTAAGGGACCGATTGGATCCAAAAGTTTAATGCTATGGTTAGAATTTATCCTTAATACTTTTCTCGTAGTTGCGGATGCTTGCGAGAGGGTTAATCATAAGTAGGAGGTTTGTTCAAGTAAGAAAAACACCTAAGCACCGGTCCACCCACATATCAAATTATCAAAGTACCAAACACGAATTAAGCCAACATGATGAAAGTGACTAGTTGAAATTCCCGTGTACCCTCAAGAACACTTTGCTTATCATAAGAAACCGCTTTGGCCTGTCCTTTGCCTCAAAAGGATTGGGCTACCTTGCAGCACTTTTGCTACTACTATTGTTACTTGCTCATTACAAATTATCTTGCTATCAAACTACTCCGCTACTTACAGTTTTAGCACTTGCAGACATTACCTTGCTGAAAACCACTTGTCATTTCCTTCTGCTCCTTGTTGGGTTCGACACTCTTACTTATCGAAAAGGGCTACAATTGACCCCATATAATTGTGGGTCATCAGTCGCGGCGGCAACAAGGGAGGCCATGATCTACCTAGGGTTAAACCCTTCCCGGCACGGGATCGTCAATGTCGTTGTGGCCGCTGTCAGCACCGGCTCGTCCGTGTTTCCTCGGATGGTGCTGCCAGAGTCGCACCACGTGTCGGTGATGCACCTGATTCCCGGCTTCCACATCTACCCGCAAGCCTCCCGAGTACCCAGGGAATGCTCGCCGGAGTAGAGCGTGGTGGCGCCCCCACGTCCGTGCCCATCCAACTCAACACGACGCCGGTGGCCGGTGCCTCGTCATACCGAGGGAACAGGAAAGGCGCGCGGGAGATGCCAGTCAACGTGCTCACTGGAGCCTGCAACCTATTCGACACAATGCCGGCGGCCGGCGACGACGACACGACCACCTGTTTCATGCAGAGCATCATCCTCGAGGGCAGTGCGGCAGCCGCTCGCGCCGCTGGCGGTGCCGCCGCGGCTGGCTACGATCCCGATGAGATCCAAAGCCAGGACGACCAAGGGTCGTTCACGCCGGTGAAGTTTGATGAAGCTGGCATGCACGACGCCTTCATGCAAGATTAGGTCAGCCTGGACCTGGACGGCTTCTCGCTCGACCACGGGTTTCCGGAGGACTACGACCTCGAGGAAGAGGATGAGTTGGACATCGATGGGGAGCCTTTGTTTGAGGACGAGCTCGCCAACCAAGCCACCGGCGCGAAGCCAAAGCGCAAGAGAAAGCGGACGACGGCATACAGGGCGCCCGAGGACAAGCTCCTTTGTAAGTGTTGGAGGGACATTGGGCAAGACCCCAAGGTCGGTGTCAAACAAAAGACATCAACCTTTTGGATTCGCGTCCACCATCAGTTCCATGAATGCAAGAAGTTTGCGTCATACCAAATGCATAGCACACGCGGGTGGGTGTCCATTTAAAAGCGATTGGGGTGATCCAACAAGAGTGCAACAAGTTTTATGCCACTTTTGAGAGCATCAAGGCACGCCCCGTGGGCAGCATCGGCATGCAAGACTTGGTATGCATGCGGCCCTCTATGCTTTCATTCTGTTTTATGCTTGCATGTCCATTTGGCCATATGCTTGCATGCTTTGGATTTGTAGGCATTCCAAGAGTGGAGGCATTCAGGGTCCAACATGATGGCAAGTCCTTCAACCTCTCCCATTGTTGGAGGGTCATCAACGGGGAGAAGAAGTTCAAGGCGCAATATGCCGCCCTCATGGCGCGTGGGGTGGAGGGGAAGAAAGTCGTGGAGGAGGTTGGGGAGGGCGAGAAGCCACTGCCGCGAGGGGAGACCAACTCCAAGAAGGAGGAGAAGCGGGATGCGGCGTCCATCGCCTTGATCACAACCGTGGAGGGCATGATGACCAAGAAGGACTCAAGGAAGGAGAAGCGCCGGCAAGGCAAGGAAGAGCAAATGAATGCCTTCATGGAGATCCAAAGGAGGAGGCTTGAGATGGAGGCGGAGAAGCACGCGAGGATGCTTGAGATGGAGGCGGAGAAGCAAGCTAAGATGCTAGAGATCGAGGCCGCCAATGCCAAGACCAAGGCGAAAGAAGTGGCTCTCGCTAGCATGATGACGGGGATGGAGATCATGAAGGTGGACCTCAACACCGTGTCACCGAGGAAGAGGCTGTGGTTCTAGAAGATGCATGCCAACATGTTCAAGTTCGACGACGAGTGATCTATGGCGGCATGTGCCATCCCTTTTTGTATGCTGGCATGTGTGCGGGCATGACCACGACCGAGATGGGTGGTCGAACTCCCACCCCTTTTTTGTGTGTCAGACGCTAGGAAGTGCGCCAGCAAGAACTATGTGATGGTCTTTTTGGAGGCTGGCATTGTATGCCGACCGCTGGCATGGTGCCGACATGAACTTTGGGCGACGACATGACCGTTGGCATTATCTATGGTTGCGGGCCTCTTAAAATTTGTACGCGGACATGAAATGGGTCTCCTGCGTTGGGCGCACGGCCAACCCCAACAGAAAACAAGGCGGACGCTGAGCGGGCGGCCGACCCAAACAGACAAAATCGCCGTCCGTTTGGATCGACACATTGGAGTTGCTCTAGGTTGGCAAAAAGGGCCAACTCAAAAACCAAATTGGCAAAAAGGGGAAATGAGAGGAGTACGTACACTTGTTCAACATCTTTCTCAAAAAAAATTGCACATCATCTAGGGTGCGGCCACCTGAAGGAAATAAAGAAAAGCTATAGAAAAGTACGGTTGTGCTGCAATAGTGACTGTGCGGTGCGGTCATTGAGCTGCTCCAGGCTCCAGTCTACCACTGTGCAATCGGGGCTGAGCAAGTAAGTTCAGTTGGCGTAACTAGGGGGTGTGCCATGTGTGCCATGGCACACCCAGAATTTTAAAAAACGCTCTTTTACCATGTAATAATTAACTTATTTTTAAGGCTCATCCAAGACAAGAAAAATAGACCTCAATTTTCTTGAAGTTTGCACACCCTCCATTTTACTTCTGGGTCCGCCACTGAGTAAGTTCGCGCTCATCTATGGCCAAGCAACTCTGCACCCCTGCTCCACATTTCCCACCTAGAGCAACACGACAATAGGACGGGTCCATAGAGACAACGTACTACTTTCACAGTTTCACTCACTGCACTCTCCATCAATTTTCTTTTCCTTTTTGTCTTTCCTTTTCAAAAATGCTACCTACACGGAGTTTTGCGGGCCTCCAACGGACCCCTTCCAATTTAATACTAAATCCTTCATGGGGTGGGCCAGCTTCACCCCTAGATCCCAATCACAACTGCCCATGTCAGCAAGTCTGTAAGGGCATGAACTATGGAGGCTATAGCAAACGGTGGTCTCATCCCCTCCACATAGGATTGTACTGGTGAAGCAATCGCTCCATGTGATTATCACTCAGCCGGAGCAGCAGTAGCTAGTGGGGCCCAAATCTCACTCTCTCTCTTAATTTCCGATTAATCTATGTCACTTTCCTTTGTTCTTTCACTCATGCAGCAAGCAGGCTTCCCTTCCTTTTTCCTTTCGGTCATGCTTTCCGCGGCCAAGCAGCGGCCTCTTCTGCAGGCGACTCTGACACGCTGCGAAGCCACCGTCCCTGACACCCGAGCCTACGTGGCCTGCGGGGCAGCTAGCTGGGGCGACGCGTTGTACATGCCCTAAACATCCGTAAAATCCTTCCATGTGTCTAGCAAAGTTGTTCCTTTCTATGCCGCTATGTGTGGTCCTCTCTTCCTCTTCTCTCTCCTCCATGCTCCAACGTAGACCGGTGGTTGTAGTATTGAGGCCCATTTTATCTTGTCCCGTCTCGTCTGTTCGCGTTGATTAAGGTGGCCGAGAGATAAATTTGTAGGGTTTTCCTCTACACAATGCACTAAGTATATCCATTTATGTTTAGTGGCTTCTCATCTTTTGCACGCTCTTCAGAGAAAATTTTCGCCGCCAGATATCCATCCTAGTATACATGTACGATTTTACTAAAGTACATCTAGACATGCCATAAATATTGAAGTTCTATGTAAGATGCATATTTTGTGGTGCATGAGTTTTGTCGAGACTACATCTCTTCCAAAACAGAAGAGGTATATCATCGCATTTCTCGCATGGTGTAACACGAAATACATGATCACCGTCAAACAGACATATGTTACTTGCTACTGACTCGACGTGTTCACACTCGTATGTTCAGTGGCGGAGGCAGAAAATTTGTATTAGGGGGGCCAAGTGCCATTGAAATATGTTGGGGAGGGCCAATCCATAGAAAAATAGATGTTTAGTAGTAAAAAAAATCTCTAATTTAGCACTATTCATCAGTAATTGAGTAATAAATTCATGATGTTCCCCCGCGGTCTCCGCCACTGCATATGTTCATGGCGGTGCATATAAAACTTCATTTTGGCCAACAATTGTAACATGAATGTAACTATACAAGAAATAACCACGACAATGACAACAATAATAACAAGAACGTAACTATGTATAAGAACTTGCAATACTGCATTAGGACTTGCGGCGGGCTGAAGAGCCTTGACACGGTAGCAAAGGGTGTGCCACTGAAAGGAGGAAAGAGCGTATGCTTCAAGGATCTTAGGCTGTACTCACACATTCTCTTATTTTTTTCATTAATTGCATTTTTTGTTCGTAGCTTATCAAGTTGACCGCTTGGTTGTACTCTCACATTCTGTATTGCCTTGGAGTAGGTAAGATGGATGCATGATATAGGCAGTTTCGTCTGACGCCGTGAAACTTGTCTGTATCGACTGAAATACACCTCTTATAATAAAGGAAAAGCGCATGGCAGAAAAGATTATATATACGGTGAGCGGTCCTCTGCTCAACATCAACCGGAATTCTGCACCACGCGTGGCATGACCAGTCCTGGTTATCTTGAACAACCAGCGATCCTGGAAAATCACAAACACATCTCCCTCATATACAATCATGCTCAGCGCAACTCCAACTGGCATGTAACCAAACCAAACCATTGAACAACCAACACATGACCCTAGGGTAGTAGTAGTCATACACATAACAAAAAACAAGAGTAAATTGCACAAAACCATCACTTTGAAGGCAAGGTTTGCGAAAACCAATACAATACATTTCTTTTGCAGAAAACACCGTGCCTTCGGTAATCTTTTTGCAGACAACACTGATCGGCGGATCGGGCTCAGTTAAGCTTGTTTATGACAGGTGGGGCCCTTTTTTGTGCGTACGTGGCACCGTCGGCCGTCCCGACAGCCGTTAGACGGCGTTAGACAGCGTCGTCCCCCTCTGTTTGATGGACCCGGTCAAAAGACCGCTCGGTGTTGTCCCCACTCCCCACTCCCCACTCTGTCTCGCTGCTCTCTCGCTCACTCCTCCTCTGCCTTGCTCGCCGCACCCGCCGCCGCCTCGCCGCACCCCCGCCGCCTCGCCATGGTGTCCTGGAGCGATGGGTCCGATAGCAGCGAGCACACCATGGAGTACGTCAGCTCAGCTTCCGATGACGACACCATTAAGGTAAGTTCTTAGATTTTTAGGGTTAGGGTTTGTACTCTGATTTGGGGGATTTTTTGAAGGAGCTTGTTCTCAACCTGTGGATCAAATGTTTGCTATTTGTATGACAGATCCCTGCTACCACTGAAGACTCTAATTTCCAGGGACCTGAAACGGAGTTGCATGTTTTCTGCCATGAACATGGGAAGGCCGCAGAAAAGTGTGTTGCTTTCCAAGGAATCCACACTGGCACGAGGTTTCTTTGTTGTGCTGAGAAGGTATATTGTGATTTGTTTTCTCTGGATCTGTACTGTGGAGGCAGGCATTGTAGTTTATTGTTAAGTTTTGTTGTATTGTTAAGTTAGGAAAGTGGATCACAAGCAATTGTTTACTCTGGCAGCATCTTTTTCCCCTTGGTCTGGCAACATTGTTAAGTTAGGTCATTTTGTTTAGTGTAGCATGCTATTAATAATTTAAGACAGAATATGCATGGGTTAGTGGAACAGAACAGAGGATGCAACTTGTTTAGTCTGCCATGTTAGGTCTTTTGATTGCTTTTGTTTACTTTAGAGCAGACTTCAAAGCATCATCAAGGTCATTTGATTGCTTTTGTTTACTTTAGAGCAGGACAACATTGTTTACTTTAGGACATGTTTAGGTAGTCCTCTCTTCAGCTTGCAAGCTCTGAATTTGAGGATAGTATTTAAATAATGTAGCATGTAACCAATTTAAACATTGTTGCTTGGAAGCATTCTAGTGTATTTGTTTATGTTAATTCTGATTTTTTTTTCAGGAAGGTAAAAACTGTGGACTAGTTGAATGGATTGATCCAGCTTGGCCCAACACCCTTGAGAATGCATTATCCGAGTTATGGTTTATGTATGAACAAAGTAAGAGAGACAGGACTGAGGACAATCTGATGCATTCATTTGCTGTTCCTGACTTGACACAAGAGAAGAAGAAGATGTAGGAGAGCTATGAGAAGTTGGTTGAAGATGTCAATGGACTTTTGGATGCTCGGGAAAGGAGGGCAGAGGTAGAAAGGAAAGATCTTGAAAGCAGCAAGCTTCAAGAGAAGTATGACATGGTTAAGAACCTAGCAGCTACTCAAGCTAGTGTCATTAAGAACATCAGGCTAAAGCTAGCTGAAGAGAGGAAGAATATGCAGATCCAAATTGATGAGTTGCAGAAGACAGTGGAACAAAACAACGTGAACCTAGAGGGGATCAAGGCCATCATAAATGGATGAGCAAGTGGCTGTGGAAGAGAAGACTAGGCAGTATCATTAGGCATTTGCTGACCTTTTGCATGGTGTGGTTTGGTTGTGCTGTAATGATAGTAGTTTTAATTATCTAAACTATGGATTTGAATGTACTAATGTAGTACTATGAGTATGTATGGATTTGAAGCTATGTTGAATGTTATGGTATTTAGAGTTGCTGAATGTTATGGTATTTAGAGTTGCTGAATGTGATGTTCAGAATTGATGGATGTGATATGAACTTTGTTGATTAGACTGGATGGATGTGATATGGAATATGTTGTTTAGACTAGATGGATGTGATATGAAATATGTTGTTTAGACCAGATGGATGTGATATGGAATATGTTGTTTAGACTAGACGGATGTGATATGGAATATGTTGTTTAGAATATATCAAGTAGGCTTATCGATGCCACTTTAGGGTTCTTTCGACATCGAGGCATCAAATAGGCTTATCGATGCCACTTTAGGGTTCTCTCGACGACGAGGCATCAAGTAGGGTTATCGATGCCACTTTAGGGTTCTCTCGACGACGAGGCATCAAGTAGGGTTATCGATGCCACTTTAGGGTTCTCTCGATGACGAGGCATCAAGTAGGGTTATCGATGCCACTTTAGGGTTCTCTCGACAACGAGGCATCAAGTAGGGTTATCAATGCCACTTTACGGTTCTCTCGACATCGAGGCATCAAGTAGGCTTATTGAAAGTGCGTTATATCGACTAGAGGGAGGGTGAATAGGCGATTTTTATGAATTCTTCACTGAGGAATTTGTCAGTGAGGAAATTCCTTAGCGAAGAACTACTAGCAGCGGAATAAGTACTCAGAAGTAAGCATAACAGGATACAGACATAGTCATCATGATGAAATGAAGACAAGCACACAGAGTATAGGAAGCGTAAACACAGGATAACACAAGATGAAGACAAACAGACTGAAGAAATTGAACTGAGGAAATTGAGAAAGTCTTCAGTCAAAGTCTTCAAACACAGATATGAACAATCACTCAACACAGTAATGAGGAAATGAAAGAGTTGAGGAAATAGAACCAGTAAGGTTGGTGAAGACAATGATTTGGTAGACCAGTTCCAACTGCTGTCTCAGTTGTACGTCTGGTTGGAGCGGCTGAGTATTTAAACTCGAGGACACACAGTCCCGGACACCCAGTCGCTGAGCACGCAGCTCAGGACACCAAGTCCTCACCGTATTCTCCTTGAACTAAGGTCACACAGACCTCGTCCAATCACTCGTGGTAAGTCTTCAGGCGACTTCCAAACCTTCACAGACTCGGTCACTCGGCGATCCACAATTCCTCTTGGATGCTCTAGACCATGACGCCTAACCGTCTGGAAGAAGCACAGTCTTCAAAGGTAACAAGCGTCGGATCCACGCAGGATCAATCTCTTCAGTGATGCTCAATCACTTTGGGTTTGTAGGTGTTTGGGTTTGGGGTTTTTCCTCACTCGATGATTTTCGCTCAAAGTCCTCGGAGGATGGGTTGCTCTCAAATGACAAGTGTCAGTTTCTCTCGGAGCAGCCAACCAGCTAGTGGTTGTAGGGGGCGGCTATTTATAGCCTAGGGAGCAGCCCGACATGATAAGACATAAATGCCCTTGTCTGATATGACCGTTAGGTGGATAAGATATTTTGGGACAGCTGGCGCGTAGCACAGCAACGGTCGGAAATTTGACTATCAAATTCCTCAGGGCTATCATGTTCCTCACTGTGTAGGCAATCCGCACTGGCGAATTCCTAACTCCTCAGTCAGAACAAATTCCTCAGCGACCAGAAGAACTTCGTCTCTGTCACTGAAGAAATTGACTGAACTGTATGAGATTTCCAAAGGCTTCACTCGAAGGGTTTGGTAGGTGTAGGATTTTGAGTTGAGCATCACTTGGAAATTTTTCCTTAGTATTTCCTCGACCCCCTTTAACAGTACGGTGTTTCCTATGACTCAAGAAAGAGAAAAACAAAACTATGAAAACGAAAGTCTTCAAGCTTCATATTCCTCGCATGAATATCAAGTCTTCACGGTTACACCAATTTCTTCACTTTCAAAGTCTTCATGAAAGTCTTCAGAAATACCAAAATCTTCAGTCGAAGATATTCATTTTTAGGGGTCGACTTTCCCTGTAAATATCAAACTCCTCATAGACTTATAGACCTGTGTACACTCACAAACACATTAGTCCCTTAACCTATAAGTCTTCAATACACCAAAATCACTAAGGGGCACTAGATGCACTTACAATCTCCCCCTTTTTGGTGATTGATGACAATATAGGTTAAGTTTTCAACGGGGATAAACATGTGAAGTGTAAGTACTGATATTGAGGAATTTGATTGCAAGATATAGAAGAACTCCCCCTGAAGATGTGCATAGTGAGGAATTTGCTTTTGAAGCAATGCACACTTGAAGAGTTGAATCATGGAGATCTCCCCCTATATCTTGTAATTCATACACGCATTTGACATATAATATGAAGAATTTGAAATGCATGATGAAATATGGTGCCTGATGAAATTCAGCATGCGTGCAATAATATTAATGAGGAACAAGCATGCAGAATAACGCATCAAGAGTATCAGATCACAGTGCATCAAAAGTATCAGAGCACCATCGGGTTTAAGATTACAACTCGATCCAATAAAGTTTCAGAAGAACGAGAGTTGTAACTTAGCAAAAACAACGCCCATATAATAGACCCGCTTGAAGACTAACTCAAATTTCTCCCCCTTTGTCATCGAATGACCAAAAGGTTCGAAACTGAGGACTAACGCCCCTGAAGAATATCAAGTTGATGGAGGAGCGCCAGCGTTGTTGGGGTCGGTAGTCGTAGTAGGGCCTGCCGCAGTGTCGTCTAAGTCTTCATTTTCATCAGTCTCGCGTGATGAAGAATAGGAGCTGGCCACCAAGGAAGGAACTTTGACCTTCTTGAATTTCTTCGGTGGAGGTGCAGACCAGTCAAATTCTTCCTTGAGACCCATATTCTTCAGATCTGCAGCGCTGTAGACATGTGATAGAACAGCCCAGGTACGGTTGAAGGTTTCATGGAGGTAGTAGTGGTTTTTCTTCACTGCATTGTGTGTTGAGGTCATGTTGTGAAGAATTGAACCAAACTGACGCTTGACCCATTTATGATTGCGATCAACCTTCTGATGAAGACTGAGGAGTAACTCACGATCAGTCATCACCCTGGGAGCTGTGGCTTGAGGATTTTGCTTGGCGGCAGAGTCATGTGTGGCAGAGTCATCATTGGTGGAGTAGGATGCAGCCTTGCGAAATTGACCATCCAATGGACGAATGCCTTCATCTATCACAGCAGTTGCCTTGCCTTTGTCATCAGCTGAGGAATATGTCCGTTTGAGGACTTCAATCGGAGGCAAGTAGCTGCCATGGTTCAAAGTGTCAGCTTTGTAATTTAGTGAAGCCCTTGTCCTGATGAATCTCATAATCCATGGTGCATAAGGCTTCAGTTCAAATGGTGACATAGCAATATTCGCCAGAGTCCTCATGAAGAAATCATGGAAGTTGACGGGAACGCCATGAATGATATTGAAAAGCATGTTCTTCATGATGCCAACGACCTCTTCATCATTTGAGTCGTGGCCTTTGATAGGACTCATTGTCTTTGTCAGAATGCGATAGACAGTCCGGGCACATATAGTAATTCCTTGACGAGGAATTTGGTTCGAGGAGCCTGCCCTGGCTTCAAAGGCTTCATCAGCACTTGCATGAAATGATTTGAAAGTTCAGGTTCACTGTAGACGCAACGAGCACTGTCAAGGGGAGGACTGAGTGGTAGGGCACGAAGCAATTCAGTTGCTAGTGCCTTGTAGTGAGTATTTTCAGACATCCAGTCCAGCACCCATGAATTCACATCTTCAGAGTTTCCTGTGATGTGCAGCGTTGCATAGAATTGAAGAATGAGTTCTTCATTCCAGTCACAGATGTCAGTGCAGAAATTTAGCAATCCAGCATCGTGAAGAACACTGAGGACTGGCTCGAAGCACGGCAGAGATTCCATGTCCACATGAGGAATATGTTCATGATCGAAGACTTTGTCTTTGTTGAACAGTACTGAGGAATAGAAATTGGCTTGACTAGCAGTCTAGAAACGCCTCTTCCTTATGCGAGCAGAGTCATAGGGGTTATAGTCAGTGAAGAACACATGCTCGCTGAAGAAATCTTCAGCCTTGAACTTTTGCTTCTGTGAGAATGGATCCGTTGGCTTGGGCACTGGAGTGTCAGTGAGTTGCATCACAACCTCAGGAATCGCAATCTCAGGTTCTTCAGGCTGAGGAATTTCTGGTTCCTCTTCAGTAGCAGTCTGCGTGTTCAAAGGTTCAACAACAACAGCTTCTTCAGCACTAGCGGTTGGAATGTCTTCATGCATAAATGAGGTGGGGTGAGTTTCTTCAGAGCTCATTTGAACTGTTAGTGCAGGGGACTGAGGTATTTGTTGTAGTGGGGTGAAGAGTGGAGAATTGGGGTGCTGACTTTCCCAAAAGTCATCATTCATCACGGGCGTTGTGCAGCCAATGTCCACGTCTTCATCTTCAATTTCTTCAACGCCAGCCTCTTCAGCTGTGAACTAAGGCATTGGCGAGGAAGCAACAGGCGTTGAAGGGATCGTATCCACTTCAATTTCTTCATCAACCTGCTCTGATGAAGCAGCAGATTGAGGTTCTTCATTAGATCTGCTAGGGATCACATATTCCTCATCAAAAGGAACAAGGTCCTTTGATGGCATGGTGGAAATCGGAACAACATCAATTGGATTTTCAATAGAGCTTGTCAGAGGCTTCATCTTCTTTGGAGCTGAAGATTCTGAAGCACTGGATGCTTTCCTTTTCTTCACTGCAGCTCGCTCTGCAGCCTTGGTCTTCTTCACATCGAATGCACATGGAAGAATTGGAGTTGGGGTAGGCGCAGATGGAACTGAGGAATCTGGTTGAATTTCCTCAGGCGCAACTGATGCAGTTGCCCTGACTTCTTCAGTTTCTTCAGGCGCACCACTAGTGGATGCCCTGACAATTTCTTCAGCGGCTGGAATGGAGTCATCAGCCCTGGAACTAGCATTTTCATCAGCAGCCTGAATGTCATCAGCGGTGCTGGCATGTTCTTCAGTTGGCTGAGCAGACGCTTCAGCTTGAGGAATTTCTTGTTGCGATGGGGCTGCAACATTTGTGAATTTCTCAGTCAGTTTCACAAACCTGACTTTGGCTCCTTGCCAATCAGCATAGTAAGCATTGAAATCATCGCTGAGGGTTTTGATTTCAGCTTGGATCTTGAGGAGTTCATCAGTTGTCATATTGAAAACGTTATTCTTCAGGAACTTCTCCTTTCTGAATTGAGTCTTGTTGATCTGCCTGGCCTTCTCAAATTTCCATTTATCTTCAGTGATGAAACGGGTCAGCATGTGACTTTGACCAGGAGTCAAATTGAAATCAGGCATAGGAGTATTTGGATCCTTGTGCCAGAGATCAATGTAATCAAGGATCGCCCTTGGATCCAAAAGCAGTGGCACATTTGTGCCTTTGGCTCTAGCGGCCCTTTCTTGTCGATCTCTGATGATTTCTGCAAGTTCATCATCATCAGCTTCATCATCAGATGGCACTTGGAAGGCAACCTGTTCCTTCTTCGGACTTGGCCGAGGACCTCGACCAGCCGTTGCCTTAGTCTTCAGCAGAGTGGGGCCTGATGAAGATTTTGGTGCAGCTGAGGAACTTGCTGAGGCACCAGAGGCAATAGAGATGCCTGTAGTCCTTTGGCACGTGGCCAGATGTACAGGTGTTGAGGACTTTGCCGGAGCAGCTGAGGACTTTGGAGGAGGAGCAGTAGTTGGATCTGGTCGTGAGGGCTTTGAAGAATCTGGCTGTGAGGGCTTTGAAGATTTTGGCTGTGAGGGCATTGTTGAGGAACTTGGCCGTGAGGGCATAGTTGGTGAAGCACTTGGCTTGTGAGCGGGCTTCTTTGCCATTGATTTTCTTGGCTTGACAGAGGCCTCAGTGGCAGTAGCAGCAGCAGAGTCTTCATTGAATTTCCTCACTGCTTCTTTGGCTTGTCTTGCCAACTTAGCTTGGCGCTTGGCCCATTCTTCAGGAAAGTCCTCACCACGCTTGATGCTGGTGGGGTCAGCTTCTTGGCCAGGTGCCAATGGAGCTCTTGGGCATGGAGGATTAAGTGCGAATTTCTTCATATACTTTGGAGTCACATATCTGTACTCCCTCCATTCTCTTGCCCATCTCCTTTCAATCTTCTGTATGCGCACCTTGCGCTGATTTTTATTTTATTTTCCGTACTTAGCCTCATCAGGTGTGCAATAATCAGCATAGATGGCCTCAGGTATTTCAAAAGCAGTCATGACCTCAGGTTTCTTTCCTCCTTTCTGCGGTTTCTTACCATCAGCCATATTCTTCAGATGAGGAATTTGAACAATCGAATTTTCTGAAGAAGTATGCAACTTTTCTTCAAGGAACGCTGCAAATGAGTTAAGTTGATGAGAACCTAGTGATTCAGCAGCGGACATGAGTACCTGTGAACAGAGTATAGTTGCGAGGAATTTGGAGAGGTCATATGCGTTCTCAGAAGGTTTTTTCAAAAAACAAGTTTGAGGAATTTGACCAGATGAGCCTTGAAGAATTTCGCTAAGCGTTCTTTGTCTTAGGTTCCAGAGTTGTATAGATCGAGGATCCACACAATTGAGGAATCTTGAGGAAAAATGATGCTTAGAGAAACGAATCAAGAACAGATGACTAGTGAGGTGTTTTGTGTGTGAGGATTTGAGGAAATAAACACCTTTGAAGATTTTGTAGTGAAATTTTGAATCAAAAAGGGTAGTAAAAGTAACTTTTAATTACCCTTGATGAAGAACACGACGAACTGTGAAGAAGAACAGTGAAGTTCGTCGGTGTAGATCTTCCACGCCCTAACTTGGCGGAGGAAGACAGCTACAGTGGCGGCGGAGTGAAGATTTCCGCAGTCGGCGCGAGTACGACGGCGACGAGGTCGAGGCAGTGAAGCTCTTCCTCACTGGCGACGATGGAGTAGCGGCGGCGCTAGGGTTTGAGGAGCTCGAGCGAGAGAGAGAGAGCGGTCGAGCGGAGTAAAGGAAGTGAGGAAGGGGAGAGGGGGGTTTATAGTGGTAGTGAAAAACTGTTTGCCCGAAGATTTAGGACGAACCTGCCCCTGACCCTTCTCCTTCGCTTGACATGTGTCACCCACGTACTAAGAAGTGGAGATCGTGTTAGATCGTGGGTGAATAGATAAGTTTATCGTGGGATCCGGAACGGATTGAGCGGTAAAACCGAAAATTTGGATGTCTAAATTTGGATAAGATTAATTTTAAAGTTCCGTTAGCAAATTCTTCAGCTGTCAAGGACACAGTGAAGATATTGAACGAGTTTCAAATAGAACGCACAAGAAGAATTTGTGAATAGATTGGGTTGAGTATAGCATAGAGGGGGAAGGGTCCGATCACATTCACTTAGTAGAAGAAGCAACTTGAAGAAATAGCCATAAGTGAATGCTGTAGAGGACATAAACTCATATATATATATAGCCAATGAAGAAAAATGACGGAAACAATGAAGATTTTGCAAAGTTGAAGAATTTGGAAAACTAAAGAATTTCAAAAACTGAGGAATTTCAAAAATGAAGATTTTCAACTTTGGTGGTGGCGTGACCCACCATATAAGAATGATGATTTCAGACACAGCGTACAATTGTCGTAGGGTTCTGAGAATCAAATTCTTCATTAATTTCTTCACACTTAGAGTGTTTCTTCATTGATTGAAGAAAAACATTTCTTCATGTGTTGCACATCTAAGTCATCAATTTTGCATAAGTGTCAGGATGTGTGTCCTTTTTAGAGAACATTCGAAGATTCTAAGATATTTAGCTCACACCGCAACTTGCTAAATCTCTTCTCATCCAAGGGCTTTGTGAAGATATCGGCTAGCTGTTCTTTAGTCTTCACGTGCTTGATGGAGATGTCGCCCTTCAACACATGATCACGAAGAAAATGATGACGAATCTGAATGTGCTTTGTCTTCGAGTGCTGAACTGGGTTGTGAGCAATCTTGATGGCACTCTCATTATCACAGAGGAGAGGCACATTCTTCACGTTGACGCCATAGTCCTTGAGGGTTTGCTTCATCCATAGCAATTGAGCACAACAAGAACTAGCAGCAATGTATTCAGCTTCAGCAGTAGACAATGATACGCAGTTCTGTTTCTTCGAGGACCAACAGACCAAAGACCGTCTGAGGAAATGGCAAGTACCAGATGTTGACTTGCGGTCCACACGATCACCAGCATAGTCAGAGTCAGAATATCCAATGAGCTCAAAAGTTGAGCCCTTGGGGTACCATAATCCTAGTGTTGGTGTATGAGCTAGATATCGAAGAATATGCTTCACGGCCTTATGGTGTGATTCCTTCAGTGTAGCTTGAAATCAGGCACACATGCAAACACTAAGCATTATATCTGGTCTAGATGCACATAAGTACAATAAAGATCCAATCATGAAGCGGTATACCTTGTGATCGAAGTCAATACCATTTTCATTAGTGCATAGATGGCCATTTGTGGGCATAGGAATTTTGACGCCTTTGCAATCTTGCATGCCGAATTTCCTCAGAACATCCTTGAGGTATTTCTCCTGAGATATGAATATGCCATTGTGCTGTTGACGAATTTGAAGACCTAAAAAGAATTTCAACTCTCCCATCATAGACATTTGATATTCTTCACTCATCATATAGGCAAATTCATCACTATAACGTTGGTCAGTACAGCCAAAGATAATATCATCAACATATATTTGGCACACAAACAGTTCACCATCATAAGATTTAGTAAAGAGAGTAGGATCGAGTGAACCGGGTGTGAAGCCATTCTTCACGAAGAATTCCTTCAAAGTATCATACCACGCCCGAGGGGCCTGCTTGAGGCCATATAGGGCCTTGTTGAGTCTGAAGACTTTGTCAGGATTCTTTGGATCTTCAAAACCTGGGGGTTGAGCAACATATACTTCTTCCTCAAGCTTACCATTGAGGAATGCACTTTTCACATCCATTTGATATAAAGTGATATTATGATGGTTAGCATAAGCAAGTAATATGCGAATAGCCTCAAGTCTAGCAACAGGTGCAAAAGTTTCATCGAAATCAATTCCTTCAACCTGTGTGTAGCCTTGAGCTACAAGTCGTGCCTTATTCCTCACCACAAGGCCATTTTCATCTTGCTTGTTGCGGTAGATCCACTTTGTGCCGATGATATTATGCTTGCGAGGATCTGGACGTTTGACCAGTTCCGAAACATTGTTGAGCTCGAATTGATGTAATTCTTCTTGCATGGTCTGAATCCACTCAGGCTCCAGAAAAGCTTCATCTACCTTAGTGGGCTCTGTAATAGAGACAAAAGAATAGTGCCCACAAAAGTTAGATAAATGTGAAGCTTTTGAGCGTGTGAGAGGACCTGGCGCTCGAATGTCATCGATGATCTTTTCCACTTGCACTTCTTTTGCAATGCGAGGATGAGCTGGTTGTCGTTGAGGAATTTGATCAGCATTTTCTTCAGCACCATTTTCTTCAACATTTTCATTAGGTGCACCAGCTCGATTTTCTTCACGTTCTGGAATGAATTCTTCAACAGATTCTTCGGTAGGAATAAAATCCTTAGTAGCCTTGAACTTGATAGAATCCTCAGGTGTTGGTTCATCTATCACAGAAGGTAGGTGCTCTCTTTGCGAGCCATTAGTTTCATCGAACCACACATCTACAGTTTCAACAACCTTGTGAAGAACGTTGTTGAAGACTCTGTAGGTGTGCGAGTCCTTTCCGTAACCAAGCATAAAACCTTCATGTGCTTTCGGTGCAAATTTAGCATTGTGATGAGGATCTCTAATCCAGCATTTAGCACCGAAGACTTTGAAATAACTCACATTGGGTTTCTTGTCAATGAGGAGTTCATAGGCAGTCTTCTTGAAGAATTTGTGAAGATATACCCGATTGATGATGTGGCACGCAGTATCAATTGCATCAATCCAAAAACGACGAGGCGTTTTGTATTCATCAAGCATAGTGTGAGCCATTTCAGCGAGGGTTCTGTTCTTGCACTCCACGACACCATTCTGCCGAGGAGTATAACGAGCAGATAACTCATGAGTAATACCAAGTTCATCAAGATAGCCATCAAGACCGGAATTCTTGAACTCGGTCCCATTGTCAGTTCTGATGTGCTTGATCTTCACACCAAAGTTGGTTGAAGCCCTCGAGGAAAATTGTTTGAAGATTTCCTGCAATTCATGTTTGTAAGTGACAATGTGTACCCATGTGTAACGAGAATAGTCATCAACAATAACAAAGCCATATAGAGATCATTTGAAACAGCAGAATAATTATTAGGACCAAAGAGATCCATGTGAAGCAATTCAAATGAACGAGTAGTGGTCATGATAGTCTTTGCTGGATGCTTGGCCTTTGTCATCTTTCCAACTTCACAAGCTCCACATAAGTGATCCTTGAGGAATTTGACATTCTCAATGCCAATGACATGCTTCTTCTTCGCAAGCGTGTTCAGATTCCTCATGCCAGCATGACCAAGTCATCGATGCCATAGCCAGCCTTCTGAAGCTTTTGCAAGTAAGCACACGGCTGGTTGTTGTCCTGTAGAGAAATCAACAATATACATATCTCCTCTCCTAAAGCCTTCGAAGACTTTGGAATGGTCAGCTTCCATGATCACAACACAACGATACTTGCCAAAGACAACAACCATATCAAGATCACAAAGCATTGAGACAGACGTGAGGTTGTATCCTAAGGACTCGACAAGCATGACTTTGTCCATGTGTCAATCCTTTGAGATCGCAACCTTACCTAGACCCAATACCTGACTTTTGCCTTTGTCGGCGAAGATGATATGCTTCAGATGTGACGGTGATAAAGGAGCATCCATCAATAGACTCTTGTCACCCGTCATGTGATTTGTACATCCACTATCTAGAACCCATTCGTTGGCTTTGGGCTGATCATCCTGCAGATGAATTAGTGCAACTTACGATCTCATATACTTCATCAGTGAAGAATATGATATCAAGTTCATCAGATGAATTTCATTAAGCAGTAAAACAGATATTTCAGTATGAGGACGTGTGAAATGAAAATTCATTTCATCATGATTCGCCTGCGTCCTTTCAGGCATTTTTGTCAGGCCTCCAGCAAATTCTTCAGACGTTCAAAGCACGTCTGGAGACCTGACCCTGCATAGGAGATTAGTTCTTTTTCTTCACCACCCACATCTGAAGGGGTGGCAAAGAGTTCATCACTCTGCAAGCACCATATGAGAAAGGTGGCATAGAGGCCAATCCATTTTGTTTCACATAAGAGGGGTTAGGGTAAGCATATGAATAAGCAGAGAAATTCTTCGAGGACTTATGAACATAATCATTTGAAGAATAATGTGCATATTCATAGCCCTTAGCTCTACCCTGCGAAACAGAAGGGTTAGCACGATGATGTTCATATGAGGACTTTGATCCACTTGAGGAATTTGATCCATGTGAAGAATTGGGTCCATATGAAGAATTGGATCTGGGGTTCCTATTCTTCACTGGTGGTGTCATGAGGACATTCACTTGAAGACTTTCAACATAACTTTTGGGAACCCGGATTTTCTTCATAGGGGAACCGTTCCTGTAGTTAGTGCCAACATATCTAGCAAATACTTCACCATTCTGATTTTTGAACAGTTTATAGTTGGAGTCAAATGACTCATCAGAAGAATGAGGAGATTCACATGTGAAGCCAGATAAGTTAGATGGATCAACTGGAGGTCCCTTTGCAGCAACCCATGAGGTTTTGGGGTACTACTCAGGCTTCCAATATGTTCCATCAGCATTGAGTTTCCTCTCAAAGGCAATACCCTCTTTCCTAGGGTTTCTGTTGAGGATCTGCTTTTTGAGCACATCACAAAGAGTCTGATGCCCTTTGAGGCTTTTGTACATGCCTGTCGTGTACAATTCCTTCAGCCCTGCATCGTCAGTGATACTAGCAATGTCCTCAGATGAGGAATTAGTGATAGCAGAGGCAGGTGAAGAATTTATAACAGTTGAAGCATTTGAACATTCAGGTGAAGAATTAGCAGATTCACGTTCAATGCACTTTAAGCATGGAGGAACAAATTCTTCCTGAGAAGCGCTGATTTGTTGAGCAAGCAATGAATCGCGCTCCTTCTGAAGATCTTCATAACTCACTCTACCATACTGCCCTTTACTCAGATGACCACATATGATATTCTTCGCTTGAGAATCGAGTTGCTTGAATCTCTTCACATCAGCAGCATTCAGAGAAGGTGTGACTGAGGGAACACCATTTTCCACAATGTACTAGAGATCATTGTCAATTGCTTCAAGATGCATTCGCATCTTATTCTTCCAGTAGGGGTAGTCCGTGCCATCGAAGGTAGGACACCCAGCGGAGACCTTGATCATACCTATGGTCGACATAACTAAAACTCCAGGTGGTTAAACCAAAATCACACAGAACAAGGGAGTACCTCGCTCTGATACCAATTGAAAGTGCGTTATATCGACTAAAGGGGGGGTGAATAGGCGATTTTTATGAATTCTTCACTGAGGAATTTGTCGGTGAGGAAATTCCTTAGCGAAGAACTACTAGCAGCGGAATAAGTACTCAGAAATAAGCATAACAGGATACAAACATAGTCATCATGATGAAATGAAGACAAGCACAGAGTACAGGAAGCGTAAACACACGATAACACAAGATGAAGACAAACAGACTGAAGAAATTGAACTGAGGAAATTGAGAAAGTCTTCAGTCAAAGTCTTCAAACACAAATATGAACAATCACTCAACACAGTAATGAGGAAATGAAAGAGTTGAGGAATTAGAACGAGTAAGGTTGGTGAAGACAATGATTTGGTAGATCAGTTCCAACTGCTGTCTCAGTTGTACGTATGGTTGGAGCGGCTGAGTATTTAAACTCGAGGACACACAGTCCCGGGCACCCAGTCGCTGAGCACGCAGCTCAGGACACCAAGTCCTCATCGTATTCTCCTTGAACTAAGGTCACACAGACCTCGTCCAATCACTCGTGGTAAGTCTTCAGGCGACTTCCAAACCTTCACAGACTCGGTCACTAGATGATCCACAATTCCTCTTGGATGCTCTAGACCATGACGCCTAACCGTCTGGAAGAAGCACAGTCTTCAAAGGTAATAAGCGTCGGATCCACGCAGGATCAATCTCTTCAGTGATGCTCAATCACTTTGGGTTTGTAGGTGTTTGGGTTTGGGGTTTTTCCTCACTCGATGATTTTCGCTCAAAGTCCTCGGAGGATAGGTTGCTCTCAAATGACAAGTGTTAGTTTCTCTCGGAGCAGCCAACCAGCTAGTGGTTGTAGGGGGCGGCTATTTATAGCCTAGGGAGCAGCCCGACATGATAAGACATAAATGCCCTTGTCTGATATGACCATTAGGTGGATAAGATATTTTGGGACAGCTGGCGCGCAGCACAGCAACGGTCGGAAATTTGACTATCAAATTCCTCAGGGCTATCATGTTCCTCACTGTGTAGGCAATCCGCACTGGCGAATTCCTAACTCCTCAGTCAGAACAAATTCCTTAGCGACCAGAAGAACTTCATCTCTGTCACTGAAGAAATTGACTGAACTATATGAGATTCCAAAGGCTTCACTCGAAGGGTTTGGTAGGTGTAGGATTTTGAGTTGAGCATCACTTGGAAATTTTTCCTTAGTATTTCCTCGATCCCCTTTAACAGTACGGTGTTTCCTATGACTCAAGAAAGAGAAAAACAAAACTATGAAAACGAAAGTCTTCAAGCTTCATATTCCTCGCATGAATATCAAGTCTTCACGGTTACACCAATTTCTTCACTTTCAAAGTCTTCATGAAAGTCTTCAGAAATACCAAAATCTTCAGTCGAAGATATTCATTTTTAGGGGTCGACTTTCCCTGTAAATATCAAACTCCTCATAGACTTATAGACCTGTGTACACTCACAAACACATTAGTCCCTTAACCTATGAGTCTTCAATACACCAAAATCACTAAGGGGCACTAGATGCACTTACACTTATCTATGCCACTTTAGGGTTCTCTCGACGATGAGGCATCAAAAAGGCTTATCGATACCACTTTAGGGTTCTCTCGGCATCGAGGCATCAAAAAGGCTCATCGATGCCACTTTAGGGTTCTCTCTACATCGAGGCATCAAGTAGGCTTATCGATGCCACTTTAGGGTTCTCTCGACATCGAGGCATCAAGTAGGCTTATTGATGCCACTTTAGGGTTCTCTCGACGACGAGGTGTCAAGTAGGCTTATCGATGCCACTTTAGGGTTCTCTCGGCATCGAGGCATCAAGTAGGCTTATCGATGCCACTTTATGGTTCTCTCGACGACGAGGCATCAAGTAGGCTTATCGATGCCATTTTAGGGTTCTCTCGACATCGAGGCATCAAAAAGGGTTATCGATGCCACTTTACGGTTCTCTCGATAGTACCAGGACATAACTTGATCATCACAATTGTACCAGAAAATAATTTGATAGTACCATAACATAATTTGATCATCACAATAGTAGTAGAACATTAGTAGCATAACATAAACTAGTTCATCACAATAGTAGGAGACCATAAGTTGGTCATTACAATACTAGCATATGGTAACTTGATGATCACTTGATCATCAAAATAGTAGCAGTGCCACAACATGATAAAGCATTTTTTGGATCACAACATCAATCCCATGCTGCACCAGAAGCAGTCAGGTAGTCCTTGATCTTCTGGGTTGGCTTTCTGACTCTCTGGGAACCACTGTTTGGTCTTGGAGGCAAGAAAGCCGCCCTTGCTCCCTTTGCAGCCGTTGCTCCTCTGGATTGTTTGTGCTCTGCTGTGTTTGAAACTGTATTGGTAGTGGTTCTTCTTCTGCTACTTCTGTTGCTGCATCTGAATTTTCTGCTGCTAGATCTACATGATGTGCATTGAACAACACTCCTTCTTCATCTACCTGATACAATTGGGGCTCTCCAATTTCCTGCAGAGGGATCTGCTGCTCAATAACATTACCACTGCTATTTATATCTGCAGGTTTGGGGGAACTGGCCCTAACAACTGTCACATTGAAGATCTTCTGCTTCTGTTGTACTATGTGGTGTAGAATTTCCTCCAATATGTCATCATCCTCTATTTCTTGCATTCCTTCTATCCCTAGGCCAGGATCCTTCACATAGTACATGTAATCCCTCGAACCATATCCTTCAGTCTCTATCAGTGCTACTAGATTGTAAAATGTGATGTCAGACAACATCATAGTTCTCTCAAGATTGTCTCTGTCATGAAAATGCATCCTCAATTCCCAAACCTCATCATCCAGACTGGAAATTTATAAAGAAACATAGTGTTGTATAAGTGTTCAATTATAACACTTATGAAAAAGCAGAACAGCAACAAACAAGAGCAATACGAAGCTTTGGGTTACTTAAGTAACCAATGTAGTAGAAAGCAAAACACTACAATAACCCTAGCTTTGGTTCATTAAGAACTACTGCAATACAAATCAACACGGCACCTAATTCCAACTATATAATCATAGCTTATTTCAACTAAATAAGACACAAACATCACCTAATTTAAACATAATGAGTTAATTTCATAAACAAATCATTGCAATAACAACCATAGACCCAACAATATGCAATGGAGATGGGGAAGGGGATCTCACTATACACCGCCGAAGGATGAGGCGATGTGGTGGCTTCCAATCGGATTCGCCTTCACCGCCGCGGCAAAAGATCTAGCCGCCGCGTATTCCACCAAATATTGCACCTCCACATTGGGCGTCGTCTTGCTATGGTTCGAGCTCCCGCAGAGCTCACCGCCTGGGTCGGGATCCGCGTCGCCTGCGCCACTGCAGGGAGGACCGCCGCCGCCAACACCACCTGCTTTAGCCGGAGTAGCCATCTGCCTACGCGACGCGAGGAGGGGAGAAAGCGGATAGGAGAGGGGGGAAGAAGGGGAACATCGGGCAGACGCGAGGAGGGGGGGCGAGGGGGACAAACGAACAGAGGGGGCATGAAGGCACACGGCGCCGTCTAACGCCGTCTAACGGCGGTCGGGACAGCCGACGGTGCCACGTACGCAAAAAAAGTGCCCCACCTGTCATAAACAAGCTTAACTGAGACTGATCCGCCGATCAATGCTTTCTGCAAAAAGATTGCCGAAGACACGGTGTTTTCTACAAAAGAAAAAAGTATTGTAGTGGTTTTCACAAACCTTGCCTTCAAAGTGGTGGTTTTATACAATTTACTCCAAAAAACAACCTCGGAGTACCACGAGTCTACACGGCAAAATGAGAGTAATGCTCATTGATGACCCCTACTGGAAATTGCACAAGATAGGCAATGAACAGCTCGCATAGTTGACAAGGTACGGTTCATTATCTTCAACGAAAATCGGTAGCCTGTCTGAAGATCCGAAGAGTGAAAAGCAACACTTCACCATCCGGTCAGTGGAAAGATCGGCCGCTAAACGGTCTACACCTCCATCATCGAATTTGATGATTTCTTCCTGAAGAACAATCCATTGGTGCGGTCGGGCACATAGGATCTCGAGGTCGCCCTGCTTGCCACCCTCGATTGGAGGTGCAATGGCATTCCTCCAAACAGAACATACACCGCTCATAGCGACATAGTCATCGAGGTCATTACTATCCAACATACATTCTCTGATTCTCCAATAACATAAATGATATGAACCGACGCACACTGCCAAGTTGGCTGGTCAATTGTATAGGAAAAATAAGTAGTAAATGATATTTGAAATGTTTTGAGTTCATTATGTGTATGTATGTAGTTAAAACTAGGAATGTCCTATGTGGGTCAAAGGGAGTAGTAGAGATGTCATTGAATAGATTACACTTTTTTTAGGGGCTCTAAGCTATATTCATAACATAACAATATATTATGATAACATAACTCAACATTCTTGACACTTATTGCAGTTGCAGGGCTCAAGAACCTTAAACTTGATCTTTGAAGGTACTTTCCCCTCTATGTATGTCTTGATAGCCGCAATAGCCTTCCGGGCTTCCATAATTGTATCCCTACCCAAAGGGAAACAGTTGCCCCACCTCCTCCTATGATATCCACTAGTAGTGTCCAGGGTAAGGTGCTTCAGTGACGTTGCATAATCAAGAATACATCTCGTTAGCTCAATCATTGTCTTCCAGGGGCAAAAGCCAGTGATGATCACACTCTTAAGCTTGCGATGTCGGTGTTTCGGAAGACAACTTGCCAGTGAGGAGTCCTCGCCAATATTGACTCCAGGAATCAAACCACCTTCCATGGTAGGAGCCTCCACCTGCATATGTTTGCTTCCACTGTCAATTTCTTAAGCAAAACTAGACACATAATATTCTTAGTATATTATTATATTACGTACAGCATAGTAAATCGGCTGATCATAAGAGTTCAGAAGGACAATATAGAGAAGTAACACCAAGAACAAGTGCTTTTCAGTAAGAAGTTTACCAAGGTAGTAACAGCCTAACAGGTAAGGTATCACAGTTGTTGTGTAGCAATTAGTTGCACCCGTGACATAACAGTGACATAACATAATATTGTTGGAAGGAAAAGGATAAAGGATGATTCGCCAAGTAAAGATCACGACGAGCCAAACTAATCTGCCTAGCTATAAGTTGGACAAGATATAATCTATTAATAGTTATTTCAAAAAAAAAAAACTGGGAAATGAAGAATGACTTACACGCAAGACGAAAGTCTTCAAGGTGGGAGAAGCATCAAGAAAAGAAACCAAAGAACAGAAGTCGTAACCTGGAGAACGACTTGGCATGAAAAGTTTTATCTCCAAATACTTGAGGTGCAGAAATTTACCCAGCACCACAGGTGTATTGACTGTCTGAAAAAGAATACCCAAAGATATGACTTGTCAGGGTTTATAACTTAGATCAAGAAATTACTGAATTAGAGTACATGAAAGCTAAAACTAACCTCATAAAGTGAGTGTAAAAAAAGAGTTTGGACATTTGGCGCAATGGATAAAAGCTTGGCACTAGCATAATGGAGCAGGTTAGGCACAATAGCACATGTCATTTGCATTTTCTTCACTTGCAATGAACCTCCAAGCGAGATATGTATCAGGGGACCATCATAATTGAAGGTGGAGAGGTTTGGAGCACTGCATTCAATCATCTGTAACATTTTGCAACATTGCACTTCCAGGATGTTAAGCTTCGACCAAAAATGTGGTATCTTTAAGCAATGTATATCGTAGCAGGACTCGAGATCCAAATGCTCTAACAAGAAGGAATTGGACAGAAGTAGATATAACTCCTCCCCAGTAATACCAACATCATGCAGACAAAGAGTCTTCAAACCACTCAAGCGACCAACTTTGCCTACAGAATGAAAAGCACAGCTAGTGATGTGAAAATACTGGATTGAGTGTGCTGCCTCAGGAGATAGAAGTGAACCAGGAAAGTTATATTTCAGCTTGCTATTTATGGGGAGCCCTAGCGTAAATTCTTTGATCCCAGGTGTAATTGCAACTTGCAGCCAGCGATCAAGATAACTTGGATGCACAGTGAACTCATCGCGAGTTTGCAATTTAAATGTCTTCACCCCAACGCCAGAGTGATTCCGCATGATGTGGTCAACTATGTTGATAAAATCCCTTGTTTGTTTGCCTAGTGCTCTCATATCAAATATGAGCTTGGGATAGCATCTCCAAGAGTGAAGAAAATCATGAGACAAGCAGGCAGCACGAGCGGCATCTTGAATAGGCATAAGGGCATGTATCTTCCAAATGATATCCTGCACAAGCATGATACAAAAATGAAGTATTGAAATAGTGTTGGCAGTGATGACTTGTTGCTCTACATTACTAGTGGAGATGAATTGTACACCTTGTGGGGCGTTTACATTGATTCAGAACTGTCAGGCACTACAAATGGACTACTTTATCAAGTACATAAATTGAGCACTGAGCTACTTTATGCCAAAACGAAAAGTATAACAAGAGAGAATGCATCAAGTACAGGCAGCCAAAAGACATGTTTTGGACTTGGGCTCGGCCTCCAACATGCAACTTTGACTGAATTTTCGTACAAGTATGTTAGTAAACTTATACTCCCTCCATTCCATATTAAGTGTCGCTGATTTAGTACAAAGTTGTACTAAATCAGTGACACTTAATATGGAACGGAGGGAGTATATAAAAAAATTATGGCATTATTAAAATGTTTGTTATGGAAGGGGAGCCTTGGCGCAGTGGTAAAGCTGCTGCCTTGTGACCATGAGGTCACGGGTTCAAGTCCTGGAAACAGCCTCTTACAGAAATGTAGGGAAAGGCTGCGTACTATAGACCCAAAGTGGTCGGACCCTTCCCCGGACCCTGCGCAAGCGGGAGCTACATGCACTGGGCTGCCCTTTTTTATTAAAATGTTTGTCATGACGAATCTAATGTCAATTTTCACATCATATCTGATTGACCTCGTGCTTTATAGGAGTCTTTCTGAAAGGAGGTAGTAATTTTTTGGGGAGTTCATCATACCTCTGGAAGGCTAACCTCTGGCCCCATTACTTCAGCACTTGGAGAACCATCAGCCTGTCGGCAAGGTGAAACCTTGCTTTCAGCATGAGAGGCAGCCAAACCAACATCTGTAGTCCACAATCCGACAAGGTCACAATATAGCACACGAGAATGACCAAGGATCAATGCAATTACAACACAACTACAAACTCTACACATAATTATAAGCAGCTTGAGGCCTTACCAGTTATAAACTGAAGAGGATGATGAGATGCAGGGCTGCAGGATGATGGAAGGTCAGCAACAGGCTTGAGTGGACCTGAGGATGAGGAGGAAGCCATCGATGGGTTGGAGGTTACTGTAGCAAACTCTAGGAGCTGATGAGAAGGTAGCATTCTTTCATGTTGTCAAATCACTTAATTACCAACTCGACTAATGTAATAGCATAAAAATAAGCATTTGTTTAATGGCAGAAGAAATAGCATGCAGTAACGCAACATATTGTATACAGGTGACAACTCCATCTCAGCACACGGTAGCACACAAATTTCATTTCAAAAACAAACCCAAATCAAAGAAAATCATTCATGGCATCAGTTTATTCCAGATCTAAAGTCTCGTGGGGTCAAGAGACTTGAACAATCCATAAATTCATGAGTTGCCGCAAAGCTATTTTTCAACCTGGATAAGAAACTATAGAGGTAGCATCAAAGTGAAGCCAACATAATATTATAGTAACTTACATGAGGCACACTTGAACCGTGAAATATCGATGTCTCCAGGGTGACCTGGACAGGAGTATGATATGGGGCAGGCGGAGAGGTCTCATGCCTCCTCCACCGCCTCTCACACAAGGATCCATGGCCCAAGAAAAATCGTCACCCTTCTTTCGAACACAACAACAATAGAGGGAGCTAAAGAGGTCACCGTGGGACAGAGAACACGATGGAGTGAGAAACAGGGAGCCTAATTTGTGAACTTTGAATGAATGAGTCCCAACATCTTTTGGATTTTATCAGAAGCACTTAAACTCACTGGTTCAGGCTTAAAAACGGAAAAGGTGTGATGGCTCCCTGTTCACTCCATCCTCTTCTGTCTCCCGCAATCTGCCACCGTAGGAGACAATGGGTAAAAAAAAGAACACTCCATGTGACAACTTTCAGCTTAGTGGTTTGTGTTCTTGGTATGCCTAGGATTCTGCTCTGTATGATACTCCCTCCGTCCCAAAATAAGTGTCTCAACTTTGTCCTAACTTTAGTACAAGTTGTACTAAAGTTGAGACTTATTTTGGGACAGAGGGAGTACTTGTATGGAGTTGCGGGGAGCTTTGAGTTTATCTCTATCTTATGTGGGACAGTTGGAGTGCTTGTTCGTCCTTCTTAAGTTGGGTGTTGTGTGCTTTCTTTTTTTGCTACCGTTTGCTTCAGGAGGAAGAATGTCCTGGTGACCCAGAAGACCAAAAAAAAAGTTCGCTTTCTAGTATTCCCTCCATTCGGAAATAACTGGCGTGACTTTAGTTCAAATTTGAACTAAAACCACGTCAGTTTTCAAAACGGAGGTAGTATAAAGCAGGGCATATGCCTGTTTGTCTTAAAAACCTTTCAACTCAGTAAAGAAAAGATTTCAACAGCAAACTCATGCAACTATGTGAATCCATAGCTTTGAAATGACATGATTTCAACTTCCAGCTGACAGAATAGGAACTTTCAACCATGAAATTTGAGATTTCGTGTTGGAGGAGAAAGAAGCTGAGCTTTGAACTCCATGAACAGTAGGTTTCAGCTCAATTAACACAAACTTTTAACAATCGAAACGGACCCTAAATTAGAAAAAAAAAAACTATAAATTAGTACGCTAGCCACATACAGGCCATGTATTATTCTGTAATTAGTACAATAGCCACATCACTATTGCTGATACATGGGATGGTGTTAACCTTAGGATTACTTTTAGAAGGTGTGTGGACAACAGATTGTTCCTCCAGTGGTTTGACTTTGTTCATATTGCTGAGTCTATTCGGCTTAATACTGATGCCGATGTTGTGATTTGGAAGCTTGAATCCAATGGTATTTACTCTGTCGGTCTTTATATGCTGTTGTGAGGGGGGTCGTCCCTGTTCATATTCCTGCTGTTTGGCAACTTAATGTTCCTCCTAAAATCCATATTTTTCTTTGGCTTTTACCTCATAATAAGTTGCTCACTAGAGATAACCTAGCTAAAAGGCAAAATCTTGACAATTTATCCTGCCTATTCTGTAATGAAGATGCCTGTACGCGCTCATTCTTTGCCTGTGCTGTTGCCACTAAGGTGTGGAGAAATATTAGTACCCTCGCTGGGTTAACACTACTGTGAACTTTGAGGTACATTGCAAAGTGGTGGATCAGTCACAAAAAACACCAGACAATTAACCTAGTTCATGCAGCAACTCTATGGTCTGTGGAAATGTAGGAATGAACTCTGTTTTAACAGAAGTTCATGGACTGGTGTGCAGGTGATCCTGAGAGGCATAGCAGTAGTGTTCTCTCAGTGGGCAATCTTGTGCTCTGGCCATGCAAAAAGAGCGCGTGCTGGAGATCACAGCTTCACTCTGGGCGCTTGCCATGAGCCCAACTCTACAGCTGTGGCCGGATCCAGGCTGATGGGGCGTCGGTTGAGGCCTTCGTCTCTGTCAGGATTGCCGGCTTCTGAAGATGCCGCTGGATGGGAAGCCTCCATTGTTGGGCAGGCAAAACATGCGGAGGAATCCTCCCGCGGATTGATTGAAAATGAAGACGGCATCTAGCTCAGGATTGCGCCTGGAGCTTGAAAACAGAGCTTGACTTGCAGCTGCGTGCTCATGCGCTATGTGGAATGTTTGGTTTCATTTTAATGAAAAATGGAGCCGGAGCTGGGTGCCCTTTTTTCCTCTAAAATAAACAGCTTGTGCATTATCAATAAAAACTTCTAACAACTCAGAAATTTGAAATTACAGCCCAAAAAGGGAACAGATCAGGAACGCCCTAAAAATGGGGAATTCTTTTGCCAGCTATGTAGTAGTACCTTCGTGCCCACGGCCCGCGGGGGTGGCGGCGCGGTGGTCGGGGGAGATGCCGACACAAAGGTGTGGCGTAGTCGGCGGCGACGGTCGACGGAGTCGAGGCGGCGGGAAGGATCACCTACGATGGTGGACGGGATTGAGGACGGGCGGGTGCGATTGGGCGTGAAGCCGCCGGCCGCCGGTCGCCGCTGACTGAAAGGACAGTGGAGGTAGCCTAACTGGGGGTGCGGAGTGAGGACAGCAACTGACTGTAGCCTGCACTGGACGCTCACTGAAGGCAGCGCGACGGGCGACGGCCGTGACGAGATGGAGAGGTGCGGTGCGTGGAGAAAATCAACGATGCGATTTGGGTCTTCCCGTCTCGCTCGGCAAAAGGAAAAGAAGAGGCAGGGAAAATAAATAAACGATCCCTGCTCTGACATTAATTAATATCCGAATTGTTCGGATACTTTTGGGTCTCCGACACGGATTCATGTACTACTATTGGGCTGATATCCTAAGAGCTCAAAATAAAATTAATAAATAAAAAATTTGTTCAAACGATTTGAAAACCCTCGGATCGGTCTCGGATCAATCGTGAACTGGAGTAGGAGAGTCCGGACATCCGCTTAGGGCACATCGGTCCCGCCCATCAGGGTCACTTCCCTCTCCCTCTCTTCTTTCTTCCCTGCTCTCTATAAGCGTCGCCTCTCTCTTCAATCTGGACAGATTGTCCTTCGACACACGCTTCTATCTACTCAACGCTCCTCTTACGTTATTTGGTACGTCCTGGAACCGTTGTCACTCACATCCTATTCGATGAAATGATCGAGCATAGCATGACCACCCGTTTTGTTGTACATCTAAAGGGGGCACGCGGTGGACAATGATGATGAGTATTTCTACAATGAGTTCATCGAATCGTCATCAATTGTTCGGACGACGAATTACTTATGATGATGAGTGTACTTAAACAGGAGCATGTCCTCAACTTTAAGGGTTCTAAGGATGGTTTTTTTCCTTGACAATCAAGAAGGATAGGGTGAAGGTGTACTTAATGTTGATTTTCACTTCATGGGAAACTACCAAACTTGCACAAGAGGCGGTTCAGGTTGAACATTTTCTCGAAAAGCATCAAAAAATTGAGATCAAGTGCATCGACAATTTCTCAATGGTCTAGTGGAGCATGTCTAGGTGCATCATGGAAACCAATAGAAGCATATGTCCTTTGAATATTTTTGTGGTTGAACCATGTCCTTCGAATTATATTTATTTTGAACTTTGTTATTTAAAAAGTACTGTTTGAATTATTTAAGAATAGAAAGCAATGTCAAAAAGCGTGAAAAATATCCACGGACAAATGAGGAACACAATTTGATTCATACATTTAAGATGTCTTTATTCTCTTGTGTCTAGGGCCGACGTCAGAGCATTTCCAAATGTATAAGTTGGTACACAAAAATAGTTTTGATGCATAAATTAGTGCACAAAAATAGTTTTATTTTTTGAGATGGCACAAAATTAGTTTTCTCAAATGATAACGCCCACACGTGTGGCACGTTTGCACTTCGGCCACACACATGTTAATCCAGCTTGATTCTGTTTTGCACGAATCCTAAATAAATCTGTTAGAATTTTAGTGTCACATAGGCATAGCATGTTGTGTGGACGTTAGAGAGCTCGCCCACATGACCTGCAGCGTGCTGTTTGCCGGCTGCATTATGTGGGTGAATCAGTTTTCGCCCACACATTCACTACCTAGTCCGCTCGCGTGTGGGTGAAGTGCTCTTCGCCCACACGACAACTCGTACGGTGATAGATGGCAACTGCAGTTGCGCGTATGTGGCAACTAGGATAAATACATGTGGCAACTACAAATTTCTTGACAGATGGCAACTGCAGTTGCGCATACGTGGCAACCAGATAAACACACATGGCAATTATGATTAACCATACATGACAACTATGGTTGAACAGCATGTGTGGGCTAGGTAAACACACATGACAACTATTGTTTGACCACATGTGGCAAGTAGTTAATCACACACGACAACTATGTTTTGATTACACGCGACAACTACCATAAATTAGACATGCCAACTATAATTAACCAAAACAGAAAGAGTTGCCATATTTTTACAACCACATTTGCCATCCCGGATACTAAAGTTGCCATCCCTGGGGTAACTAAAGTGTTCATCCCGCGGGTAACTAACGTAGCTGCGTCAGAACATGTGGACATGTTTGCTTTGTGCCACACGTGCGAGGTGGGGATGAGTAGTATTTGTTGGGTGTGTGGCACGAAGTACGTGCGCCCACACGTGCGGGTTGTTCTAATGTTCGCCCACACATGACCCATGCGGACTGCCTCCTGCTCACAGCACACACAGTGTGTGGGCGGGTGCTGCCTCCTACTCACAGCACACATGATGTGTGGGCGGGTGTTGCTCTCACCATACGTGTGGGTGTTATCAGCGTCCTTAGTTTTTGGACGCCGATAACGCCCACACGTATGGGCGTTAAGAGGTCTGCCCACACGTTTTATGTGGTGTAAGAGGATCAGCCCACACGCCTACGTGTGGGCAAAATAAGTAATGCCCACACGTCTTTTTTTTCTCACGGTCCCCTCTCACATGCCTACGAATGGGCAAAATAGATAACGCTCACACGCCCGTACGTCAGGCCTCCTATCTCATGGTCCCGCACGTCCCGCGTGACAGTCACCACGCGCCCGCAGTTGCCATGGTCTGGACCCTTTTCCATGTTCGTTTAACTGAAGTTGTCATGGTTGCTCAACTGCAGTTGCCATCTCAAGTCAAGTGCCAGATGCCATTTTTGGACAACTGCAGCTGTTGCCATGTATGGTCTGGTTTACTATAGTTGCCATGATTTGAAAACTTTAGGGGTTGCCACCTACTAACACTACGCAGTTGCCATGTATAGTCTGTTTACTACAGTTGCCATGATTTGAAAACTTTAAGAGTTGCCACCTACTAACACTAGGCAGTTGTCGTGAACCCTGCAAAACACATGGCAACTGACATGTTCGGGTAAAAGAGAGAGTTGCCATCTGCTTACAAGCACACTAGGGCAGTTGTCGTGTACCCTGCAAAACACATGGCAACTGACATGTTTGGATAAAAAAAAGAATTGCCATCTGCTTACAAGCACACTAGGGCAGTTGCCATATACACTGCAAAACACATGACAACTGGCAGCTTGGGTGTTGCCATATACACTGCAAAACACATGACAACTGGCAGCTTGGGTGTGGAAGAGGAGACGAACGTGTAGGCGAGATGGCAAATGCCCACACATCAGTCCTTGTGCGTGAGTGAAATTTGGCGTGTGGGCGAACTGCTAAATGCCCACATGCCGGCCCTTCCGTGTGATGAAACGGACGTGTGGGTGACCGGATGAATGCCCACACACCAGCCCAGTCCTATGTGGCACCACAAACATGCCAAGATTCATGCACCCACAAATGAACGTGAATCCACGCGTGTGGGCGTTAGTGTTTCCGTAGTTTTTAGTTTTAGGACCGGAGAAAGGGAAGGTTTTTGCTTTTGCATCACCGCAATGATTGTTGCTCAAACAGGCAATGTAAAAGTGATGCCTTAAATGGCTTTTTCTTTCTTCCTGGCTGCATTTGTGCATATATATCACCTCCAACAGTGTTTTTGGCACAAGGTGGTGTAAACGGCCCTTTTTCGTGTGGTGGTGCGTGATGGAGTTTTACATCACCCGCAACGTTGCTGCAAATACATCATCTGCTGGAGCACCATTTTTTGCCGAAGTGCCATAAAAGGCGGTTTTCTGGGAGCACCGGCGTTTACACATCATCTGTGAGATATGCACTCAAAACAAGTGTCAACCCTTTAAATCGTTGCGTACATACATTACATTACAAAATCACACTCGGATGAGGTTGCTGCACAGCCAAAAAATAAACAAGAAAAAGGAATATACATTCTCGCTAGCAGCTGCTACAACTAACGAAAGAAGGGGCGAATATCCTTTACCAAGAATATACAAACGTGGAACTAGAAGAAACCAAAACCTCCTATCTCGGACTGTTCCAAGGTGACGAAGACTTGTACTGAAAACCATGCGGCGCGGATCCATGTCCCAAATCAAGACTGTGGAGCTGTTCCATCAACTGCGACCTCCGTTCTTTGAAGAAATCCAGTCTGGTCGTCAGCTCAACCAGGGTGGACGACGGCACGGGCGGTTGTCTCCCGTACTCGACAGCCTGCGTTACAACAAGAGAGTTGAACACCTTGGTTGCTTTGAAAAGGATTGGTGTGCTTGGCGTTAAGGCATGACCGTAAGATGCAATGATTTCCCTTACCTCCCCTGCTCTTGGATTGTTCGCAGACATCGAACCGCTCTCCACTGGCATGCTTGACGACACCTCCCTTGAATCGCTCGAAGAGGCATCCAGGGAGTGCTTGCGGGAGAAGGGCTTCGAAGAAGCCTGGGTCAGCACGTGCTGTTTGATACTTCTCCAGTGTGATGCGCCCGACAAGCTCTCCTGCCAGAAAGTTAACGTGGCTTCAATTCTTAGTATGATCCTCATGCAACACCAGTTTAACATCACACCAGTTAAGTTTTTCATTGTTGGCTTGCCCTTTTACAACTAAAACAAACTGAGCTCTGTAAACTATTATGGAAATGCAATGAATAATGGATTTGATTCAGCTAACTGGTTGGAAGACTTCTAAAGGGTAGTAGATTGATAGGGGCGTTTTTGTCAAACCTCGTTCCTCTGCTTCTTCTCTTGATTACAGAAAGCAAGTTTAGTATCAAACCCTGGTTGAACAAAGCTCCTGGTGGCAATAAAATATTTGCAATTGTTAATATATTACAATATGAAAGAATAATTCAAGAATGGAACACATCCAACTTTCAAACCATGTGTTTTAAGCTGATACGATACCTTGCTACATAAACATCCTGCTTTTGGTACTAAAATACTAAGCACAAAACGTGGTGGACATTTAGCATACCGCCCATATGTTAATATTTAAAAGTAATTGTACATATTAGCTTAATGGCAATGTATCAGGTGCAAGTGTAACCCGCTATATCCGGAAGTAGGGAATCTCATGCTTGCACATCTAGGTTTCGAGACAGACCATTCATGGGTGGGTTCAAAGAGTACCTGATCTGTTGAGGGCCCAAATCAATATGAAAATACCCAAATAAAAAACCATGTACTCTCAGTTTACATTACCTATGTATAAATTTCAAATTCAAACTCGTTTTGTGTTAAGAGTAAAATTAAAAAGGACAATAGAAAAAAAAACTGGCACACGTTAATAGTTAAAACTTAAAACTATCTTTTCACCCTTCTAATACACTAGTTCAAATTCTAAAATGTGTAACCCCCGCTCCAGAATACACCAACATTTGTTTACTTTTTGAATTTGTCATGTTTGTTTGATGCCCTGGCCTGACAAAAGCCACATTGCACAATTAACCATAACAGCTTGGGTTGGACCTGATACATCCACTTCTAATTTGATATACTAACAGTTTGGGTGTCGTTGATTTAGTACAACTTTGTACTAAATTTGTACTAAAGCAGCGACACTTATTTTGGGACAAAGGGAGTACATCAATCATTGTCTTACTGTGGGAGATGACTTGGACGATGCTGATAACGGTCATTCTCATCTACAAAAGAGTCGTACTGGTGTTGGCGCTGTTGACTAAGTTGGACATGCAGCTCTGCAACCTTCTGCTTTAACCTTGCAACATCAGCTTCTGCGAGAGCAATCTCCTCAAGCTCTGCCTTTGTCTTAAGGCAAAGAAATTAGACACCGCTAAAAACTGAAAGTACGATAACTGCTGGCCAGCTGCTAGATTCACATTTCAGTACCTTAGAGTCCATAGCACGTGAACCAGAAAATTGCGCAGAAGACATGCTTAATCCAACTTCTAATGCAGCTCTAAGATCCCTTTCAGCCTGCAGCTGCTCTTGCAACCTTGATACCTACAGGGACAAACAATTGCAATCAAACAAATAATCAAGCCATCATTTAATCCTACAGAATTTTTTATTAATTGTTTAATGGGATGTTGTTGAACAGAAATCGCAACAAAATCAAATATAAAAGATGGAAATTATGGGTAAATTCCCATCATACAAGTGTGAAATGTAGTTGATTCATATAGTGGAAAATATGGCATACATCTTGTTCCAGCACCAAACGGCGCTCATGCAGAGCTTGCTTTCTTCTTTCCAAACTAGCCTGTAAGATTGCATTACCTCTAGTCTGAGAAGAATTTTCAGTTAGTTTGCAAGATCCCACATCACAGGCCTACAATTACAGAATATATGTGTTCCTTCTTACCTCTTTCGCAATCCTAATTTGCAGATCATTCTTTGCAATCTCAAGTCTTTGGATAGCAAGCCTGAAAGGTACGTTTGCATAGTGAAATAGTTAAGTACAAAATCAACCCTTCAATGATAATGTCACTATATGTGATCCAATGAAAAGTAAAAGCTACGCTACAAGCATGGCCACACCCATCAATGGTAGCACAGGCCACAAAGATAGCACAGAAACTTTTAAATTAATAGCAGCAACTTTCTCAATAGGGAATTAGTACTTAGAATGACTGGGAACTTACTCTTCTTCACCCGATGAATCAGCAAACTCTGACTGCTGGCTCTTTCTTGCCTGTGTAAACCACATGTTTAAATCCACAAGGTCAAAAAAAAAAGCTACAGCAGACAACTACAGATGCTTCTTCAAGAGTAACTAGAGGAGTGTATTTATTCCAAAACCATGACTAGTTTTAAAAACAAAACAATGGAAGTCAACAGAATGAAATTCACTGAACTAGCAGAAACATATAGAGGAAGACAACAAAAGGTAACGACTCGCTTACATTACTCCGTCCCCAAATATTAGAACGCTTCACATGTAACTGAGTTTCATTGGACTTGATGGACTGCCTATCTGCAGAATGTTCAGCTCCAGGACCAGATAAAGGAACTCCTGCATCCAAAGACGAAAGAATCTCTCCCATTGACAATGGAGACTCATGACTGGAAGCCAGATTTGTTGGATCATTTCCATTCGGTAATCTCTGGACATTTATCGTTCCATTTTGATTTAAATGGCTGTGTGGAGCATCCTTTAAATCTGACTTTGCTTCCAAAGCCTTATCTGTGACAAAACGTTCGGCGTCTGAATCACCAGGGTCTACCTGTTGTGCCACATTAAGATGAGTAAGAAAGGAAAAACCACATAATGATATCGACACAAAAGGAGTTGCTAGCCGAATAACATTGAAAATCAAGTCAGTTTCGGACTGGACTACTGGGAACTTCACACCACAAACATTAATAAAATGAACTATAAACTGAGGATAGGCTAGGTAGGAATTTTCTACAGGGAAACGAGCCGGAAAAAAGCTTTATAAGATTAGGATATTGTAGCCATAATTTGATCCACACTATTAACATGCAGAAAAATACATCATCAGTAAAACTGGAAGCAAATCGATTTTATCAGCTATCTTAAAAATATATAAGGCAAATATATGATTCGTATCAAACCATGAATTTCTAGATTAGAAACTTCAAAATTGCAAACCATATCAAACCTGGTAGTCATAGAGGTCAGCACCAGTACGTGCACTGCTTTCACTCAAGTTTCCACTCAGTATACGCTCATCTAATTCTTGATCTACATCATTCTCTGCATCATGAAACCCATTATCTTTGGCATCCACAGTTTCATCATCTGTAGACTCTTCACTTCCACTATCTTGAATTCGAGAATCGGGTGAGAGGGAACACCTTGGGTGTTCATCCTGTAGAAGTGATAAACATTATGATAAGCAGCTTTTACAGTAACTCAGGAAGTGGAAGGACAAGTAGCAAATGTATCAGCCTAAATTGTCTAGAATAGCATCATCAGGGCAATGAACTCTGGGATAGCATCAGGTAAACTTACATCAAATATGCTCTCATATTCCTCTAATAGAGTTGTGACAATGCATTGAGCATTGTTAGCAGCATTTGCAGCAGCTATAAGCTGAGCAGAACTGTCATCACTCATGTCTATGTCATCTTCCATCTCACATTCACCCGCCAGAAGTGGACGCAGCAAGAGAGGAGCCATACAAGCAGCAACTGCTGATGGAGTCATTCGATTCTCAGTAGTATGAGAAGCAACAGTGTACATCATCCTCAAAATTCTGCAAACATCATGCTTATGAGCTAATTGAAGAATTAACTTGATTACTGATAATGAAATGATGTCGCTAACAAGTTTGATGGCTATAAATGAACGCCCCCCCCCCCCCCCACACACACACACACACACAAACAAGCACAGTAGCCCCCTCCCCCTCAACTATGTTCTGGACTTTTGACCCCTCCTAAAATTGCATTCAAGCTCCACCACTGACAGACATATGTTCTGTTCCAGTTGCATAAACTATTAGGTTCACCATATGGTTGATCATAAAAAGAATTATATTTAGAATGTAATGTTTGGCATGATATCCCCGCAGGTAAAATTGTTTACCCATTTTCAACCCAAAAAAGAAGACTAACCTCTGTAGCAGCCGCCTATTAGGCTCGGGAAATGTCTCAGACATCGCTGCACGCATCGAATTTATCCGAGATTCCTTACTCTCTAGACCTAAACAAGGATGGTAGAAGTGAAAAAGAATGGTAAAGAGCAGAATATGAATTAACACAAAACATTAGATAACTAAGATATACCAATCATTAGGTTTCTACAGCCATCTTTTTAAATGAATAAAATTATGAAATTTCATATATTAACTACCTCTGTTAAACTGCAACTTCTGATAAGATAGCCTCAATCCATGGCCATGATATGAGCATTCTACTTGCTAAGGTACCAAATGTTACAAGAGTTTAGTCAGATGTTCAAATAGTTTAGGTTTAATGCTACTGGTTTTTGTCTAGTCTATGAGTCCAATGTACCCTTTAAAATTGGCTCTTAGCCTACAACACCAATATAACTGATGAGGAACAATAGAGAGAAGTAGAAGGAAAAAAACAGAAGTGAAATCTGTTTGACTACGATACTTCTAGTCCATCCAGTCTAGTATTTGTTTTGTTTTCTTAACCCTAGCCACTGTTTTGAGTCTTCTAGCTACGAGTAGAATACTGAATCTTAAGTAATATTAAGTAATGTTTTCTGAAGTGTTCTAGCCATATGTAGAAGTTGAGACGTGAAGGCTTCCCAAAGCCATAAATCGAGGTCATCACCTCTAGTTTGTAACCAGACTATGCACCCCCACCCCCTATCTATAATAGAATTTAAGTGTTCTTATCTAAGATCTTGGACTATATCTTGTGTTCTAGGAGTTTTGGACTGAACTCCTGGTCTCCTGCTGTCATATTGGCCTATATTCGCTTCTAGAGCGATATCTAGTGCAGCACGTTGAAGTAGTTCCTTCAAAACTAGTGATATACACTTTACAGCAGCAAGGTGGAGATGCTCCTCCCCAACCTTATGCTGCTTTAATAGCCGATGAATCCATAGTTTTCCTGACATAGAAAGATGCACAGAAGAAAGGCCTCCATGCTTCTTAGAAGATGTACTTGGTAACTCGGTCAAGGATACGAGTGCAAAGCAGTAAATACTCCAAGTATTCTTAAATAGCATTTAATGTTGGTTAAATGCAGTATCTAGCATACTGCAAATGTTTATTCTAATATCGTGTAAAATAGTGAATTTGCTTATATTTATTAATAGTTCTCAAAGTTATGGTAAAAACATATAACCTATCAACTACCCTAACAGATATCTTCTTGCAAGACCTATTTAGATTAACATGAATAGAGCACTTACGGAAAGCTTCTAATAATGCTGTGCAGCAGGAAGCAGGCACTGGAGAAGACGGTAGCTCACGCAGAACATGCTGCAGATGTATGTTCACATGAATATAGTTGGCAAGCAGAACGTGAACTATTGAAACTCTAATTGACTTGTATGATACTTGAAAAAAAAGACACAAATGAATCACAGCAAGGTACCTTTACACAGTCACCGACAACATGAGCATCCTCATCCGGTGCAAACTCAGTCCTGCCTGGAATAAAACAGAAACAGGTGCCCAAATTGAACTATAGGTACAATGACATTAAAATTACCAAACCAAAAACATCAATTAATAACAGAACTGTTCTAAATGTCAACTATGCAGTGACATAAACCTTGCTCATATTCATTCATTCTTCTGTCAACCTCCTCCACATCTGCAGCCTGACGCAAAATTCCCTCCACCTTTATCCCTGCAAGAAGATGTTCACATTTCTGGTTAAATGTTCCAGATTGGTTGTGAGGCAGCATACGGCTACCAAGTGCAAAGTGCGGACGGTTCCAAACATTAGTGATAGTTGACTCTTTTTAGTCTTACCATGTTTCTCAAGAAAACACAAAGCTTTTTCTAGAAAAGAAGGGCTGCCATCAATATCTTCTAGTGCAAGAAGAATTGGCCTTCCAACAACCAAGGATTTGGTAGGCCTCTTCTCTCTCCCTGCAGCCGTCAGAGGAGAGGTATGAGCGAACAATCAGAGATTGAGTTTGTCATGAGCAACAATAAGTCATAACATAGTGTGAGGAACCAACAATTTGGAGCTGCTCCTTCGTATGCATCTGGTGTGTCATTACGGAATATCCCATTATGTCCAATCACGAGAGCTGCATTTGGAGCCTGTGCAAGAGCTTCTTCCAATGCCGTTTTCCACTCAAGCAAATCTTCAGATGTTTCTGCCTGTTAAAAGTAGCAAGCCCTTCTATTTAGCTTTTGAAGGAGCATTAAAAGGTATAAAGTTGCATTTGCTGAAGTGAATCTGCCAATTTAAATGGGAAAATATATACCTTCAAGGTAAAAGCACGACCATCACGACCATCTGGAAATAGGACAGTCAATAACTTCTTGTCTTCCCTGACCACTACACTGTGAACGGGAAATACTGTTAGTATGACACTGGGAAAACAGCAAAAAAAAAAAACAAGGACTTGTTTTTCACTGGCCATGAATAACATTTAATACAGCAATATTGTTGCAAAAGGCACCAAGAGATTAACAAAAGAATATATTTTTTATGACACGTACCTCCCAGAATTATTCAAGTCAATTCCTCCCAAAGTAACATTCACTTCACCACCTCTTTGGGGTAAGGAATTCTGCAATGTCGAGAAGAAGCATTTGTCAAGGAAGTGAGAATTAACTCATACGATGGAGTGATGGACCAATGAATGGACTGTATAATATTCTAACAAGTAGCTCCATTAAACAGCATTCACGGTTTAAGTAGGGGCAAGAACAAGAATAAGCAGGTTTACGCCAGCTAAGCATCAACTACTGAACATAATTCGGTATTTTTTTTTACTTTCTAAGTGAAGGACCACATGAGAAGTTGGTGAATACCGGAAGAAAAGAAATAAAGCTGCAATCAAATCAAGCAGCAAGCGCTGAGAAGACATCACTGAGATTGAACTAAAAAAAACTTCCGCTCGAAAAGAAAACTGAAAACAGCAAAGCCTAAGTAACCATTCTGCTATTCAGCACTAAATTCAAGACAGTGTATACTCACACAAGAAATTGACCATGGTATACAATATACACACATAAATGTCAGGGCATATGAAAAAAGTAAGAACATCAAACCAGACTTACAAATTGGCAGTGATCAAGGAATGTGGTTAAAGCATCTAGCTGGATATTATACTAGATCGTGTTCCGAAATATTGGACCAACAAGCAGAACGAAAAATAATTTCTGGTCTGATAAATCTGCTTAGTTTGTGCTTTCCAGTATACATAATATCTACATCTACACCATGGACAAAAATGAAAATACTGACAGGGTCATTCTTGAAGAAAATCAGCGATGTTCGGGTGAGAATGAACCAACGCTTTTTCCAAGATTTCCATCCAATTCCTGGAAATCACACGAGCAACATTCATTTTCAGGTAAAAGCAAAATAAAACTGTATAAGTAGGAAAAATTCTGATTTTGCTTTTAATGATAAGAATATGTACATAGTAGATTGACAAAACTCATGCCATAACCCATATAGTAGAGGGATTAAGCACAAATCAAACAAATCGAATAACTAGAATGAGAATTAAACTATGAGAATTTCCCTATACAAGATTCAGTTTAGGGTTTCCGAATATCTCATAGAAATTAGCTAATTGTATTAATTTTGAATTTGATGATCTACAACTGAAATCATAGTCAGGTATCAGGATACAACTAAACTACTTAAAAATTTATGGCAGACTCGGGAACTCATAAGAGAAAAGGTATTAAAAGGAATATAGCTCCCTCTCTTACTTTGGGCCTGTAACTGATATGGATGGCTGTGATGTTGAAAACATATTGGGGAAACTGGGAATGGGCCCCATGTGGAACTTTCCCACATGGACAGGAAACACAACTAACTATAGTGCCTCCCTATACAAGATTCAGTTTAGGGTTTCCGAGTATCTCATAGGAATTAGCTAATTGTACTAATTTTGAATTTGATGATCTACAACTGAAATCATAGTCAGGTATCAGGATACAACTTAACTACTTCAAAATTTATGGCAGACTCGGGAACTCATAAGAGAAAAGGTATTAAAAGGAAACCAATGACACGGATTCTAACTTGGTCACAAAGAATATAGAACCTATAGCTTCCTCTCTTACTTTGGGCCTGTAACAGATATTGATGACTGTGATGTTGAAAACATATTGGGGAAACTGGGAATGGGCCCCATGTGGAACTTTCCCACATGGACAGGAAACACAACTAACTATAGTGCCACAAGTTATTCTCAAAAAAAACTATAGTGCCATAATGGTATTATTAATTGATGCATCTCCATCTGTAGCTCGAATCTACAATCCAATTCAACCAACGGATTCACTATGTGTATACAAGTAACTCGACATTTCTGAGTGGTGGAGGTTGGCAATCAACTCCGCGCCGATGGTTCAAGGGGATGGAACGGCAACCATGAAACAGCTCACCACATGGCTGATCTGGAAGCATTGGAATGCATGTGTCCTCGACTGAAACCAACCAAATATTGTGTGCTTGCTCATACAGATTCAGGTGGAAGAAAGGTCTTGGGAAACAGCAGGTGCGACAGAGTTACGGCTGATCCTGGCAATGGGCACTAGTGCTCTTGTTTAGTGTTGTATGGGGATTAGGCTGTAATTATGAAATCTTCTTTCTATCAATTCAAGGCACAAGACTTTCGTGTTTTCTCGAGCGATAAAATACAAGCAACTCGACTTGGTCTAGCCCCCATCTTAATTATCTTTTGTACCTAATACAGAGAAACCTTCAGCAGCAGCATCAATAAGATATACTACATGTTTTAGCTCTGCATATAATTCATTTCTTCTTGATGGTGATTTTTCAAGAACAAAGAGAAAGAAAATCACTACTGCTACCTTTAACATAGTACTAAAAGCAAATGTAAATGCTCGATGTAGACACTTGCGTATGTAGCTTTGCTTCAAACAGAATAAGGCAAGCAGCATATTATGACCCCAAAGGGATAGTTAACTTATGTGTGATGTAAATAAATTTACCTTTGGATGATATGAAGAGAGGGCCACTCTTAAATACCTGGTTATGAGGTAATTTTGATGTCAGAGACAGCACAAAGAATTAATGATAACACATAACAGTATCTTGAATGCTTAGAAGTCAGTCAACTGGGTACTCATTACCCAGATAAACGAAACACTGTTAAAGTGATAGCTCAACAGGAACCTACATATCTGATAGATTACATAATGAGCAAACTGAATCATGAGACGTCTCTCATAGTGAAACGGGTGGAAGCTAGCTATCCAAGTAGTCGAATGAATGTACGCAGCTTGTTCCCCTATGCACACAAAAACGAAACGAGGAAAAGCTCCAGCAAATTCTTCACCATGCTCCTAAAATTAAATTCCCCCCTGCACTACAAATCCTTGTTTATCTAGTCATAGGGCACCTTAAGAATGAAGCCTCGTCCCTCAGCCTGCAAAGTAATCAGTGAACTCACACATCTCTGGAGCCAATTGGACACACACAAACAGTTCCTCGTTTCAACGTCGGTATGGCACTAGAATGCGTCCATTTTCCTTAAATGTAACCACCCCCAAACAGTTCCATTGGCATTCATGTGCCGTATTAATCACTAATCAGCTACTACTCCAAGCCAAATTAAATCCGTATCCGCTTATGCTCGAGTAATAGGACATACACTCTCTGTCTCTCCAGTCCAGCCAAAACCCAGAGGCAGGAGCTGCCCCTGCGAGCTCGCATCATCCATAGCTCTGTTGCCTTTCGCATCAGAGCCGCCACACATGACACCACCCCTGAGCGGCATTTCTCCTCTGACGCCATCTCGCCTCCCAGAGCTCGACCCCGAAAATTCGACAAACAAAAACAGTGAAACGCCTGTCCGCACGCCAAAGCAGAGCATCTCTCGGCCGCCCGGGCATGAGATACCAAACTCCAACCCATCACCCCCAAAAATAACCTCATCTCCCCCAAACGCAAGCGAGGAATCCGAGAGCGAGAGAGCGCACACAGGAGGAGGAAGGGAGAAGGCCACTCACCGGGCCGCCGCTCGGCGCCGCCCCCGCCGCAGCCGCCATCCCCGCCGCGCCTCCTCCTCCTCTTCAGATCGTCCGCATCAAGCAGCCAGCCAACCAGCGCCGCCACCGGAGCAGCTGCAGCAGCCACTAGCGCAGAAGCAGGAGCGGCCGCATTGGATCTAGCCCCGCGCCGCCGATCTGGCGTGCGGTGGAAGCGCCGCGACGAGTGGGGGGCGGGGGACGGGGATTAGGCGGTTGTTAGGATTTGGTGCTCGGGTTTCTCTGGAGGCGCCGCTGCCGCTGAGGAGAGGAGGTGGTGGAGGAGCGAATGCGACAGCGATTACGCGACCGCACGCACACACACACGGGCTGCCTGCCCGCCTGCCCGCCGCGATCTCTCCCTCCCTCTCCCTCTCTCTGTAAAATTTCTCTCTCCGGTCTGCGAGGAGTTTGGGCTTGGGGGGGAGTCCACTCCACTTTGGCTTGGGTGGAGGGGTGGGGGTGGGGGTGGGGAGCTTGCTCCGAAAGCTTTCTCGATTTCTTAAGGCCCGCTGCCGCGCTGTCCACACTTGCTTTAGAGTTTAGACTAGCCTTTCCGCCCTATCCTGGCCTTGCCCCTCTGGAATGGATCTTACCTTAAACTAGATCGCGCCCTCGGTTTTTTTCTCGGCAAAAATGGTTGGGAAATGAAGCGTGACCAGCACAAAATGTGCATCCATGGACGATGCTTTACGGCTGGCTCATTTTGGTCCGTCTCCTGGGCTCCATGCATTGGCACAAGAAAAATTGCATCTACTATATGGTTCGGTCGTCTAATCACGTCTTTTTGTTCGATATACGTATGATTCACACAAGCCTCACCGGAATTTTATTACTGCAAAATTGAATTTAAAAAAAAATTGGTCGAAAGGGCATGAAGGCTCGTGGCGTACTTGTATCCGGTAGGTGGGACGCGACCGTTTTCATGGCGGCAACAACATTGTTGTACGCAGCAAATAAATCTACGCGGTACAATCCCATAACTCTGGCCGGACCGCACAGCCCCCACGCGTCCACCCGTCAGCCAGGCCATCAACCATGATGCAAATGTGACTTGTAAACTGTAATGATAGGTTATTAACTAACTGCACATACTACTATAATGTCACGGATCATTATTAACGAGAACAGCGGGGTGCGCAAAGCATCGATACGTTTCCCAAGGCCCGCTCTTGGCATCGCGTGAGCCGTCGGGGAGGGAGTAGGTGCGACCCGGCCAGAGAGAGGGAGATTAGGTGCGACGCGCCAGTATACAAGGCTTCTTTTCCGCATAGAAAACGAGCGGTGGGGTAAAAAAAAACGTTTTCTTTCCTGTTATTTCTACCTGCTACAGTGGCCCAGTTGGAGCAGGGGGGCTTTCGGGTCGGGTCGGGCCGGGCCAGTCCCGCGTCGTGGAGGACCGCCGTTTGGATGGGGGAGAAGGGGTTGCTGAGTGAGCTTTTTTGGCTGGTGGTGCCATAATAACGGACCGATGGCGACCCATTTGTTTTTGGTGCTTCTCTCCGGCGGGTTTGCTGAGGGGAATCTGAAATGAATATCCTTCCTTCGTGAAATGAGAAAAATAGTAAAACAAATCTAACTTGGACCTGCTATTTATCTACTCCCACATGGGCATTTATCTTTTTGTGGGACCCGCGGGGGAGTTTGGTTACTGTGGGCTTAGTGAGAGTTACTGGTGCTCAGGCTCAGTCCGTGACCAAGTGGACGTGCTCATGTGAATGTGCGTGTTTTCATGCGTGCGTCCTCTTCGTAGTCGCGCGAAAGCGATGGTGGATGAATGTGGAACGTCTGGATGTGTGATGGATGGGGTGATGTTAACCTCGTCTCGAGTGGGTCAAGAGGTAGATGAAGACTATAGAGCGCGTCGTCGTCCTTTTGGAAGAGAAATGGCCTGATGTCTACACAACGAGATTTCACTAGTGGCAACATAGCATGTGTGATGTGAAGCTATCTATAAACCCAAAAGACAATCACTAGTGGGAGGGTAAAGAGAGGCTTCCTTTAAGATTCACGAGGTATTTTTACCGTCGACAAATTGCTTTGCAATATATGTATCAGAAGGATGGCATGAGAGCACTAACCGCTCCGCTCTCTCCCCTTGACGACAGAGAGAAGCTACAGTTCCTATGCTCCTTTGGACACCGGCGAGGCGGTGATCCCCACCCCTATTTGTACGCCGCTCCCACTGCTGGTGGAGGGGAGGTGGGTTCTCGTTTGTTTTCCAATTGGTCCATTGGTTTAGGGCTCGTCTTCATCTAGTAGTGCCGGTTTTATGTGGTTGCTGCTCCGTCGAATAAGGTGGCTTCGATCTCTCCTTACCACTGTGATGTTCTCTCTGACGGCAACACTGTGTTGATGGCCTCATCTGCTCACGGTTCGTTCGAAGCGGTGGGCTTTAAGTTTTCCCTTGTCTGGTGGTTGCTGCCTTTCTTGGGGGCGCAGGCAAGTTGGATATGTTGGTGCTGATTCAAGGTTGGTGGCACGACGGTGGCGGGTTTGGCGGTCTTCCTTCGCAATGACAATGGATGTGTCAAATTTAGATCCAGGTTGGCGTGGGGATCTTCCTCAACCGGCACGCCACATTGCCAAGTGTATGTTCTTCAGGTCTGATCTTTGGCTCTCAACGCTTCAAGGCTATGGCCCTCTCCTGGATTCCGGTTTGTTGGTCTTACATCTCTTTGTCGGGTGTGCGTCTTGGTGGTGCTGACGGTCGACGGCGGTTTTAGATCTGGTTGGCTGCAGGGACAACATGACTTGTTTGTAATACTGTTTTATTTTGGGTTATTTATGTAAAGTTTTTTGGACATTTATCGTGTCTTGGTTTTTCTGATATTTTTCACGTGTATGTGCAACTGTACTCCATTTATTGATTACTATAATTTGTGCGGTTCAAAAGAAAAAGGTGGAAATGGTTGTCTACATCAGCAACCTCATTGCTCTACCAAGATTCTCGCGGGTTTGTTATTTCTCAATCGATTGAGAAATAGCTATACCTCAATCCATGCCATACTTGTATGCACGGAGATTCGTCCTGATTTTTTTCATTGTCGTTTTCTTTTTCTATTGCTTTCCATGTGAGATGATTGAGAGATATTGATTGAGCTCTTGGCGCTCCCAAATTCCCCGGTGGGGTAATCAAGATCATTGTTCAGTTTGATTCATCTGAAGCTTTTGTCAAGTCTCTCTGATAATACAAAGCAGGGGGAAACCCCTTTTCAGAAGTCTCTCTGATAATAGATTGTCTAGGTCAACGTACGAGCACTTAGTTGCAGAGATCAAGTAACAGATGCTTGTCCGGGAGTTTATTCCTCAGAAGATTATGAGAAAACAAAATAGGATAGCAGATCCTAGGTTTATATAGTCGTAATGAACGGGCCACTGGTGCGTGGCTTGGTCAAGGACCCCCATAAAACTCCCTTTTCTCCAAAAAAATAAGATTATGTTGAATTATTATTATTGTTGTTGTTTCAAAAAAAATTCATGGGAGACGGGTGAGAAATAGCTCTATGCGCTCCCCAAAATCCGGTAATCAAGATTACGTTGGATTGTGTTTTTGGTTTTTGATTGTTTTGTTGTTGTTTTTCCCTATTGTTCGGAGACATGAGAAAGATCGTTTAGAGGGAGTACTTGATATCCCATGTTTCTATTTCTACTAACTAATACAGGGTATTATGATTGCGGATCACTAGCAGCTTTTTACTGCGTAAGGCACGGTAGCGTATGATTGCAAATCAGTGGCCATACGTTGGCCTATCATCTTGCCCCGGACTGAACTTCAGTGCCGTAACTGCACCTGCAGTTGGGCCATTGACATGTGGGCCTAACAGACGGCTGGCCCACATACCATTGACCCAACTGCAGGTGCAGTTACGGCACCCAAGCAGCGTCCGCCCCGTATCCTGCAATCATTTTTCACATCATCTTGCACGCCGTGGAAAAACACATTCAAGTAGTAATCTGAAAGTAAACTCAATTACAGTTCATAGTATACGTACACCGTCCGTAAAAAGATTGCTTTGAACCGGGAGACAACACAATCACGTCACGTGCATGCTCATGGCCGGCTGAATCTTGTCACTTTCGGCGTAGCCGGCGATGCGAACCTCTCGCAGGAGGCAGAAGAGTATCCACGAAAACAAAAGTTTTCAGGCATTTTCTGATGTCCGTGCGAGTGGCAGAGATCTCGCAGCAGGTGGTCTGGGTAACTGTAAACTTCCCTCCTCGAAAGGTAAACTTTTCTGTCACGGTTGGGTAAGTTAAGCTTGTGGCAGTGAGTGCCCGTTCAAAGGTTACTTTGTTGTGGTAACTCGCTTTGTTGTATACTGCCTTTTTCTTTGTATCTTTTGACTTTTCCTTTCGTAGAAAGCAGCTGTCACAGTACCGGGCCAGTATAGTTTAGCAACCAACTGCAGACTTAGTTTGAAATGTAAACGTATTTTTTTTTCCACACAAATCAATGAATGATGTCCTGGTCAGCGTTCGGGGATTTTGAATGTAGAAAAAGAAAAGTTTTGCTACTTTGATGATCCATATTTTCCTCGTTCGGGATTATTAGTCCCCTCAAATCTTATATCTTATGCCAAAATTTGACCACATCTTTTTGCGAAAAGTTGACCACAAGTTTGACAAATAAAATATGAGTTATGTTTCACTTTGTGGCTATGACTCACAATTTATAGGTCAAATTTTGGGGTAGTTAGAGCATCTCCAACAACAGTTCTATTTTAGGGTATAAAAAAGTGCTCAGAGTAAAGTTTAGGACAGCAAAAAAATGTGTATCTCCAACAGGAGCCGCACGACATATTTCTTCTTCACAGTTTGCATATGTATAGCAACAATTCAACATCAAACTCATCAAAATTTAATCCAAAATAAGTAGTACAAACATAACAACAAATTAATCAATCCACAACAACTAATTATTACATAGTTCAATGTGTATTAAAGAATGCCTGAAAACTTTTGTTTTCTTGGATACCCTTATGGCTGAAACCTTTTGTGTTCAGTTTGATGTTATATTGTTTGATGAATAATTTGTGTTTTGTTCGATGTTGTGGATACACTTCTGCTGGCGATAGTACAAACATAACAACAAATTAATCAATCCACAACATCAAAGTGAACACAAAATATTCAACAAATAATACAACAAAGTTCAACACACATGACATGAAACATGGAGATAAACCATGTGTCTTGTTGCTCATGTCATATCCACCTCTCCTCCATGAGATATTTTTAAAGATCTACATGTGTATTGGAATCCCTAACTCTAATGTCATGGTAGGCCTAAAGAAAGCGCTGGACTCGGTCTTGCCTTCTCCGCGTCCGCACAAATTTTCCCATGAGATCACATAAGTTGTAATCCAAATCTATCCCACGCTCATTCTCAATGAACATGTTGTGCATGACCACGCAAGCTATGGTGATGTACCAAAGTATTTCTTGATCCCAAAACCTAGCTGGTCCTTGCACAATAGCAAATTGGGCTTGCAAATCCCAAAAAGCTCTCTCTGCATCTTTCCTAGCGGCCGCTTGAGCATTCTGAAAGTAGAGTTTTGCCTTACCATGGGGGATTGAAATTGGCCTCACAGAAGTAGCCCACTTCAGATATATGACATCTGCAAGGTGGTAACCCATGTTATATGTGCGTCCATTTGCTTGTAACTCCACCAGTGATAATTCCCCATTGGCTACCTTTGCAAAGAGAGGTGACCGCTAGAGCACATTGATGTCATCCAAAAATATGCATACAAAATCCATGCCTTCTAGTCTGCTACGATTTCAAGAATGATGGTGGCATCCTTTTGTGTCCTTTGAATTATCCATGTCATGTTGTCGGGTAGTTCTTCCAACTCCAATGCATGTAATCAATGGAGCCAAACATGTATGGAAACCCATGAGCTTTGTTCATCTCCAAAAGCCTGGTTAAAGGATTGTGAAGAGGTGTCTAGTGGGGGGTAATTAGACCCTCAACAAGTAAAGGTAGCAACTTTTTAAGTTTTTAAGTTAAGGTTGGAGATTAGCACAATTTCAAGCATTCACAGTACAATTCAAGCAAGCATGGCAAGAGTATATGAGCAGCGGAAAGTAAAGCATGCAACTTGCAAGAAAGTAAAGGGATGCGATTGGAGTGAGCAAACACAATTGGAGACACGGAGATTTTTGGCGTGGTTCCGATAGGTGGTGCCATCGTACATCCACGTTGGTGGAGACTTCAACCCACGAAGGGTAACGGTTGCGCGAGTCCACAGAGGGCTCCACCCACGAAGGGTCCACGAAGAAGCAACCTTCTCTATCCCACCATGGCCATCGCCCATGAAGGACTTGCCTCACTTGGATAGATCTTCATGAAGTAGGCGATCTCCTTGCTCGTACAAACTCCTTGGTTCAACTCCACAATCATGACGGAGGCTCCCAAGTGACACCTAACCAATCTGGGAGACACCACTCTCCGAAAGGTAATAGATGGTGTGTTGATAATGAACTCCTTGCTCTTGTGCTTCAAATGATAGTCTCCCCAACACTCAACTCTCTCTCTCACAAATTTGGATATGGTGGAAAGATAATTTGAGTGGAAAGCAACTTGGGGAAGGCTAGAGATCAAGATTCTTGTGGTTGGATTGGAATGTCTTGGTCTCAACACATGAGTAGGTGGTTCTCTCTCAGAAAATGAGTAGTAGAAGTGTAGGCACATTCCGATGGCTCTCTCTCAAATGGAGAAGGGGTGGAGGGGTATATATAGCCTCCACACAAAATCTAGCCGTCACACACAATTTACGAAACTCGGTGGGACCGAATAGTGAAACTTGTCAGACCGATCTGGTTCAAAATGTGAACGTTAGAGTTTTCGATGGGACCGACAAGGTCAACTCGGTGAGACCGATGTGCTAGGGTTAGGGCAAAACCTCATCTCGGTGAGACCAATTGCATGAACTCGGTGAGACCGATTTCAGCAATAAGCAAACAGAGACTTGGTCAAGCAAACTCGGTGGGACCGACTGCATATCTCGGTGAGACCGAAATAACTGCAATAGGTAACAGAGAGTTTGCAGGGCCATCTTGGTGAGACCGAGATCCCATCGGTGAGATCGAATTGATTAGGGTTTCTGGCAGTGGCTATGTCAAGTGAACTCGGTGGCGCCGGATAGATCAAATCGGTGGGGCCGAGTTTGACTTTAGGTTTAGGACATATGTGGAAATGAGAAAGTGGTTGAGGGCTTTGGAGCATATCACTAAGCACTTTGAGCAAGCAAGCCATTAAGCAACACCTCATCCCCTTCTAATAGTATTGGCTTTCCTATGGACTCAATGTGATCGTGGATCACTAAGATTAAAATGTAGAGTCTTGAGCTTTTGCCAATGTTTGTCCTTAGCATCTTGAAGGGGTTCCACATCCTCTTGTCCTGCCACTCCAATGTTGAACTCATCTGAAATATAATAGATAGAAGTATTAGTCCAACAAGAGATATGTTGACATTAATTACCAAAATCACCCAGGGAGCACTTGTGCTTTCAATCTCCCCCTTTTTGGTAATTGATGACAACATACATCAAAGCTTTAGATAAAGATATGAAGTATAACAAGTAAAGCTTTGGAAGAACATGCAACATGCATTGGCTCCCCCTACATGTATGCAATCATGTGAAGATAGATTATAAAAGTATGTGAATGCATAAACATGTCAGAGCAAGCAATGAGTTACATGTATCTTGGCTATATGCATCAGAGCAAATGATGTGAAGTGCAGAAAATGTACCTTCATGTTCATGAGTCCTTCTTGCAAACAATATGTACATCAGCAAGAGATCCTCATGCACATGAGTGTGATGCATATACTTACCTTGTGGTCTTGAGCTGACTTTGGAAGAGGTGAACCTGAGAAAACAGGGTTAGATAACACAGGAACATCTACTAATCAAAGCAAGAACGAGAAACCACAAGAGTACCAAGACTGGGATGACATGTAGAGTGAGTACTTAGTACTCTATTTGGATGTTGACATGTCCCCAAGGGATAAAGATACGCAATGAATTCCAGAGATTTTCTTCCCTTAGATGTCTTTCTCCCCTGAATCTAATATTGGATAATGGGAGAAGATAGGGTAATAGAAAATCAGAGCAAATGAAAAACAGAGCAAAAGACACAAAGAAACATCTTCTACTAACATGTCTTTCCCCTCTTAAAGACATGTGGCTTCTCTCCTCTTTGAATATCAAGCATCTGGGAAGACTAAGAAGTCTTTCTCTCTCATAGGGTCTCTCTCTCTCCCTTTGATGTGATTAAGCTTTGATGTGATATCTCAATTTCCAAGAAGGGATCTGCTGGAGTATAAGCCAAATAGGTTTGGTCCTGGAGTCACATGACAAAGCAGCATGTAGGTTGTGATGCAGGTAGAGGATAAGAATCATCGAGTGGAGCTAGATCAGATATGCAGGATGCAAATGGCAAAATATTTCCTCAGTAGTGAAATCAGTAACATCGAATCTTTTCCTTCGGTGACACCGAGTTGGTTTGGTCTAGCCGATAAGAAAAGATCGGTGAGGCTGAGTTCAACACGGAGAAAAAATTTGTCATCTCAGCTCACTAGGCAAATAGGATCTCACAAAGATTTGCAGGAAATTAACTAAAGTATTTGCAATGAATTAAATGCAGGGAATGCAGAAATACAAGAGAAGAAATCTAGATGAAGTTTTTTTAAAGGGGAAGAGGCAAATGCAAGAACACAGAAAAACACTAGAGAACTTCATCTAGAATTGGTCAGCGACAAAGTCTCCTATGTTAGAGTATATTGACTTAGGAGTCAAGTGAGGACACTTGATCATAGGTCGTACTCATCATTTAAGCTCAAAATGGGGTTGCCATTTTTCGTTTAAGCATTTTGATGTATTCACATCTTGTTGAGCTGCTTTGACCCATGTCTTGGGGTAAAGGTTCTCTAAGATGGAATGACATACCTTGGTGGTGGTGTTGATCTTGATCATGTAGGTGAACTTGTGTAGGATGCTCAATGATGATGTAGTTCATCAAGAGTTGGGAGCACCGCTTGTAGTTTGAGTTCATCTTCCTACATGGGCTAGTTTTGCAATGAAGAGAACTTGTGCATCCAAAGTGACAATCATGGAATGTTATAGAAATTGTCAAAGGATATATTGAAAGGATTCATGCTTCCTTGTCTTCAACCACCATATTGTAGAGACTTGGTGATGTAGAGATTTCTTAGGTTGTGATTGAGTTGCAATCTCATGGAGTGGGTCTTATCCAAGTACCTACAAGGGTTTGATAGCATGCAAGAGTACAAGTATATCCGAGACATATGATCATCATCATAAGAGAAATATCAAGGATTAGTCATAGAAAGGCTCATGCCTTGCATGCATCCAAATGGAGTTTCTACTCCAAGTTTGAGGCATCAATGATGTTCAATTCACCCCTCAAACGGCAAAATACTTTCGCATCAAGCGGTTTGGTGAAAATATCTGTCAATTGCTTATCGGTACGAACATGTTTAAGATTGACATCTCCCTTAGCAACATGGTCTCAAATGAAATGATGATGAACTTCAATATGCTTAGTTCGAGAATGTTGCACGGGATTATGAGCAATTTTAATAGCACTTTCATTGTCACAAAGCAATGGAACATGTTTCACATATATCCCATAATCTTTAAGAGTTTGGGTCATCCAAAGTAATTGAGCACAACATGAACCGGCGGCAATGTATTCCGCTTCAGCGGTGGATAAGGATACCGAGTTTTGTTTCTTGGAGGACTAAGACACAAGAGATCTACCAAGAAATTGACAAGTACCCGAAGTGGACTTTCTATCAACCTTGTCACTGGCATAATCCGAATCGGAGTAGCCAACAAGATCAAAACAAGACCTCGTAGGATACCAAATGCCAAAGTTTGGTGTGTGAATTAAGTATCTCACTATCCTTTTCACAACCTTAAGATGACATTCTTTGAGGGCCGCTTGATATCATGCACACATGCACAGACTTAGCATAATATCGGGATGGGAGGCACATAGATATAACAATGAACCAATCATAGAGCGGTAAACCTTTTGGTCAACCGGTTCGCCATCCTTTGTCAAGTCAAGATGTCCACTAGTAGGCATGGGTGTACTCATACCTTTGCATTCTTGCATGTTGAACTTCTTGAATAAGTCCTTGGTATACTTTGTTTGAGAAACAAAGGTACCCTCCTTTGTTTGCTTGATTTGCAAACCAAGAAAGAACTTGAGTTCACTCATCATAGACATCTCAAACTTCTCTGACATTAGCCTTCCAAACTTTTCACTAAAATGAGGGTTAGTCGAATCAAATATGATATCATCCACATAAATTTGGCACACAAAAAAATTCACCATTAACCCTTTTAGTGAAAACTGTAGAATCAAAATTTCCAATCTCAAAGCCTTTTTCAATAAAGAATTTAGTCAAGCATTTATACCATGCTCTAGGAGCTTGTTTAAGACCATAAGGAGCTTTGTGAAGTTTGTAAACATGATCGGGTTTCTTGGATTAACAAAGCTGGGAGGTTGTTTAACATAAAATTCCTCCTCAATTTCACCATTAAGAAAGGCACTTTTAATGTCTATTTGATATAGAGTGATATTATGATGATTGACATAAGCAAGTAAGATGCGAATGGATTCAAGTCTAGCAACGGGGGCATATGTCTCACCATAGTCCATACCTTCGACTTGAGTGTAGCCTTGAGCGACGAGACGAGCCTTGTTGCGTACAACTTGTCCATCTTCATCTTTCTTGTTCCGAAACACCCATTTGGTTCCAATGAAATTGTGCTTCTCATCGGGCTTTTCAACCAACGTCCACACTTGGTTCCTCTCGAAATTGTGTAGCTCTTCATGCATGGCGTTCACCCAATCCGTACCATCAAGAGAATATTCAACCTTCATAGGTTCAATACTAGAAATTAATGAGTAATGTTCACAAAAGCTAGCCAAACAAGTTTTAGAGCGAGTAATTCTCTCGGTTTGAATATCATCAAAGATTTTTCCGATGGGATGATCTCTTGAGACTCTTGCTTGAACTCATGAGAGCTTTTGTTTGGGTCGGGGTGGAACATCCTCTTCATTGTCTTGTTCTTCTTCTTGTCTTTCTTTGTTGTTGTTGGCGTTATTGTTCTCTCATGGAGGTGGAGAAGGAGGTCGACGAGGTTCGTCTTGTTGTACATCCTTGCTTACATCGTCTTGATGTGCTCCACTTGTGCATGCCTCCAAGTCAACTTGTGGTTCACCTTGGCATGAAGTTGAGGCTTCCACTTGGACCGACGAGGTACTCTCCTTTACCTCCGTTGGGCGAATCTTGCCAATAGAAAAGTATTGTATTGCTTTCGAAGGATCTTTGTCACCTACATCAATTGGCAATTGCTCTACTCACGAGCCGTTAGATTCATCAAACTTCACATCTACCATCTCTTCAACCTTTTGGGTGAAATTGTTGTAGACACGGTATGTGTGAGAGTTTGAGCCAAAACCGAGTAGGAAACCTTCATGAGATTTAGGAGCAAATTTCAAATGACAATGCTTATCAAGAATGTAGCACTTTGAGGCGAATACTCAGAAGTATCCAACTTGGGGTTTGTTACCGGTGAGAAGCTTGTATGTCGTCTTGCCGAGTAGCTTGTGAAGATATAGACGATTCGTTGCATGGCAAGCTGTCTCAACCGCTTCCGCCCAAAAGTGTTTTGCCGTCTTGTACTCATCAAGCATCGTTCTCGCCATTTCAATGAGCCTCCGGTTCTTCCTCTCAACAACTCCGTTTTGTTGAGGTGTGTACATAGACGAGAACTCATGTGAAATCCCTTCTTCGTCAAGAAAGGTGTCCACATTGGCGTTCTTGAACTCCATTTCGTTGTCGCTGTGAACCTTCTTGATCTTCACTTCAAATTTATTTTGGGCCTTCCTAGCGAAGTTCTTGAAGATCTTTTGGACCTGCGATTTATCATCAAGAAAGAACACCCATGTAAATCTTGAAAAATCATCAACAATTACCAATCCAAATGAGTTACCACTGAGACTCTTGTAGGGGTTGGGACCGAAAAGATCCATGTGAAGTAGCTCGAGTGGTCTTCTCGTGGTCATGATGTTAGACTTCCTCCAACTTGTTTTCCTGCTTGGCAAGCGCTACAAAGTTTATCCTGGTCAAATATAACATCTTTAACACCAAGCATATGATCACCTTTAATAAGCTTGTCAAGATTTTGCATGCCCACATGACCTAACCATCTATGCCATAACCAGCCTTTAGAAGATTTAGCAATTAAGCAAGTTCTAGGTTGAGCCTTTTTAGTGAAATCAACAATGTATAGATCACCTCTACATATGCTGGTAAAGACCATATTATGATTATCTCTTTGAAACACTTGGCAATCTACTTCAGTAAATAGGACATTGAAACCGAAATCGGCTAGTCTAGATACAGAAAGTAAATTATAGCCAAGAGATTCAACGCGCATAACATTTTGTATGGAGCTATCATGTGAGATGGCCACCTTACCAAGGCCAACCACCTTCACTACAATAAAAATACACTTTCGTGATGATACGTGTTTGTCACAGTAGGTCACGTTTTCTGTCATGCATGTACATCCATGACGATTTTATGACAGAATCAAGATAGTCGTACCTGTGTTGTCGTAGAAGTGTTCCATGACATTACCAAAATTATCATCATGGAAGTGTCCACTTCCATGACGATAAATCACGCGTCACAGAAGTGCTTTCGTCAAGGGTGACCGACACGTTGCATCCGCCGTAACAGAACGCCATTAAGCTATCGGGTCCGGTTTTGGATCCGATAACCCGTTAACAGCCCGGACCAATGGGGATTTTCCACGTGTAAAATCATCATTAGCTGGAGGAAACACGTGTCGGCTCACTGTTTGGACAGATGTCATCCACTCATTGGACTGAAGGCGCCTATATATGATACGTCGACATGTGGCATGGCCCAACAGAGGCCCATTCCTATGAAAAGGCCGACCCGTTTGACTTGGTCAAAAGGTGGCGGGCCGGCCCACGGGAAGCCTGTTAACGACATGTTCGCATATAGCCCATTTACAGCCCGCTAACACAGGGCCCGTTACGACCCACCCGAATTAGGCCCAATAGCGTCATCTGGGCCGTCCAATATGATTCCAGCCCGTTTTAACTTCCGGCCCATGTATGGCACATGACGTCTTTCGGCCCATATGAGGCCCTTTGTGACTCTTGGCCCATTAACGTCCCGTGGTGAAACTGGCCCGTAATGAACAGTATATCACTTTATACTCATTAATGGCACATTATTCCATTGGGCCGTTTCCAGCCCATGTTATCTTTTGGCCTTCTCAGGGCCCATTTATTCTTGGGCACATTTCCAGCATTCGGTTACTTATGGTCCGTTACTGTCATTTTCTGCTTGTGGGCCAAATTCAGCCCGTTGTTACAGTCGGCCCGTTTGTGGCCCATTAATACATTGGGCCGTTTTCATAGCGTCATCAAATACGGCCTATTAACGATGGCCCGTTATGGTCGGCCCATGAATGGACGATTCCAACTCTAGCCCGTTTACGATAATTATGCGGTCTGTTATTGGCCCATGTTTGACCAATCGATCATACGGCCCGTATAAGGCCCATCGATGATACGGCCCGTAGAAGGCCCATTGTTTCTATGGCCCGTAGGAGGCCCAGTGTCACTACAGTAAATATGTAGCCCATGGTTATTGTGGCCTAGTTTTAAAAAATAGGTTATTGCGGCCACTAGCAAACCGCGGAAAAAGAACTGCACTAACTACAAGCAAACAAATAAACAAGACAACTAGTAAATAAATAAGCAAGCAACTTACGCTAGGCTATCACGGCTATTATACATATTACATCCACTGGGCATCAAAGTTCGCCACCAGTGCAAATATAGGGAACAAAGCAGCATATAAACGTCGCAGCAAAACAAGTCCAGAACTGAAACCACTTCAGAAGAGCTCAAGAAACAATATCCTGGGTACCCATAATGCTGGCAAGATGCTTAGCAAGCTTATTAACTTTCTCTTGTTTGGTGCTTAAACCCTCCATCGCTTGCTGTTGCACAAGAAAGTATGCATCTGAATTCTGCAGGGACTTCCTCAGTCCTTCGGCTTCTTGCCGCAGCACACCTGACTGATGCCTTTCAGCTTGTAGCTGAGACTGAAGAAGCCGAAGTGATTCATGCAGCGAGTTCAAAGAGCTTGTGCCAGCGGTACTGGCCAGTAACTCGAACACTACATCAACACAGGACTGTGGGGTTTTCTCACTGTCTACAAGATTGTTTTTATCACCTTTCTTGAAGACCAACAGGGTTGTCTCACTTTCTTGAACCTTATTTGCATTACTTTCTCTACCATTGCATAGTGGGGTGCTCTTCTCCAATATTTTGTTTGCATACTACACGAGAAACAAGCAGGCACATCACATGTTTAGCATGTAGTATACGAAACTCTTTTTGGTAAACCGGTTCAGTAGTAAGGTGCACATGATAACATCATGAAACAAACATATATCTATGTACTATGGTCACTGTATTGTCCATATCATTCTAGTTTATGTTGCCTAATCAAGATAGAGACACGGTTCAACTCATATATTTTTAAGACACAACAACATAGACATAATATATGTGTGAGAAACTACACAACATTGGCAACACTTGTAATGTGCATCACATGAGAACATAACTGTTTATACAACTGAAACTGAAATCAACATAGAGCAAGAAGTTAGAACAACAATCCAGTCAAAGAAATAGGTTTAAAACATACCTGTTGCGCCATTGGAGTTTCAATTGGATCCTTCAAATTCGAAAGTAGTTGGTATGAGTAAATACAGTGATGCAACAACAAAGGAGTATGGACAATAGCTACGGAATCTGACATGAGAACAGTTGCTCTTCTGCTTTAAACGTGGAGTTTGGGTTAGCTGTGGTGGTCTTCGTGCTTTGGGCACTGCAGTTGCTTTACGAACTACTCGTGTGGGGGTACTCACTACAAAAAAAATACACTTCCGTGATGATACGTGTTTGTCACAGTAGGTTACGTTTTGTGTTATGCATGTACATCCATGACGATTTTATGACAGAATCAAGATAGTCATACCTGTGCTGTCGTAGAAGTGTTCCATGACATTGCCAAAATTATCATCACGGAAGTGTCCACTTCCATGACGATAAATCACGCGTCACAGAAGTGCTTTCGTCAAGGGTGACCGACACGTGGCATCCACCGTAACGGAACACCGTTAAGCTATCGGGTCCGGTTTTGGATCCGATAACCCGTTAACAGCCCCGACCAATGGGGATTTTCCACGTGTAAAATCATCATTGGTTGGAGGAAACACGTGTCGGCTCACCGTTGGGACAGATGTCATCCACTCATTGGACCCAAGGCGCCTATGATATGTCGAAACATGGCACGGCCCAACAGAGGCCCATTTCTGTGAAAAGACCGGCCCGTTTGAGTTGGTCAAAAGGTGGCGGGCCGGCCCATGGAAAGCCTGTTAACGACCTGTTCGCATATAGCCCATTTACAGCCTGCTAACCTAAGGCCCATTACGACCTCTTCGAATTAGCCCAGTAGCGTCATCTGGGCCATCCGATATGATTCCAGCCTGTTTCAACTTCCGGCCCATGTATGGCCCATGACTTCTTTCGGCCCATATGAGGCCCTTTGTAACTATTGGCCCATTAACGACCCGTGGTGAAACTGGCCCGTAATGAACAGTGTATCACTTTATACCCCATTAACGGCCCATTATTCCATTGGGCCATTTCCAGCCCAAGTTATCTTTCGGCCTTCTCAGGGCTCATTTATTCTTGGGCTCATTTCCAGCATTCGGTTACTTACGGCCTGTTACTGTCATTTTCTGCTTGTGGGCCAAATTCAGCCTGCTGTTACAGTCGGCCCGTTTGTGGCCCGTTAGTACGTTGGGCCTTTTTCATGTCAAAAAAACTCATTGGGCTGTTTTCATAGAGTTATCAAGTACGGCCTATTAATGGCCCATTATGGTCCATGAATAGTATGGCCCATGATTGGCAAAATGATGATACGACCCGTAGAAGGCCCATGGATCCTACATCCCGTATAAGGCCCATGGATCGTACGTCCAGTAGAAGTGCCATGGATTGTATGGCCTGTAGAAGGCCCATGGATCATACGGCCCGTAGAAGGCCCATGGATCCTACGGCCCGTATAGAAGGCCAATGGATCCTACGGCCCATAGAAGGCCCATGGATCATACGGCCCGCGGGAGGCCCATGGTTACAATAGTCCGTGTGTTTCCATGATTATTTGGGCCTAGTTACCAAAATAGGCTATTGTGGCCACTAGAAAAACACAGAAAAAGAACTGCAGTGACTACAAGCAAACAACTAAACAAGACAATAAGGAAATAAATAAGCAAGTAATTAACGCTAGCCTATTACCGCTATTACAGATATTACATCCACTGGGCATCAAAGTTCGCCACCAGTGCAAGTATAGGGAACAAAGCAGCATATTATTGGCCACCAGTGCAAATAAATGCGGCAGCAAAACAAGAGCATAACAGAAACAACTTCAGAAGAGCTCAAGAAACGTTATCCTGGGTATCCACCATGCCGGCAATAAGCTTAGCAAGCTTATTGGCTTTGTCCTGTTTGGCGCTAAAATCCTCCAACGCTTGTTATTGCACCAGAAAGTATGCATCTGAATGCTCCAGGGAGTTCCGCAGTCCTTCCGCTTCTTGTCGCAGCACAACTGATCGATGTCTTTCATCTTGTAGTTGAGACTCAAGAACCGAACTGATTCAAACAGTGAGTTCGAATAGCTTGTGCAAGCGGTAGTGGCCAGTAACTCGAACACTAAACCAAGACAGGACTTTGGGGTTGTCTCACTGTCTTCAAGATAGTCTTCCTTAGCTGTTTTATCAGCTTTGTTGGAGACCAACAAGGATGTGTCACTATCCTAAACCTTATCTGCATTACTTCCTTTACCATTGCTTAATAAGGCACTCTTCCCCAATATGCCGTCAGCATTCTTAAAGAAGAAACAAGAAGACACATAATAGGTTTAGCATGTACTAGTATATGAAACTCATTTCGGTGAACCAGTTCATTAGTAAGATGGATAGGATTAAACTACCAAGTCTTCTATTGCCAAGTAAGCTACCTCTTGAGCACTGCATTGGTTTTCCCTTGAAGAGGAAAGGGTGATGCAGCAAAGTAGCGTAAGTATTTCCCTCAGTTTTTGAGAACCAAGGTATCAATCAAGTAGGAGGCTCCTCAAAAGTCCTTCGTACCTACACAAACAAACAAAAACCTCGCAACCAACATGATAAAGGGGTTGTCAATCCCTTCACAGTAACTTGCAAAAGTGAGATCTGATAGAGATAATAAGATAAGATAAATATTTTTGGTATTTTTCTGATATAGATTGGAAAGTAAAGATTGCAAATAAAAGATAGATGGAAAACTTATATGATAGAAGATAGACCCGGGGGCCATAGGTTTCACTAGTGGCTTCTCTCAAGATAGCATAAGTATTACGGTGGGTGAACAAATTACTGTCGAGCAATTGATAGAAAAGTGCATAGTTATGAGATTATCTAGGCATGACCATGTATATAGGCATCACGTCTGCAACAAGTAGATCGAAACGATTCTACATCTACTACTATTACTCCACACATCGACCGACTCCTGCCTGCATCTAGAGTATTAAGTTCATAAGAACAGAGTAACGCATTAAGAAAGATGACATGATGTAGAGGTATAAACTCAAGCAATATGATATAAACCCCATGTTTTTATCCTCGATGGAAACAATACAATATGTGCCTTGCTGCCCTTGCTGTCACTGGGAAAGGACACCGCAAGATTGAACCCAAAGCTAAGCACTTCTCCCATTGCAAGAAAGATCAATCTAGTAGGCCAAACCAAACTGATAATTCAAAGAGACTTGAAAAGATAACCAATCACACATAAAAGAATTCAGAGAAGATTCAATTATTTCTCACAGATAAACTTGATCATAAACCCACAATTCATCGGATCTCGACAAACACACCGCACAAAGAGTTACATCGAATAGATCTCCAAGAAGATCGAGGAGAACTTGGTATTGAGATTCAAAGAGAGAGAAGAAGCCATCTAGCTAATAACTATGGACCCGAAGGTCTGTGGTAAACTACTCACAACTCATCGGAGAGGCCTTGGAGATGATGTAGAGGCCCTCCATGGTCGATTCCCCCTCCGGCAGAGCGCCGACGAAGGCTCCAAGATGGGATCTCGCGGATACAGAAGGTTGCAGTGGTGGAAATAGTTTGTCGTGGTGCTCCTGGATGTTTTCAGGGTACGGGAGTATATATAGGCGAAGGAGGTAGGTCAGGGGAGCCACGAGGGGCCCACGAGGGGGGGGGGGGCGCCCTCCTACCTCGTGGCCGCCTCGGCTGCTTCTTGACGTCCACTCCAAGTCTCCTGGAATGCGTTTGTTCCAAAAAGATCGCTCCCGAAGGTTTCATTCTGTTTGGACTCCGTTTGATATTCCTTTTCTTCGAAACACTGAAATAGGCAAAAAAAACAACAATACGGGCTGGGCCTCCGGTAGTAGGTTAGTCCCAAAAATGATATAAAAGTGTAAAGTAAAGCCCATAAACATCCAAAACGGGTAATATAATAGCATGGAACAATCAAAAATTATAGATACGCTGGAGACGTATCAAGCATCCCCAAGCTTAATTCCTGCTCGTCCTCGACTAGGTAAATGATAAAAACAGAATTTTTGATGTGGAATTCTACCTAGCATATTTCTCAATGTAATTTTCTTTATTGTGGCATGAATGTTCAGATCCAAATGATTCTAAATAAAAGTTCATATTGACATAAGAGTAATAATACTTCAAGCATACTAACAAAGCAATCATGTCTTCTCAAAATAACATGGCTAAAGAAAGCTATCCCTACAAAATCATATAGTCTGGCTATGCTCTATCTTCATCACACAAAGTATTTAATCATGCACAACCCCTATGACAAGCCAAGCAATTGTTTCATACTTTAGTATTCTCAAACTTTTTCAACTTTCATGCAATACTGAGCGTGAGCCATGGACATAGCACTATATGTGGAATAGAATGGTGGTTGTGGAGAAGACAAAAAAGGAGAAGATAGTCTCACATCAACTAGGCGTATCAACGGGCTATGGAGATGCCCATTAATAGATATCAATGTGAGTGAGTAGGGATTGCCATGCAACAGATGCACTAGAGCTATAAGTGTATGAAAGCTCAACAAAAGAAACTAAGTGGGTGTGCATCCAACTTGCTTGCTCACGAAGACCTAGGCATTTTGAGGAAGCCCATCATTGGAATATACAAGCCAAGTTCTATAATGAAAAATTCCCACTAGTATATGGAAGTGACAGCATAGGAGACTCTCTATCATGAAGATCATGGTGCTACTTTGAAGCACAAGTGTGGTAAAAGGATAGTAACATTGTCCCTTCTCTCTTTTTCTCTCTTTTTTTTATTTTTTTGTTTGGGCTTCTTTGGCCTATTTTATTTATTTATTTGGGCTTATTTGGCCTCTTTTATTTTTATAAAGTCCGAAGTCTCATCCCGACTTGTGGGGGAATCATAGTCTCCATCATCCTTTCCTCACTTGGGACAATGCTCTAATAATGAAGATCATCACACTTTGATTTACTTACAACTCAAGAGTTACAACTCGATACTTAGAACAAAATATGACTCTATATGAGTGCCTCCGGCAGTGTACCAGGATGTGCAATGATTCAAGAGTGACATGTATGAAAAGAATTATGAATGGTGGCTTTGCCACAAATATGATGTCAACTACATGATCATGCAAAGCAATATGACAATGATGGAGCGTGTCATAATAAATGGAACGATGGAAAATTGCATGGCAATATATCTCGGAATGGCTATGAAAATGCCATAATAGGTAGGTATGGTGGCTGTTTTGAGGAAGGTATATGGTGGGTGTATGGTACCGACGAAAGTTGTGCGGTACTAGAGAGGCTATCAATGGTGGAAGGGTGAGAGTGCGTATAATCCATGGACTCAACATTAGTCATAAAGAACTCATATACTTATTGCAAAAATCTACAAGTCATTGAAAACAAAGTACTACGCGCATGCTCCTAGGGGGATAGATTGGTAGGAAAAGACCATCGCTCGTCCCCGACCGCCACTCATAAGGAAGAAAATCAATAAATAAATTATGCTCCAACTTCATCACAAAGCGGTCACCATACGTGCATGCTACGGGAAAAACAAACTTCAACACAAGTATTCCTCAAATTCATAATTACTCCACTAGCATGACTCTAATATCACAATCCTCATATCTCAAAACAATTATCAAGCATCAAATTGATCATAGCATCCAATTCACTCTCTATGATAGTTTTTATTATACCCAACTTGGATGCCCATCATTCTAGGACCAATTTTATAACCATAGCAAATACCATGTTGTTATATAAGACTCTCAAAATGATATAAGTGAAGCATGAGTGATCAACAATTTCTACAAAATTAAACCACCGCCGTGCTCTAAAAGATATAAGTGAAGCACTAGAGCAAAATTATCTAGCTCAAAAGATATAAGTGAAGCACATAGAGTATTCTAATAAACTCCAGATCAAGTGTGTCTCTCCAAAAAGGTGTGTACAGCAAGGATGATTGTGGTAAACTAAAAATCAAATACTCATATCATACAAGACGCTCCAAGCAAAACACATATCATGTGGTGAAATAAAAATATAGCTCCAAGTAAAGTTACCGATAGACGAAGACGAAAGAGGGGATGCCTTCCGGGGCATCCCCAAGCTTAGGCTTTTGGTTGTCCTTGAATATCTTGGGGTTCCATGGGCATACCCAAGCTTGGGCTCTTGCCACTCCTTATTCCATAGTCCATCAAATCTTTACCCAAAACTTGAAAACTTCACAACACAAAACTCAACAGGAAATCTCATAAGCTCCGTTAGTGCAAGAAAGAAAAACCACCACATAAGGTACTGTAATGAACTCATTATTTATTTATATTGGTGTTAAACCTACTGTATTCCAACTTTTCTATGGTTCATACCCCCCGATACTAGCCATAGATGCATCAAAATAAGCAAACAACACACGAAAAACAGAATCTATCAAAAACAGAACAATCTATAGCAATCTGTAACTTCCGAATACTACTGGAACTCTAAAACTCCTACCAAAATAGGAAGTCCTGGGAAATTTGTCTATTGATCTACTGCAAAAAGAATCAACGCAAAATCACATTTCTGTTAATTACTAAAATTATTTTCGTCCATGCAAAGTTTTTGTTTTTCAGCAGAATCAAATTAACTATCACCACAGGTTATCCTATAGGTTCTACTAACACTAATTAAAACATGAAAAAACATCTAAATAGAAGATAGATGAAATATTTATTACTAAACAGAAGCAAAAACAAAAAACACAAATAAAATTGGGTTGCCTCCCAACTAGCGCTATTGTTTAACGCCCCAAGCTAGGCATAAAAGCGAGGATAGATCTAAGTAGTGCCATCTTTGGCATCTAATTCCTCAATGGAGCACTTATAATATTTAGGGGTTTCTCCCTTTTTAGCAACGATTAAACCCTTAGGGAAGAATTCAAGAAATTCATTTGTAGCAAAAGGTCCGCATTTGGGATGAACACTTATTGATTTGAGATCCGCATTTCCCTTATTAGAAGATTCACCCTTATTTTTAGGAACTTAAATAAATTTGGAAGTTTCGGTAGGAGGATTTGGAGTGTTTTTCACGGATAAAAAGGCCGACCCTAAGTTGGTAATGATATCCTCAAGTTTACCGATTCTCGTAGAATCTAGATCTATTCTTTCATTAACTATAGGTTCTTTCTCTTTAAAAAATTTCAAAGTAACTCCAACCCTAGATCCATACTGGTTAATTTGGTTATGAATCTTTTCATCTAGATGTTCAATTAACTCAACAGTGGCAATTTTATTTTCAATAATTTCAAGCCTTTGCATCACATGTTCTAGAGTCAAAATAGTCCCATTTACCAAGAGAGGAGGAGGACCAAACAAATCTAACATAGCATTATAAGCATCAAAGGTATGGCTATCCAAAAAAATTCCTCCGGTACTGGTATGAAGAATGCATCTATTCGACGGAGTAATACCCACATAAAAATTGCGAAGAAGAACGGAAATAGAAAGCTTCCTAGTAGATCTATTTTGAGCATTACAAATTCTATGCCAAGCATCTTTTAGATTTTCTCCCTCCTTTTGCTTAAAATTAAGAATTTCATGTTCGGGAGTAATAACGAGGATAGGAGGACTAGCCATAACGACGAGATAAATGATTTAACACACGAGCACGCAAAAGGCAAGTGAAAATAGAGGATATTTGAAAAGAGGGAGCAAATAAAACGGCAAGGGTGAAGTGGGGGAGAGGAAAACGAGAGGCAAATGGCAAATAATGTAATGCGAGGGAGATGAGTTTGTGATGGGTACTTGGTATGTCTTGACTTGAGCGAAGACCTCCCCGGCAACGGCGCCAGAAATCCTTCTTGCTACGTCTTGAGCTTGCTTGGTTTTCCTTGAAGAGGAAAGGGTGACGCAGCAAAGTAGCGTAAGTATTTCCCTCAGTTTTTGAGAACCAAGGTATCAATCTAGTAGGAGGCTCCTCAAAAGTCCCACGCACCTACACAAACAAACAAGAACTCACAACCAACGCAATAAAGGGGTTGTCAATCCCTTCACGGCCACTTGCAAAAGTGAGATCTGATAGAGATAATATGATAAGATAAATATTTTTGGTATTTTTATGATATAGATTGGAAAAGTAAAAGATGCAAATAAAAGTAGATTGAAAGCTTATATGATAAGAGATAGACCCGGGGGCCATAGGTTTCACTAGTGGCTTCTCTCAAGATAGCATAAGTATTACGGTGGGTGAACAAATTACCATTGAGCAATTGATAGAAAAGCGAATAATTATGAGATTATGTAGGCATGATCATGTATATAGGCATCACTTCCGTGACAAGTAGACCGAAATGATTCTGCATCTACTACTATTACTCCACACATCGACAGCTATCCAGCATGCATCTAGAGTATTAAGTTCATAAAGAACAGAGTAACGCATTAAGAAAGATGACATGATGTAGAGGGATAAACTCATGCAATATGATATAAACCCCATCTTTTTATCCTCGATGGCAACAATACAATACGTGCCTTGCTTCTCCTGCTGTCACTGGAAAAGGACACCGCAAGATTGAACCCAAAGCTAAGCACTTCTCCCATTGCAAGAAAGATCAATCTAGTAGGCCAAACCAAACTGATAATTCAAAGAGACTTGCAAAGATAACTTAATCACACATAAAAGAATTCGGAGGAGATTCAAATATTTCTCATAGATAAACTTGATCATAAACCCACAATTCATCGGATCTCGACAAACACACCGCAAATAGAGTTACATTGAATAGATCTCCAAGAAGATCAAGGAGAACATTGTATTGAGATTCAAAGAGAGAGAAGAAGCCATCTAGCTAATAACTATGGACCTGAAGGTCTGTGGTAAACTACTCACAACTCATCGAAAGGGCCTTGGAGATGATGTAGAGGCCCTCCATGATCGATTCCCCCTCCGGCGGAGCACCGACGAAGGCTCCAAGATGGGATCTCGTGGATACAGAAGATTACGGCAGTGGAAATAGTTTTTCGTGGTCGCTTCTGATGTTGTCAGGGTACGTGGGTATATATAGGAGGAAGAAGTAGGTCGGTGGACGCTCGAGGGGCCCACGAGGGTGGGGGGCGCACCCACCTGTAGGGGGCGCGTCGGGCACCCTCGTGGCCACCTCGCTTGTTTCCTGACTTCCACTCCAAGTCCTCTGGATCATATTTGTTCCAAAAAGATCGCTTCCAAAGGTTTCATTCCGTTTGGACTCCGTTTGATATTCCTTTTCTTCGAAACACTGAAATAGGCAAAAAACAACAATTCGGGCAGGGCCTCCGGTTAATAGGTTAGTCCCAAAAATGATATAAAAGTGTAAAGTAAAGCCCATAAACATCCAAAACGGGTAATATAATAGCATGGAACAATCAAAAATTATAGATACGTTGGAGACGTATCAATACTTGAGGTGACATTGGAGTATCTAGGTGACATTAGGGTTTTGGTTGATGTGTGTCATAAGGTGTTATTCTAGTACGAACTCTAGGATAGATCGAACGGAAAGAATAGCTTCGTGTTATTTTACTACGGACTCTTGAATAGATCAATAAGAAATAATAACTTTGAGGTGGTTTCATACCCTACAATAATCTCTTCGTTTGTTCTCTGCTATTAGTGACTTTGGAGTGACTCTTTGTTGCATGTTGAGGGATTGTTATATGATCTAATTATGTTATTATTGTTGAGAGAACTTGCACTAGTGAAAGTATGAACCTTAGGCCTTGTTTCCACGCATTGCAATACCGTTTTCGCTCACGTTTATCATTAGTTACCTTGCTGTTTTTATAATTCCAGATTACAAAAACCTATATCTACCATCCATATTGCACTTGTATCACCATCTCTTCGCCGAACTAGTGCACCTATACAATTTACCATTGTATTGGGTGTGTTGGGGACACAAGAGACTCTTTGTTATTTGGTTGCAGGGTTGTTTGAGAGAGACCATCTTCATCCTACGCCTCCCACGGATTGATAAACCTTAGGTCATCCACTTGAGGGAAATTTGCTACTGTCCTACAAACCTCTGCACTTGGAGACCCAACAACGTCTACAAGAAGAAGGTTGCGTAGTAGACATCAGAGTTGGAAAGGGGACTACCTACAGGCAGTCGGCTCTGATACCAACCTGTGACACCCCCAATTCAACCGTACACTAATCATACACGCAAATGTGTATGATCAAGATTAGGGACTCACGAGAATATATCACAACACAACTCTAGACACAAATTAAAATAAAACAAGCATTATATTACAAGCCAGGGGCCTCCAGGGCTCGAATACATAAGCTCAGATACACAAGAGTTAGCCGAAGCAACAATATCCAAACACAGACATAAATTAGACAAGTTTTCCTTAAGAAGTCTAGCACAAACATCAACATGGATCGAAAAGGCGAGGCCTCCTGCCTAGGAGCCTCCTAACTATTCATGGTCGGCGGCGGCCTCCATGTAGTAGTAAGCACCCTCGTGGCAGTAGTAGTCGTCGTCGACGGTGGCGTCTAGTTCCTGGGCTCCACCACCTGATTGTGACATCCGGTAAGAATGGAAAAGGGGGGAAAGAGGGAGCAAAGCAACTGTGAGTACTCATCCAAAGTACTTGCAAGCAAGGATCTACACTACATATGCATTGGTATCAATGAAATGGGTTGTATCTGTGGACTGAACATCAGAATGCCAGAAGTGAAGTGGGAAAGCCTAACCTATCGAAGACTAGCATCTTCAAGCATCTTGCAGCATCAGAAGACATAATAGTAGCATATTATATTATTAGTAGGTATGTTGTAACATCGCCCAGAAATCACTTCCTCGACTCCCTGCGAGAAAAAATCTCGGAGCCATCATATCCATTTCTCATGCCTCAGCATCCAGTTCTAGTTGTATCGATCGCTATGCAACTCCGAGCGTCCGTTACCGTGGACACAACTATTCGAATAGATAAAATACTTCCCTGCAGGGGTGCACATACTTACCCAACTATTCGAATAGACACAACTATTCGATCAACTCCGTTCGGACACACCATCAGGTCATGACCGGCCTTGGCCGATCAATACGCCGCATCCCTAGGCTCACCAAAGAGGCCACCACGCCAGTCTACATCCTAAGCGCGCAGGGGTCTTGGGCCCCTTGCCCTTTGCACTCCTGCACATTGCGAACGCGGCCGGTGATCAGACCTAGCTACCTCCTTAAATAAGGAAGGTGCTTACACAGTCCAACCCGGCGCGCGCCACTCCATCGCTGACATCCGTTGAGCATTCAGTTGATACATACGATGTAGAGTGCTAGGGCTGGAACTCGAGCCGAGTCGAGCCAGCTCGGCTCGACTCACTAGAGCTTGTTTCGTTAACGAGCTAGCTCGACTCGACTCGTTACTATAACTCTGAGAGTGCCCATACTTATTCCCATGTGGTGGTCAGTGCGAAAAGGCCAGAGGCCTACTCGGGTCAAATATCCAAACCGTCAGTGTCTTGGTAGTGCGTGGTAATGAGCAGAGACTCACGAGCATGTGACCCCGTCGCCCCGTCTCGTGGGCTTACAGCAAGGGCCGCCACATAATTATCTCTTGGGTACCCTGCAAGTCAACCCGACTTCACATCACTCATGGGTACCCCTCGGGGCCGACTCGATGTTATCATGGTTCTGTGTTAAGTCAATGTAATCATGTGTCTGAAACAGTAAGGGGGAAACCCGAGGAATCAACGTCAATGGATTCCCACTCGATGTAACCGTCAAGGTGGACTTGGAGGAATCACCCTCGATGGTCCACACTTGAGGGGTTGCATGGCAGAGTCGTTATCGGGAGTGGTGAAGGAGGAATCACCCTTGATGACCATGATCGAATAGTTACACTACAGGGTTAACATCAGAAGTGCTGATGAGGTATCACCCTCGGCACCCGATAGTAGCCCTGCAGAGTCGTACAACTAAGTGGGGTGATGTGTGGTGTCGGGGTCTGGACATCGATCACGTTGATCGAGTCATCGGTCGTCAAGCGGGGGCGACTAGGACAAGGAGAGGGGTCTCTGGTTGATTACTAACCAACCTATACTAAGCAGTTTAGGATAAACAGGTAAGGTATGAAAGCAGGTAACAAAAATAGGCTATGCATCAGAATAGGATCATACAAAAGTAGTAGCAGTTCTAATGCAAGCATGAGAGGGAAAGAAATGGGCGATATTAGAATGATCAATGGGGGTTTGCTTGCCTGGAAGCTCTACAGGCAGATACAGACCCTCGAAGGTGAAGTAGCCGATCACTGGTTCATCCGCGGTCTCGGGGTCTACCGAAAAGAAATAACAGAGGGGGAACACAATAAATAATAGAGCAATCAAAGCATCACAAAGCATAATATGGCAATACGCGGTGCTAGGGGTGACCTAACGCAGTACTACACGTTGAAGACGGAGAAGGAAACCATCCAGAGGGGTTGTTCCGGCATTTGGCATTTTCTAGACAGATGAAAAGAGGGGGACGGTTCCATGTTCAACATGCTAGGGGCATGTGACAGATGAATGGGTTGCAAATACAGACTCGTTGGATTTTTCTTTGCAACTTTCATATATAAATTATTTTCATCTGAGTTACGGATTATTTTAAATGAATTTTCAAAGTTTAAACATTATTCTGAAATTGTTATTATTTAACTTAATTCAAAAGAACAGAAATAGGACGCCAGCCCGACATCATCATGCCGTCAACAGTCAACAGGGTGTTGACTGGTCAAACTGATGTGGGGGACCCACCTGTCATTCACAATGAGGCTAACCGAGTTTTAAAATTAAACTAATTATCTATTTAACTAATAGGGACCCACATCCAGTGCCTACTTAGCTTAACTAATCATATTAATTAATTAAAACTGTTTTGATTAGCTTAAGGGGAGTTTTAAAGTCAGCGCTGGCCGTAGTCAACAGGTCAAGGGGGTCCTGGGGCCACCGGGCTGTGACCCTGGGGGTGGCCCCGGGGCAGCCACGTCGGCCGGTGCCAGATGGGGCTTTGGCGAGCATTCTCATGGCGGCTCCTCGCCAGATTTAGCCAGAAAAGCACTACAGTTCTCCGTTTGTTGCGCGCGAGGCGGCGTTTGGAAGCTGGGAGGGAGCCGCTTTGAGTGGTGCTGACGGTCTGTGGTGGGGAGGCTGGAAACATTGTCGGCGTCGAGCTTGGCGGGCACCGAGGTTGGGAGAACACGGGATCGGGGCTGCCGGGCTTGGGAAGGCAAGCGGACAGCGACATTCGGATACGGCCGTCGCGTCGCGTCGAATGGAAGGGGTGGGAGCAGTTGGCATGGCCTGAGACGAGCATGGCAACGGCGATGAACAGCAGCGGCTTCGGGAGGTCGGCGGTAACGGTGCTAGGGGGCACAACGAGCGGTACCGAGGGGCCCGTTATCCTCCTAGGGAGCTCAGGAGCACGGTGCACTCCGCAGGCGCGAGCGGGGCTAGCAGTGGCTGGGGCGACGACATGAACGGCAACACCGAGCTCGCGGTTGAGCGGCGAGGCAAACCTCGGGTAGAAAAACGAAAGGGGAAAGGCAGGGAAGCGAACGGCTGCTCACAGCAGTGACGGGGAGCTGCTCGAGGAGGCGTGGGATGCAGTGACGGCGATCGTCGAACTCCGCCGGATGCAGAGGAGGAAGTTGCTCCGATCCCGCCACGGTGGTGGCTTCATGATCCACAAGTATATGGGATCAATTGTACCCTTTTCGGTAAGTAAGAGTGTCGAACCAAACGAGGAGCAGAAGGAAATGACAAGTGGTTTTCAGCAAAGTAATGTCTGCAAATTATAAGTAGCAGAGTAGTTTGATAGCAAGATAATTTGTAACGAGCAAGTAACGGTAGTAGTAACAAAAGTGCAGCAACGTAGCCCAATCCTTTTGAGGCAAAGGACAGGCCAAAACAATCTCTTATGATAAGCAAGGTGCTCTTGAGGGTACACGGGAATTTCATCTAGTCACTTTCATCATGTTGGTTTGATTCGTGTTCGCTACTTTGATAATTTGGTATGTGGGTGGACCGGTGCTTAGGTGTTGTTCTTACTTGAACAAACCTCCTACTTATAATTAACCCCCTTGCAAGCATCCTCAACTACCATAAAAGTATTAAGAATAAATTCTAAGCACAGCATTAAACTTTTGGATCCAATCGGTCCCTTACGGAATAGCGCATAATCTAGGGTTTAAGATTCTGTCACTCTCACAACCCATCATCTAATAACTACTTCACAACCCTTATGCCCAAATATGGTGAAGTGTCATGTAGTCGAAGATACATCCCCAACGTATCTACTTTTCCAAACACTTTTGCCCTTGTTTTGGACTCTAACTTGCATGATTTGAATGGAACTAACCCAGACTGACGCTATTTTCAGCATAATTGCCATGGTGTTATTTCTGCGCAGAAATAAAAGTTCTTGAAATAACCTGAAAATCCACAGAGATATGTTTTGGAATTAATAAAAAATATTGGCGAAAGAATAAACATTAGGGGGCCCACACCCTGTCCACGAGGGTGAAGGGCGCGCCCCCTCCCTCATGGGCCCCTGGACCTCCACCGACCTCAACTCCAACTCCATATATTCACTTTCGGGGAGAAAAAAATCAGAGAGAAGGATTCATCACATTTTACGATACGGAGCCACCGCCAAGCCCTAATCTTCCTCGGGAGGGTTGATCTGGAGTCCGTTCAAGGCTCCGGAGAGGGGAATATGTTGCCATTGTCATCGTCAACCATCCTCCATCACCAATTTCATGATGCTCACCGCCGTGCGTGAGTAATCCTATCATAGGCTTGTTGGACGGTGATGGGTTGGATGAGATTTAGCATGTAATCGAGTTAGTTTTGTTAGGGTTTGATCCCTAGTATCCATTATGTTCTAAGATTGATGTTGCTATGACTTTGCCATGCTTAATGCTTGCCACTAGGGCCCGAGTGCCATGATTTCAGATCTGAACCTATTATGTTTTCATGAATATATGTGATTTCTTGATCCTATCTTGTAAGTCAATAGTCACCTACTACGTGTTACGATCCGGCAAACCCCGGAGTGACAATAGTCAGGACACTTCCCGGTGATGACCGTAGTTTGAGGAGTTTGTGTATTCACTAAGTGCTAACACTTTGGTCCAGAACTCTATTAAAAGGAGGCCTTAATATCCCTTAGTTTCCAATAGGACCCCGCTTCCACGGGAGGGTAGGACAAAAGATGTCATGCAAGATCTTTTCCATAAGAATGTATGACCATATTCGGAATACATGCCTACATTACATTGATGAACTGGAGCTAGTTCTGTGTCACCCTATGTTATAACTGTTGCATGATGAATTGCATCCAACATAATTATCCATCATTGATCCTTTGCCTACGAGCTTTTCACATATTGATCTTTGCTTAGTTACTTCTCCGTTGCCACTATTACGATTGCTACAAAACTGCTACTGTTACTTTTGCCACTGTTACCATTACCATCATACTACTTTGATACTAAATACTTTGCTGCATATATTAAGTCTTTCAGGTGTGGTTTAATTGACAACTCAACTGCTAATACTTGAGAATATTCTTTGGCTCCCCTTGTGTCGAATCAACAAATTTGGGTTGAATACTCTATCCTCGAAAACTGTTGCGATCCCCTATACTTGTCGGTTATCAAGACTATTCTCTGGCGCCGTTGCCGGGAGCATAGCTCTATTCTTTGAGTCACTTGGGATTTATATCTGTTGATCACTATGAGGAACTTAAAAGATGAAAGAACCAAGATCTTTCCCTCAACTACGAGGGGAGGTAAGGAACTGCCATCTAGCTCTGCACTTGATTCACCTTCTGTTTTAAGTAAACTTGCAACACTTGCACCTGCTGTTGATTCTGATATGTCACATGTTATTGATGATGCCACTTCTGCTATGCATGATTCTTATGATGAAACTACTTCTATGCTTGATAATACTGTACCATTAGGTGAATTTCTTGATGAACAACTTTCTAGGGTTAGAGAGAATGAAATTATTGAAACTGATAATATTGATGAAAGTGATGATGAAGATTCTCCCCCTAGACATGAATTGCCTGTTGTGCTTGAGGGTTATGTTTTGGATGAAGAAACTGCTAGAGACCTTTTTGCTTGCAACGATAGATATGATCTTAAGAAACTATTAGCTAAGCTGAAAGAAAAGTCTCTGAATGCTAGAATGAAATATGACCCTGCTTTTGCTACTTCACCTATCTGCGTTACTGATAAGGATTATGAATTCTCTGTCGATCCTGAGTTAATTACTTTTGTTGAATCTGATCCTTTCTATGGCTATGAATCTGAAACTGTTGTGGAACATCTTACCAAATTGAATGATATAGCCACCCTATTTACTCATGAGGAAAAAATTCGTTATTACTATATCCTTAAGTTATTTCCGTTCTCATTAAAGGGTGATGCTAAAATATGGTTTAATTCTCTTGCTCCTGGTTGTGTGCGTAGTCCCCAGGATATGATTTATTACTTCTCTGCAAAATATTTCCCCGCTCATAAAAACATGCTGCCTTAAGGGAAATATATAATTTTGTGCAAATTGAAGAAGAGAGTCTCCCACAAGCTTGGGGGAGGCTTCTCCAATTACTTAATGCCTTGCCTGATCATCCTCTCAAGAAAAATGAAATACTTGATATCTTTTATAATAAACTAACCGAGGCTTCCAGAGACAACCGGGATAGTTGTGATGGTTGTGTTTTCAGGGAAATAACTGTTGAGCAAGCTGAGTTACTATTAAATAATATATTGAGCAATGATAATGATTGGACACTTCCTGAAAAAACTCCTAAGCCAACTCCGAAGAAAAGGGGTATTCTATTTCTCATTCCTGAAGATATGCAAGAGGCAAAGAAATCTATGAAAGAAAAATGTACTAAAGCTGAAGATGTTAAGAATTTACCACCTATTGAAGAAATACTTGGTCTTGATAACCCGACACAGGTAGTAAGGTAAATTCTCTCTATAGATTTGATGAAGGTGATATCCCTCGTTATAAGTCTGCTAGCCAATGCCTGGATGAGTTCGATAATTCTATTGTTAAACAAGAAAACTTCAATGCTTATGTTGGTAGACAATTGAAACGTAATGCTTATATGGTTGAACACTTGAGTGATTATATGTCTAGACTGAAAGGTGACCCTAAGCTTATTAGTAAACATGTGTCTATGGTTACCACTCAAGTAGAACAAGTGCTTAAAGCACAAGATGATTTGCTCAATGAGTTGAATAATAAAAACAATGATAATGCTATTAGAGTTATGACTAGAGGTGGTAGAATGACTCAGGAACCTTTGTATCCTGAGGGCCATCCTAAGAGAGTTGAGCAAGATTCTAAGGAGAACTAATGTTGATGCACCAAGTCCTTCTAAGAAGAATAAAGAGAAAAATGATAGGACTTTGCATGCTTCTAGTGAACCTGTTATAAACACACCTGAGAATCCCAATGACATTTCTATTTCTGATGCTGAAACACAATCTGGTAATGAACATGAACCTAGTGATAATGTTAATGATGATGTTCATGTTGATGCTCAACCTAGTAATAATAATGATGTAGAGATCGAACCTGCTGTTGATCTTGATAACCCACAATCAAAGAATCAACGTTATGATAAGAGAGACTTCGTTGCTAGGAAGCACGGTAAAGAAAGAGAACCATGGGTTCAAAAACCCATGCCTTTTCCTCCTAAACCATCCAAGAAAAAGGATGATGAGGATTTTGAGCGCTTTGCTGAAATGATTAGACCTATCTTCTTGCGTATGTGTTTGACTGATATGCTTAAAATGAATCCTTATGCTAAGTATATGAAAGATATTGTTACAAATAAAATAAAGATACCGGAAGCCGAAATTTTTACCATGCTTGCTAATTATACTTTTAAGGGTGGAATACCAACGAAACTAGGAGATCCAGGAGTACCAACTATACCATGCTCCACTAAAAGAAACTATGTTAAAACTGCTTTATGTGATCTTGGAGCTGGTGTTAGTGTTATGCCTCTCTCTTTATATCGTAGACTTGATTTGAATAAGTTGGCACCTACTGAAATCTCTTTGTAAATGGCCGATAAATCAATTGCTATACATGTCGATATTTGTGAGGATGTGCCTGTTGTGGTTGCAAACATCACTATTTTAGCGAACTTTGTTATTCTTGATATTCCCGAGGATGACAGTATGTCAATTATCCTTGGTAGACCCTTTCTGAATACTGCAGGGGCTATTATTGATTGCAACAAAGGCAATGTCACTTTTCATGTTAATGGTAATGAGCATACGGTAAACTTTCCAAGGAAACAACCTTAAGTTCATAGTATCAATTCTATTGGAAAATTTTCAACGATTACTATTGGAGGTTTTGAATTCCCTCTTCCTACTGTCAAGAAGAAATACGATATTCTTATTGTTGGGGACATGCATATTCCCGTTGAGGTAACCAAGTGTTGTTCGAAAATTCTCCGGTTTCGTGTTATTCGGAAGAAGTTTGTTAACAAGACTTGATCAACCTTGTTAGTGGATTCCTTTTGATGAGCATGAGATGGATGAAGTTAGAAAGCACAACTCTCTGTACCCTCCTTTTACTTTCTGTTATTTAGATTAAATAAAGCAAAAGTAGTATTTTGCTGACTGTTTTCTGAGTTATCCGTGCAATAAAAAATACCCCAAAAATAAAAGTTCTCCAAATGCCCTGAAAATGGAGTATGATTTTTTGTTGAATATTTAAGATTTTCTAGCACTCAGAACACACCAGGGGCCCCCACCATTTCGCCAGAAGGGCATAGGGCGCGACCACCCCCTAGGGCGCGCCCCCTAACTCATGGGCCCCACGTGGCCCCCTCCACTTATTCCAGCACCCACATACTTCGTCTTCCTCTAGAAAAATCATCCCATAGCTCAAACCCGCGTTCTAGCTCGTTTTGCTGCCATTTTCGATCTCCTTGCTCAAAGCTCCATTCACAAAACCGCTTTGGGGGATTGTTCTTTGGTATGTGACTCCTCCAATGGTCCAATTAGTTTTTGTTCTAATGCTTTATTTATTGCAATTTTTGCTACTGAGGTGACCCTGCTCTTGAGCTTGCATGTCAAATTTATATGGTCCAAAGTAGTTTTAATGCATGATTTAGCCTCTAGGCGCTTGTGGGAGTAGTTACTATCAATCTTGTTGAGTTTGGTTCACTTTTATTTGAGTCAGTTAAAATTTTAGAAATTTTTTAGAGAAAGAAAATGATGAAGAGATTGGTTAGGGGCTCCTCGAGCTGAAGCTCGAAGGATAAGGAGAATGAAGAGAATAAAAAGCCCAAATACAATCTTCCTCGCACTGCGGAGGTTCGGCCGTGCGAATGGCCTTGTGATGCATTCTTGAGAGCCGCCGGAATTTACGATGACTTTTGCTATTTGGCTGAGAATGCGGGAATCGCCGACTTCCTCCACGACCAGTGTGAACAGTATCTCCTAGTCACTAATATTTTCGTTCAAAACTTTTATTTCCATTCTAGAAAATCACCACCTTCAGTGGAGTACTATTTATATGATGAGTTTAAGGAGATGCCACTCTATGATTTTTGTGTGGTTTGCAAGTTGCCCTTTGTGGGAAGCATCGAGGAACCAGTGATGTGGATGAATTTATTGATAGAATTGCTGTAGGGGAAACGGGAAAACTTTCAGATGCAAGGACTACTAGTATACATTTTCCTGTTCTATGTTACTTTGCAATATTTGCTAGTAGGTGCTTAATTGGTCATGGGAACAGTGGGAACCTTAGTGCTCCTAACCTTGCTATTTTGCGCCATGCTTTATTTCGTGATACAAATTTCAGTTTAGGCGCTATTTTTGCTAAACGGTTAAGTCCGAACCATACAAAGGGCCCCAACTTCGGAGGTATCTTTGCTTCACGCCTTGCTAAACACTTTGAGATACCTATTAGGCATCACGAGAAAGAGGAAAAGTTGTTCCCCACTATTTTTCTAGACTATAAGAGTATGGTAGCACATGACTTTATTGTTAAAAATAAGAAGAAGATACTTAAGTATAACTTGATATTTGCTAAAACTAAGTGTGAGACTATTACCTTGCATGCACCCTCCTTGTTTAACATACTTTCAGGCTCGTACCTCATCCTGCCCGAGGACATTTATGCATACTGGGAGCTGACACGAGTCCCACAGCCTAAGCCTGAGCCACCACTTGATCCGTATCGAGAGTCTGTTTATCAGTGGGATCCGGAGAAGCTCGCTAACCAGTGGCACCCTGAGGACCCTCCTCAGTACACCGGAGAGAGTAGCTTCGATCCATGGGCATAGACCAACTTAGGCCAAAAGCCTAAGCTTGGGGGAGTACGTATTACTCACCGGCGTTACATTCATGTTCACACACTTATTCCATTTGTCGGTGCTCATACTTATTGTACTATCCACGCTAGTTTATTTTCTTTTTCTTGCTTTCATCTTGTGTGTTTGAAAAACCTTAAGAAAAACAAAAAAAAATAGTTGTAGCTCTTAACTAGTTTACTTTCCATGCTTGTAGCAGTAATACTAAAAGAAAACCCAAAAAGATTTCCCGTTCTTATTTTGCTTGTTGGGAGCTTTCCCGTGTAAATAGTTTCATTTCTTTTCTTTGGGGTCGAGAGGAGAAGACCACGATGAAAATATTGAGTGGCTCTAATATACATGGGCTTGAAGCACCACCACCACCCAAGGTGGTAGAGGTAAAAATCTTTAATGAAATTCAGTGATAGTGATGATCCTCGTAATAATTATCCTAGTCAATGCCTTTATGAGTTTGATAACTACATTAGAAAGCAAGATTACTTCAATGCAAATGTTATGAAACAACTGAAATACAATTCTGATATGATTGCTCGCTTGAGTGACTTGTTATTTAGAATCTCAAATGATGTTAGAGGTGTTGGAAAACATGCTTCTATGGTTCAAACCCAGTTAGAACAAGTAGCTAAATCACAAAGAGAATTACTTGATGAAATGAATCATAATATACATGACTTTGCTATTGGAGTTGCAACTAGAGGAGGTAAAATGACTCAGGAACCACTTTATCCTAAGGGACACCCAAAAAGAATTGAACAAGATTCGCAAAGAAATAACACTAGTGCACATAGTCCTTCTAAAAAGAAAAAGAAAAAGAAAAATGATAGGACTTTGCATACTTCTAGTGAACCTGAAATAGACAAACCCCCTTATAATGAAAATGAAACTTCTATCTCTGATGTTGAAACTCAATCTGGTAATGAACATCCACCTAGTGATAATGAAGAAGACAATGATGAGGTTCATGAAGACACTCAACCAAATAATGATAAAGAACCAGATAATGATGTTGAGATAGAACCACCTGTTGATCTTGATAACCCACAACCAAAGAATAAAAGATAGGATAAAAGAGAATTTGTTGCTAGAAAACACGGTAAAGAACGAGAACCGTGGGTTCAAAAACCTATGCCTTTTCCACCCAAGTCAACTAAAAAGAATGATGATGAAGAATTTGAACGCTTTGCTGAAATGCTGAGGCGAGTCTCTTTGCGTACTCGCTTGACTGATATCGTTAAAATGCCTCCTTATGCAAAGTATATGAAAGATATCATAACAAATAAGAGAAAAATACCGGGCTGAAATCTCCACTATGCTTGCTAATTATACTTTCAAAGATGGAGTACCTAAAAACTTAGAGATCCGGGAATACCAACTATACCTTGCTCTATCAAAAAGAATTATGTGAAAACTGCATTGTGTGATTTAGGAGCTGGAGTTAGTGTTATGCCTTTCTCTTTATATAAAAGACTTGACTTGAATAAACTCACACCTACTGAAATATCTTTGCTAATGGATGACAAATCAACTGCCTTACCTATCGGTATCTGTGAGGATGTGCCCGTTATTGTTGCTAATGTTACTATTTCACTGACTTTGTTATACTTGAGATGCCCGAGGACGACAACATGTCGATTATCCTTGGTAGACCCTTCTTGAATACTGCAGGGGCTGTTATTGATTGCAATAAAAGCAAGTTCACTTTTCATATTAATGGTAATGAGCATACGGTGCACTTTCCGAAGAAACAATTCCAAGTGAATGGTATTAATGTTATTGAAAAATCTCTGACAATCACTATTGGAAGTTTTCAAATACCTCTACCTACTGCCAAAAAGAAATATGAAATGCTTATTGCTGGGGAAATGCATATCCCCATTGAGGTAACTTAGTGATTTACAAAAGTTATTCGGTTCCATGCTAATCGAAAGTGGTTGTTAATAAGACCTGATCAACCTTATTAATGAATCATTTTTGACTGGTATGAAGTTGATGAATTTAGTAAGCACTGCCTTCTGTCCCTACTTTTTGTTCTCTATTTTTACTAGTTAAATAAAATAAAATGCCATGTTTTGTTTGCTTTCTGAATTTCCCGTGCAATATAAAAATGACCCAAAAATAAAAATTCTCAGAATGCCCTGAAAATTGAACATGAATTTTTTCTGAATATTTCTGAATTTCTGGTGCAAATAATAACAGAGGGAGGTGCACCAGGTGGGCACAACCCACCTGGGCATGCTAGGACCCCCAGACACGCCCTAGTGGGTTGTGGGCCCCACGTGCGCCCCCTCACTTATCTCTTTAGCCCACATCATCACTTACCTCCAGATAAAATTCTCCATTGCTCTCTCTCCCGTGTTCTTGAGCTCAAACCCGTGGATTTCGATCTCTTTGCTCGAAGCTCCGTTTCTGAAACTGTTTTGGGGGATTGTTGCTTGGTATGTGACTCCACCGTTTGTCCAATTAGTTTTTGTTTTAGTGGTTTTTACTTTGAATAATTAGCTACTCTTGGTGCTGCTGTAGATGCGTTTGAATGTTGAATTCTTATTCTAAGTCGTTTGAAGGCTTGCTATGGCCTCTATGTATCCCTATGAGTAGATGCTATCAATTTTATAAAGTTTTCCTGACAAATTTTTGTCACCCCAAAATTTTTATTTTCAGAAAATTGTACGCGGACATGATGAACCTATTTGGAAGGAGCTCTTCGGGGAGACGATCCTCGGGGGCATCTTCTAGTGACAGTTCTGCTCGCCGGTCTTATGTTAGTTTTATAACCAATTCACTTCCTATGATAGTTTTTATTATACCCAACTTGGATGCCCATCATTCTAGGACCAGTTTTATAACCATAGCAAATACCATGCTGTTCTAAGAGACTCTCAAAATAATATAAGTGAATCATGAGAGATTAACAATTTCTACAAAATAAAGCCACCGCCGTGCTCTAAAAGATATAAGTGAAGCACTAGATCAAAAACTATCTAGCTCAAAAGATATAAGTGAAGCACATTAAGTATTCTAATAAATTCCAATCAAGTGGGTTTATCCCAAAAGGTGTGTATAGAAAGGATGATTGTGGTAAACTAAAAAGCAAAGACTAATATCATACAAGACGCTCCAAGCAGAACACATATCATGTGGCGAATAAAAATATAGCTCCAAGTAAAGTTACCGATAGACAAAGACGAAAGAGGGGATGCCTTCCGGGGCATCCCCGAGCTTAGGCTTTTGGTTGTCCTTGAATATCTTGGGGTGCCATGGGCATACCCAAGCTTGGGCTATTGCCACTCCTTATTCCATAGTCCATCAAATCTTTACCCAAAACTTGAAAACTTCACAACACAAAACTCAACAGGAAATCTCATAAGCTCCGTTAGTGCAAGAAAGAAAAACCACCACATAAGGTACTGTAATGAACTCATTATTTATTTATATTGGTGTTAAACCTACTGTATTCCAACTTTTCTATGGTTCATACCCCCGATACTAGCCATAGATGCATCAAAATAAGCAAACAACACACGAAAAACAGAATCTATCAAAAACAGAACAGTCTGTAGCAATCTGTAACTTCCGAATACTTCTGGAACTCTAAAACTCCTACCAAAATAGGAAATCCTGGGAAATTTGTCTATTGATCTACTGCAAAAAGAATCAATTAAAAATCACGTTTCTGTGATTTATTAAAATTATTATCGTGCGCGCAAAAGTTTCTGTTTTTCAACAAAATCAAATTAACTATCACCGTAGGTTATCCTATAGGTTCTACTTGGCACAAACACTAATTAAAACATAAATCCACATCTAAAAAGAATCTAGATGAAATATTTATTACTAAACTGAAGCAAAAAGGAAAAAACAAAAATAAAATTGGGTTGCCTCCCAACAAGCGCTATCGTTTAACGCCCCTAGCTAGGCATAAAAGCGAGAATAGATCTAAGTATTGCCATCTTTGGCATTCAATTCATAAGTGGCTCACATAATATATTCATAAGGTAATTTGAATTTTTTTATAGGTAATTGTTCCATGCCTTTCCTTAATGGAAATTGGAATCTAATATTCCCTTCCTTCATATCAATAATTGCACCAATCGTTCTAAGGAAAGGTCTACCAAGAATAATAGGACATGAAAGATTGCAATCTATATCAAGAACGATAAAATCTACGGGCACATAATTCCTATTTGCAACAATAAGAACATCACTAATTCTTCCCATAGGTTTCTTAATAGTGGAATCCGCAAGATGGAAGTTTAAAGAGCAATCATCAAAATCATGGAAACCTAGCACATCACATAAAGTTTTCGGAATAGTGGAAACACTAGCACTCAAATCACACAAAGCATAGCATTCATGATCTTTTATTTTAATTTTTATAGTAGGTTCCCACTCATCATAAAGTTATCTAGGTATAGATACTCCCAATTCAAGTTTTTCTTCATAAGATTGCATCAAAGCATCAACGATATGTTTGGTAAAAGCTTTATTTTGACTATAAGCATGAGGAGAATTCAACATGGATTGCAACAAGAAAATACAATCTATTAAAGAACAATTATCATATTAAATTCCTTGAAATCCATAATAGTGGGTTCATTGCTATTTAAAGTTTTGATCTCTCCAATCCCGCTTTTACCAAATTTAGCATCAAGATCTAAAAACTCCGAATCATTGGGACGCCTTTTAACTAAAGTTGACTCATCTCCGGTCCCATCATTATCAAGATTCATATTGCAAAACAAAGATTTAATAGGGGACACATCAATAACTTTTAGATCTTCATCATTATTTTCATGGAAACTAGAAGAACACGCTTTTACAAAGCAATCTTTCTTAGCATGCATCCTAGCGGTTCTTTCTTTGCACTCATAAATGGAAACTCTCATGGCTTTGAGAGACTCATTGATATCATGCTTAGGTGGAATAGATCTAAGTTTCAAAGAATCAACATCAAGCGGAAGTCTATCAACATTCCTAGCCAATTCATCAACTTTAAGCAATTTTTCTTCAAGCAAAGCATTGAAATTCTTTTGAGAGATCATAAATTCTTTAACACTATTCTCAAAATCAGAGGGCATCTTATTAAAATTTACATAAGAGTTGTTGTAGGAATTACTATAATTATTATAGGAATTACTAAGAAACGGCATGGGGTTAAAGTTTCCTCTATAAGCATTGTTACCAAAATTGTTCCTACCAACAAAATTCACATCCATAGATTCATTATTATTCTCAATCAAAGTAGACAAAGGCATATCATTGGGATCAATAGGAGCACTCTTAGTAGCAAATAATTTCATAAGTTCATCCATCTTTCCACTCAAAATATTATTCTCTTCTATCGCATGAACCTTTTTACTAGTAGATATTTTGGTGTGCCATTGAGAATAATTAACCATAATGTTATCAAGGAGTTCAATAGCTTCTCCTAAAGTGATTTCCATAAAAGTGCCTCCTACGGCCGAATCTAAAAGATTTCTAGAAGCAAAATTCAATCCGGCATAAATTTTTTGTATGATCATCCATAAATTCAAACCATGAGTAGGGAAATTGTGAATCATTAATTTCACTCTTTCCCAAGATTGGGCAACATGCTCATGATCAAGTTGTTTAAAATTCGTAATATCATTTCTAAGAGAGATGATAGCGGGAGGAAAATACTTAGAGATAAAAGCATCTTTGCACTTATTCCATGAATCAATACTATTTGTAGGCAAAGACGAAAACCAAGTTTTATCACGATCTCTAAGTGAAAACGAAAATAACTTCAATTTAACAATATCATTATCCGTATCTTTCTTCTTTTGCATATCACACAAATCAACAAAGTTGTTTAGATGAGTAGCGGCGTCTTCACTAGTAAGGCCGGAGAATTGATCTTTCATAACAAGATTCAACAAAGCAGCATTGATTTCACAAGATTCAACATCATTAAGAGGAGCAATCGGAGTGCTAAGGAAATCATTATTATTGATATTGGAAAAGTCACACAATTTGGTATTATCTTGCGCCATCGTGACAAGCAATCCAACACACAGGCACACAAGAGACAAGCGGAAAAGAGAGGGCGAAAAAAATGGCAAGGGTGAAGTGGGGGAGAGGAAAATGAGAGGCAAATGGCAAATAATGTAATGCGAGGGAGATAAGTTTGTGATGGGTACTTTGTATGTCTTGACTTGAGCGAAGACCTCCATGGCAACAGCGGCAGAAATCCTTCTTGCTAGCTGAAAGTGCGTTATATCGACTAGAGGGGGGGTGAATAGGTGATTTTTATGAATTCTTCACTGAGGAATTTGCCGGTGAGGAAATTCCTTAGCGAAGAACTACTTGCAGCGGAATAAGTACTTAGAAGTAAGCATAACAGAATACAAGCATGGTCATCATGATGAAATGAAGACTAGCACAAAGTACAGAAAGCGTAATCACAGGATAACACAAGATGAAGACAAACAGACTGAAGAAATTGAACTGAGGAAATTGAGAAAGTCTTCAGTCAAAGTCTTCAAACACATATATGAACAACATTCAACATAGTAATGAGGAAATGGAAGGGTTGAGGAAATAGAACCAGTTAGTTGGTGAAGACAATGATTTGGTAAACCAGTTCCAACTGCTGTCTCAGTTGTACGTCTGGTTGGAGCGGCTGAGTATTTAAACTCGAGGACACGCAGTCCCGGACACCCAGTCACTGAGCCGCAACTCAGGACACCCAGTCCTCACCGTATTCTCCTTGAACTAAGACCACGCAGGCCTCGTCCAATCACTCGTGGTAAGTCTTCAGGTGACTTCCAAACCTTCACAGACTTGGTCACTCGGCGATCCACAATTCCTCTTGGATGCTCTAGACCTTGACGCCTAACCGTCTGGAAGAAGCACAGTCTTCAAAGGTAACAAGCGTCGGATCCACGCAGGATCAATTTCTTCAGTGATGCTCAATCACTTTGGGTTTGTGGGGGTTTGGTTTTGGGATTTTCCTCACTTGATGATTTTCGCTCAAAGTCCTCGGAGGATGGGTTGCTCTCAAATGACAAGTGTCAAGTTCTCTCGGAGCAGCCAACCAACTAGTGGTTGTAGGGGGCGGCTATTTATAGCCTAGGGAGCAGCCCGACATGATAAGACATAAATGCCCTTCAATGATATGACCGTTAGGTGGATAAGATATTTTGGGACAGCTGGCGCGCAGCACAGCAACGGTCGGAAATTTGACTCTCAAATTCCTCAGGGCTATCATGTTCCTCACTGTGTAGGCAATTCGCACTGGCGAATTCCTAACTCCTCAGTCAGAGCAAAGTCCTCAGTGACCAGAAGAACTGCGTCTCTGTCACTGAAGAAATTGACTGAACTGTATGAGATTTCCAATGGCTTCACTCGAAGGGATTGGTAGGTGTAGGATTTTGAGTTGAGCATCACATGGAAATTTTTCCTTAGTATTTCCTCGACCCCCTTTAACAGTACGGTGTTTCCTATGACTCAAGAAAGAGAAAATGAAACTACGAAAACAAAAGTCTTCACGCTTCATGTTCCTCAAATGAATACCAAGTCTTCAAGGTCACACCAATTTCTTCACTTTCAAAGTCTTCAGAAAGTCTTCAGAATATCAAAGTCTTCAGTCGAAGAACTTCATTTTTAGGGGTCGACTTTCTCTGTAAATATCAAACTCCTCATAGACTTATAGACCTGTGTACACTCACAAACGCATCAGTCCCTTAACCTATAAGTCTTCAATACACCAAAATCACTAAGGGGCACTAGATGCACTTACAATCTCCCCCTTTTTGGTGATTGATGACAACATAGGTTAAGTTTTCAACGGGGATAAACATATGAAGTGTAAATACTGATATTGAGGAATTTGATTGCAAGATATAGAAGAACTCCCCCTGAAGGTGTGCATAGTGAGGAATTTGCTTTTGAGGCAATGCACATTTGAAGAGTTGAATCATGGAGATCTCCCCCTATATCTTGTAATTCATACACGCATTTGATATATAATATGAAGAATTTGAAATGCATGATGAAATATGGTGCCTGATGCAATTCAGCATGCGTGCAATAATATTAACGAGGAATAAGCATGCAGAATAGCACATCAAAAGTATCAGATCATAGTGCATCAAAAGTCAGAGCACCATCCAAAAGTATCAGAGCACCATCGGGTTTAAGATTACAACTCGATCCAATAAAAGTTTCGGAAGAACGAGAGTTGTAACTTAAGAAAAAAACGCCCTTAGTATAGACCCGCTTGAAGACTAACTCAGATTTCTCCCCCTTTGTCATCAAATGACCAAAAGGATCGAAACTGAGGACTAACGCCCCTGAAGAATTTCAAGTTGATGGAGGAGCGCCAGCGTTGTCGGGGTTGTTTGTTGTAGCAGGGCCTGCCGCAGTGTCGTCCAAATCTTCATACTCATCAGTGTCGCGCGATGAAGAATAAGAGCTGGCCACCAGTGGAGGAACTTTGACCCTCTTGAATTTCTTCGGAGGAGGTGCAGACCAGTCAAATTCTTCCTTAAGACCCATAGTCTTCAGTTCTTCAGCGCTATAAACATGAGTGAGAACAGCCCAGGTGCGGTTGAGGGTTTCATGAAGGTAGTAGTGGTTCTTCTTCACTGCATTATGTGTTGAGGTCATGTTGTGAAGAATTGCACCAAACTGACGCTTTACCCATTTGTGATTGCGATCAACCTTCTGATGAAGACTGAGGAGTAACTCACGATCAGTCATCACCCTGGGTGCTGTGGCTTGAGGATTTTGCTTGGCTGAGGTATTTGCGGCAGTGTCATGTGTGGCAGAGTCGTCATTGGTAGAGTAAGATGTAGCCAGACGAAATTGACCATCCAATGGACGAGTGCCTTCATCGATCACAGCAGCTGCCTTGCCTTTGTCATCAGATGATGAAACTGGCCGTTTGAGGACTTCAATGGGAGGCAAGTAGCTATCGTGGTTCAGAGTGTCAGCTTTGTAATTCAGTGAAGATCTTGCCCTTATGAATCTCATAATCCAAGGCGCATAGGGCTTCAGCTCGAATGGTGACATAGCAACATTTGCCAGAGTCCTCATGAAGAAATCATGGAAGTTGACGGGAACGCCATGAATGATGTTGAAAAGCATGTTCTTCATGATGCCAACGACTTCTTCATCATTTGAGTCGTGGCCTTTAATAGGACTCATTGTCTTCGTCAGAATGCGATAGACAGTCCGAGGCACATAGAGCAATTCCTTGACGAGGAATTTGGTTCGTGGGGCCTGCCCTGGCTTCAAAGGCTTCATGAGCACTTGCATATAGTGATTTGTCAGTTCAGGGTCATTGTAGATGCAACGTGCACTGTCATGGGGAGGATCAAGAGGAAGGACACGAAGCAATTCAGTTGCCGGTGCCTTATAGTGAGTGTTTTCAGTCATCCAATCCAGCACCCATGAATTGACATCTTCAGCATCTCCGGTGATATGCAGTGTAGCGTAGAACTGAAGAATGAGTTCTTCATTCCAATCACAGATGTCAGTGCTGAAATTGAGTAGTCCTGCATCGTGAATAACACTGAGGACTGGCTCGAAGCATGGCAGAGATTCCATATCCACATGAGGAATATGTTCATGATCGAAGATTTTGTCCTTGTCAAACAGCACTGAGGAATAGAAGTTGACTTGACTAGCAGTCCAGAAACGCCTCTTCCTCATGCGAGCAGAGTCATAGGGGTTGTAATCAGTGAAGAATACATGCTCAGAAAAGAAGTCTTCAGCCTTGAACTTTTGCTTGCTTGAGAACGGATTCTTCGGCTTGGGCAGAGGAGTGTCAGTGATTTGCAGCACAACCTCAGGAATCGCGAGCTCAGGTTCTTCAGGCTGAGGAATTTCTGGTTCCTCTTCTTGTGCAACTTGAGGATCAGCAATAGCAGGTTCTTCAGCACTAGCGTCTGGAATTTCTTCATGAACAGAGGAAGTGGGATGAGTTTCTTCAGAGCCCATCAGAACTGTTGTTGCCGGGGACTGAGGAATCTGTTGGACAGGTGTGAATGGAGGAGTATTGGGATGCTGACTTTCCCAAAAGTCATCAGTTCATCACAGGTGTGGTGCATCCAATATCCACATCTTCATCTTCAATTCATTCCTCAACACCAGCCTCTTCAGCTGTGAACTGAGGCATAGGTGAGGAAATGACTGGCGTTGAAGGGATTGCGTCCACTTCAATTTCTTCATCAAGCTGCTCTGACGTAGCAGCAGAATGATTTTCTTCATCGGATCCGCTTGGGATCTTATAGTCTTCTCCATAAGGAACAATTTCCTTTGATGACATGGAGGAAATTGGAACAGCATCAATAGGATTTTCAAAAGAGCTGGTCATTGGCTTCATTTTCTTCGCAGCCGAAGAATTTGACGCAGCTGATGCCTTCCTTTTCTTCACTGCAGCTCGCTCTGCAGCCTTGGTCTTCTTCACCTCATAGGCAGAAGGAAGAATTGGAGTTGGTGTAGGCGCGGGAGGAGCTGAGGAATTTGGTTGATTTTCTTCAGGCGCAACTGATGCAGTTGCCCTGATCTCTTCAGTTTCTTCAGGCGCACCACTAGTGGATGCCCTGGCAATTTCTTCAGCGGCTGGAATGGAGTCATCAGCCCTGGAACTTACATTTTCTTCAGCAGGCTGAAAGTCATCAGCGGTGCTGGCATGTTCTTCAGCAGGCTGAGCAGAGTCTGCAGCCTGAAGATTTTCTTGTTGCGATGGGGCTGCAACATTCGTGATTTCTTCGTCAGATCGACGAATCTCACTTTGGCTCCTTGCCAATCAGCATAGTATGCATCAAAGTCTTTGCTGAGGGCTTGAATTTCAGACTGAGCCTTGAGAAGTTCCTCAGGTGTCATTCTGACAACATTTTTCTTCAGGAGCTTCTCCTTTCTGTATTGAGCTTTCTTTATCTCTCTTGCCTTCTCAAATTTCCATTTCTCTTGAGTGATGAAATGGGTCATCATGTGACTTTGACCAGGAGTCAGAGGAAGATCAGGCATTGGAGTGTTTGGATCCTTGTGCCAGAGATCAATGTAGTCGAGGATTTTCCTCGGATCCAAAAGCAGTGGCACAGATGTGCCTTTGGCTCTAGCGGCCTTCACTTGTCTGTCTCTGATGATTTCTGCAAGTTCATCATCAAAAGCTTCATCATTAGAGGGCACATGGAATGCGACCTGCTTCTTCCTTGGACTTGGCCGAGGACCGCGTCCAGCTGTTGCTTTAGTCTTCAACAGCGTGGGGCCTGATGAGGATTTTGGTGCAGCTGAGGAACTTGCTGAGACACCAGAAGCAATTGAGAAACCAGTAGTCCTTTGGCATGTAGCCAGATGCACAGGAGCTGAGAACTTTGATGGAGCTGTAGCAGTCTGAGGAATTTGCCGTGAGGGCATAGCTGAGGAACTTGGCCGTGAGGGCGCTGTCGGTGAAGCACTTGGCTTGCGAGCAGGCTTCTTTGACATTGATTTCCTCGGTCTGACCGAGGTCTCAGCAGCAGCAGCAGCGGCATAATCCTCATTGAATTTCTTCACTGCCTCCTTGGCTTGTCTTGCCAATTTGGCTTGGCGTTTAGCCCATTCTTCAGGAAAGTCCTCACCACTTTTGATACTGGTGGGATAAGCTACTTGGCCATGTGCCAATGGAGCTCTTGGGCATGGAGGATTGAGGGCGAATTTCTTCATGTACTTTGGAGTAACATATCGATATTCCCTCCATTCTCTTGCCCATCTCCGTTCAATTCTCTGAATGCGCACTTTACGCTGATTCTTATTTTCTTTGCCAAACTTGGCTTCATCAGGTGTGCAATAGTCCTTATAGATTTCATCAGGGATGTCGAAAGTAGTCATGACCTCAGGCCTCTTTCCTCCTTTCTGCGGTCTCTTGCCTTCAGCCATATTCTTCAGATGAGGAATTTGAACAATTGAACACTCTGAATTAGTATGCAATTTTTCTTCGAGGAACGCTGCAAATGAGTTAAGTTGATGAGAACCTAGTGATTCAGCAGCGGACATGAGTACCTGTGAACAGAGTGTAGGTGCGAGGAATTTGGAGAGGTCATATGCGTTCTCAGAAGATTTTTTGAAAAGACAAGTTTTGAGGAATTTGACCAGATGAGCCTTGAGGAATTTCACTAAGCGCTCTTTGTCTTAGGTTCCAGAGTTGTACAGATCGAAAATCCACACAATTGAGGAATCTTGAAGAAAATGATTGCTTAGAGAAATGGATCAAGAGCATACAGTGTGTAAGGTGTTCATATGTGTGAAGATTTGAAGAATAAAACACCTTTGAAGATTTTCAGGAAAGCTTGAGAATCAAAGTGAGTAATAAAAGTAACTTTTAATTACCCGAAACGAAGAACACGACGAACTGAGATGAACAGACGTGAAGTTCGTCAGGTTAGATCTCCCACGCCCTAACTTGGCAGAGGGAATCAGCTACGGCGGCGGCGGAGTGAAGATTTCCGCAACCGGCGCGAGTACGATGGCGACGAGGTCGAGGCAGCGAAGCTCTTCCTCACCGGCGACGATGGAGTAGCGGCGGCGCTAGGGTTTGAGGAGCTCGAGCGAGAGACAGCGATCGAGCGGAGTAAATGAAGTGAGGAAGGGGAGAGGGGTATTTATAGCCACGGTGAAAAACTGTTCGCTCGAAGATTTTGGAACGAACATGCCCCTGCCCTTTCTCCTTCACGCGACATGTGTCACCCACGTACTATGTAGATGAGATCGTGTAAGATCGTGGGTGAATAAATAATGCATCGTGGGATGCGGAACGGTTTGAGCGGTAAAACCGAAAATCTGGATAAGATTTGTTTTAAAGTTTCGTTCGCAATTTCTTCAGCTGACAAGGACACAGTGAAGACTTTGAACGAGTTTCAAATAGAACGCACATGAAGAATTTGTGAATAGATTGGGTTGAGTATAGCATAGAGGGGGAAGGGTCCGATCACATTCACTTAGCAGAAAAAGCAACTTGAAGAAATAGCCATAAGTGAATGCTGTAGAGGACATAAACTCATATATATATAGCCAATGAAGAAAAACGACGGAAACAGTGAAGATTTTGCAAAGTTGAAGAATTTGAAAAACTGAAGAATTTCAAAACTGAGGAAAAACTCAAATTGAAGATTTTCAACTTTTTGTGGTGGCGTGACCCACCGTATAAGAATGATGATTTCAGACACCGCGTACAATTGTCGTAGGGTTCTGAGAATCAAATTCTTCATTAATTTCTTCACACTTAGAGTGTTATTCTTCATTGATTGAAGAAAAACGTTTCTTCATGTGTTGCACATCTAAGTCATCAATTTTGCATAAGTGTTAGGATGTGTGTCCTTTTCAAAGAACATTCGAAGATTCTAAGATATTTAGCTCACACCGCAACTTGCTAAATCTCTTCTCATCCAAGGGCTTAGTGAAGATATCAGCTAGCTGTTCTTCAGTCTTCACGTGCTCGATGGAGATGTCGCCCTTCAACACATGATCACGAAGAAAATGATGACGAATCTGAATGTGCTTTGTCTTCGAGTGCTGAACTGGGTTGTGAGCAATCTTGATGGCACTCTCATTGTCGCAGAGGAGAGGCACATTCTTCACGTTGACGCCATAGTCCTTGAGGGTTTGCTTCATCCAAAGCAGTTGAGCACAGCAAGAGCCAGCAGCAATGTATTCAGCTTCAGCAGTAGACAGTGATACGCAGTTCTGTTTCTTCGAGGACCAACAGACCAAAGATCGTCCGAGGAAATGACAAGTGCCAGATGTTGACTTGCGGTCCACACGATCACCAGCATAGTCAGAGTCAGAATATCCAATGAGATCAAAAGCAGAGCCCTTGGGGTACCATAATCCTAGTGTTGGTGTGTGAGCTAGATATCGAAGAATATGCTTCACAGCCTTATGGTGTGATTCCTTCGGTGCAGCTTGAAATCGGGCACACATGCAAACACTAAGCATTATATCTGGCCTAGATGCACATAAGTACAATAAAGAACCAATCATGGAGCGGTATACCTTGTGATCGAAGTCAATACCATTTTCATCAGTGCATAGATGGCCATTTGTGGGCATAGGAATTTTGACGCCTTTGCAATCTTGCATGCCGAATTTCCTCAGTACATCTTTGAGGTATTTCTCCTGAGATATGAATATGCCATTGCGCTGCTGACGAATTTGAAGACCTAAGAAGAATTTCAACTCTCCCATCATAGACATTTGATATTCTTCACTCATCATATAGGCAAATTCATCACTATAACGTTGGTCAGTACAGCCAAAGATAATATCATCAACATATATTTGGCACACAAACAGTTCACCATCATAAGATTTAGTAAAGAGAGTAGGGTCGAGTGAACCGGGTGTGAAGCCATTCTTCACGAAGAATTCCTTCAATGTATCATACCACGCCCGAGGGGCTTGCTTGAGGCCATAGAGGGCCTTATTGAGTCTGAAGACTTTGTCAGGATTCTTTGGATCTTCAAAACCTGGGGGTTGAGCAACATATACTTCTTCCTCAAGCTTACCATTGAGGAATGCACTTTTCACATCCATTTGATATAAGATGATATCATGATGGTTAGCATAAGCAAGTAATATGCGAATAGCCTCAAGTCTAGCAACAGGTGCAAAAGTTTCATCGAAATCAATTCCTTCAACCTGTGTGTAGCCTTGAGCTACTAGTCGTGCCTTATTCCTCACCACAAGGCCATTTTCATCTTGCTTGTTGCGGTAGATCCACTTTGTGCCAATGATATTATGCTTGCGAGGATCTGGACGATTGACCAGTTCCCAGACATTGTTGAGCTCGAACTGATGTAATTCTTCTTGCATAGCCTGAATCCACTCCGGCTCCAGAAATGCTTCATCTACCTTAGTGGGCTCTGTGATAGAGACAAAAGCATAGTGCCCACAAAAGTTAGATAAATGTGAAGCTTTTGAGCGTGTGAGAGGACCTGGTGCACTAATGTCATCGATGATCTTCTCCACTTGCACTTCTTTTGCAACGCGAGGATGAGCTGGTTGTCGCTGAGGAATTTGATCAGCATTTTCTTCAGCACCATTTTCCTCATCATGTTCTTCAGGTGCATCAGCTCGACGTTCTTCATGAACAGGAATGAATTCTTCAGCAGATTCTTCAGTAGGAATGACATCCTCAGTTGCCTTGAACTTGATGGAATCCTCAGGTGCTGGTTCATCTAACACAGAAGGTAGGTGCTCTCTTTGCGAGCCATTAGTTTCATCGAACCGCACATCTACAGTGTCAACAATCTTGTGAAGAACAATGTTGAAGACTCTGTAGGTGTGCGAGTCCTTTCCGTAACCAAGCATAAAACCTTCATGTGCTTTCGGTGCAAATTTAGAGTTGTGGTGAGGATCTCTAATCCAACATTTAGCACCGAAGACTTTGAAATAACTCACATTGGGTTTCTTGTCAGTGAGGAGTTCATAGGCCGTCTTCTTGAAGAATTTGTGAAGATATACTCTGTTGATGATGTGGCACGCAGTATCAATTGCATCAATCCAAAAACGCTGAGGCGTTTTGTATTCATCAAGCATAGTGCGAGCCATCTCAACAAGAGTTCTGTTCTTGCGCTCCACGACGCCATTTTGCTGAGGAGTATAGGGAGCAGATAACTCATGAGTAATACCAAGTTCATCAAGATAGGCATCAAGACCGGAATTCTTGAACTCAGTTCCATTGTCACTTCTGATGTGCTTGATCTTCACACCAAAGTTGGTTGAAGCCCTCGAGGAAAATCGTTTGAAGACTTCCTGCACTTCATGTTTGTAAGTAACAATGTGTACCCATGTATATCGAGAATAATCATCAACAATGACAAAACCATATAGAGATGCATCATTAGTGACTGCTGAGTAATGATTAGGTCCGAAGAGGTCCATGTGAAGCAATTCGAATGGACGAGTAGTGGTCATGATAGTCTTCGCTGGATGCTTGGCCTTGGTCATTTTTCCAGCTTCACAGGCTCCGCATAAGTGATCCTTGAGGAATTTGACATTCTCAATGCCAATGACATGCTTCTTCTTCGCAAGCGTGTTCAAATTCCTCATGCCTGCGTGACCAAGTCGTCGATGCCATAGCCAGCCTTCTGAAGCTTTTGCAAGTAGGCACACGGCTGGTTGTGGTCCTGTAGAGAAATCAACAATATACAAATCTCCTCTCCTAAAGCCTTCGAAGACTTTGGAATTGTCAGCTTCCATAATCACAACACAGCGATACTTGCCAAAGACAACAACCATATCAAGATCACAAAGCATTGAGACTGACATGAGATTGTATCCTAAGGACTCAACAAGCATGACTTTGTCCATGTGTTTATCCTTAGAGATTGCAACCTTACCAAGACCCAATACCTGACTTTTGCCTTTGTCAGCAAAGATGATATGCTTCAGATGTGACGGTGATAAGGGAGCATCCATCAATAGATTCTTGTCACCAGTCATGTGATTTGTACATCCACTATCGAGGACCCATTCAGTAGTTTTGGGTTGATCATCCTGCAGATGAATTAGTGTAGCTTACAATCTCATATGCTTCATCAGTGAAGAATATGATATCAAGTTCATCAGATGAATTTCATCAAGCAGTAAACAGATATAGCAGTATGAGGACGTGTGAAATGAAAGTTCATTTCATCATGATTCGCCTGCGTCCTTTCAGGCATTTTGTCAGGTCCCCAGCAAATTCTTCAGACGTTAAAGCACGTCTGGAGACCTGACCCTGTAGAAGAGATTAGTTCTTTTTCTTCACCACCCACATCTGAAGGGGTGGCAAAGAATTCATCAGTCTGCGAGCACCATATGAGAAAGGTGGCAAAGATGCCAAACCATTTCGTTTCACATAAGAGGGGTTAGGGTAAGCATATGAATAAGCAGAGAAATTCTTCGAGGACTTATGAACATAATGGTTTGAAGAATAATGCACATATTCATAGCCCTTGGCTCTACCCTGCGAGACAGAGTTGTTAGCGCGATGATAATCATATGAGGACTTTGATCCTTTTGAGGAATTTGGTCCGTATGAGGACTTGGATCCATATGAAGAGTTTGGTCCATATGAAGAATTTGATCTGGGGTTCCTGTTCTTCACAGGTGGTGTCATGAGGACATTCACCTGAAGACTTTCAACATAACTTTTGGGAACCCAGATTTTCTTCATAGGGGAACCATTCCTGCAGTTAGTGCCAACATATCTAGCAAATACTTCACCATTCTGATTTTTGAACAGTTTATAGTTGGAGTCAAATGACTCATCAGAAGAATGAGGAGATTCACATGTAAAGCCAGATAAATTAGATGGATCAACTGGAGGTCCCTTTGCAGCAACCCATGAGGTTTTGGGGTACTGCTCAGGCTTCCAATATGTTCCATCAGCATTGAGTTTCCTCTCAAAGGCAATACCCTCTTTCCTAGGGTTTCTGTTGAGGATCTGCTTTTTAAGCACATCACAAAGAGTCTGATGCCCTTTGAGGCTTTTGTACATGCCTGTCATGTACAATTCCTTCAGCCCTGCATTGTCAGTGATACTAGCAATGTCCTCAGATGAGGAATTAGTGATAGCAGAGGCAGATGAAGAATTTGTAACAGTTGAAGCATTTGAACATTCAGGTGAAGAATTAGCAGATTCACGTTCAATGCACTTTAAGCATGGAGGAACAAATTCTTCCTGAGAAGCGCTGATTTGTTGAGCAAGTAATGAATCGCGCTCCTTCTGAAGATCTTCATAACACACTCTTAGCTTTTCAAGATCTTCCTTTCTTTGAAGAGATTCAGAAGAAAGCTTCTCGTGATCTTGCTTTTCTTGAAGAAATTCATAAGAAAGTTTCTCATGATCAGATAAGAGAGTGTTATGATGACTTTGAAGGTTATCAAACCTAGACTGAAGTCTCTGAAGATTTTCAGTCAGGGCTTTAGTGCGATCCATTTCTTCACCCAACATATCATCACTTTTGTCTAGCATGTTTTGAACCTTTTCAAAAGCCCTTTGTTGTTTTACAGCAATCTTAGCAAGTTTAGAGTAGCTGGGCTTGAGATCCTCATCAGATTCATTTTCACTAGATTCAGAGGAGTTGTATTTGAGTACCTTTGCACCTTTCGCCATGAAGCAATAGGTGGGAGCGTAGTCATCATTATCTTCATCAGGCTTGTCGGTGGAGTCAGTTTCTTCAGTGTTGAAGATGGACTTGCTAACGAAAGCAGTAGCGAAGGCCAGACTCGCCACACCAGATTCAGATTCTTCAGACGCCTCCTCTTCATCATTTTCCTCAGATTCAGCTTCAGAGTCCATTTCCTTGCCAATGAATGCCCGAGCCTTCTTGGAGCTGCTCTTCTTGTGAGATGAAGACTTCGAGGATTTTGATGACGAAGATTTTGACGATTTCTTCTTCTTCTTCGCATCATCAGAACTGTAATCCTTGTATTTCTTCTTCTTCATTTCCTTTTCCCACTGAGGACAATCTTGAATATAGTGACCAGGTTTCTTGCATTTGTGGCACAGCCTTCTCTTATAGTCACTGGATGAGGAATCACTGCTTCTTGAGGATTTTCCAAAGCGACCACGTCTTGAGAACTTCTGGAATTTCTTCACGAGCAGTGCTAGCTCCTGGCTCAATTCTTCAGGATCACCAAGGCTACTACCAGAATCCTCACATTCAGAGTCAGACACAGCCTTGGCCTTCAGGGCACGTGGTTTGCCATAGTTTGAACCATAGAGATCTCTCTTTTCAGCAAGCTGGAACTCGTGAGTATTTAGCCTTTCGAGGATATCGGCAGGATCAAGAGACTTGTAGTCAGCACGTTCTTGTATCATCAGTCCCAGAGTATCAAATGAGGAATCAAGCAATCTTAACAGTTTCTTCACCACCTCGTGATCAGTGATGTCAGTGGCACCGAGGGCTTGAAGCTCATTTGAGATGTCAGTGAGGCGATCAAAGGTTTGTTGGACATTTTCATTGTCGAGTCTTTTGAAGCGGTTGAAGAGATTCCGAAGAACATCAACTCGAGAGTCACGCTGAGTTGAGACTCCTTCATTTACTTTGGACAGCCTATCCCAGATAAGCTTAGCAGTTTCCAAAGCACTCACTCTTCCATACTGTCCTTTACTCAGATGGCCACATATGATATTCTTCGCTTGAGAATCGAGTTGCTTGAATCTCTTCACATCGGTAGCGTTCAGTGAGGGTGTGACAGAGGGGACACCATTTTCCACAACATACCAGAGATCGTTGTCAATTGCCTCAAGATGCATTCGCATCTTGTTCTTCCAGTAGGGGTAGTCCGTCCCATCAAAGGTAGGACACCCAGCCGAGACCTTGATCATACCTGCGGTCGACATAACTAAAACTCCAGGCGGTTAAACCAAAATCACACAGAACAAGGGAGTACCTTGCTCTGATACCAATTGAAAGTGCGTTATATCGACTAGAGGGGGGTGAATAGGCGATTTTTATGAATTCTTCACTGAGGAATTTGCCGGTGAGGAAATTCCTTAGCGAAGAACTACTTGCAGCGGAATAAGTACTCAGAAGTAAGCATAACAGAATACAAGCATGGTCATCATGATGAAATGAAGACTAGCACAGAGTACAGAAAGCGTAATCACAGGATAACACAAGATGAAGACAAACAGACTGAAGAAATTGAACTGAGGAAATTGAGAAAGTCTTCAGTCAAAGTCTTCAAACACAGATATGAACAACATTCAACACAGTAATGAGGAAATGGAAGGGTTGAGGAAATAGAACCAGTTAGTTGGTGAAGACAATGATTTGGTAAACCAGTTCCAACTGCTGTCTCAGTTGTACGTCTGGTTGGAGCGGCTGAGTATTTAAACTCGAGGACACGCAGTCCCGGACACCCAGTCACTGAGCCGCAACTCAGGACACCCAGTCCTCACCGTATTCTCCTTGAACTAAGACCACGCAGGCCTCGTCCAATCACTCGTGGTAAGTCTTCAGGTGACTTCCAAACCTTCACAGACTTGGTCACTCGGCGATCCACAATTCCTCTTGGATGCTCTAGACCTTGACGCCTAACCGTCTGGAAGAAGCACAGTCTTCAAAGGTAACAAGCGTCGGATCCACGCAGGATCAATTTCTTCAGTGATGCTCAATCACTTTGGGTTTGTGGGGGTTTGGTTTTGGGATTTTCCTCACTTGATGATTTTCGCTCAAAGTCCTCGGAGGATGGGTTGCTCTCAAATGACAAGTGTCAAGTTCTCTCGGAGCAGCCAACCAACTAGTGGTTGTAGGGGGCGGCTATTTATAGCCTAGGGAGCAGCCCGACATGATAAGACATAAATGCCCTTCAATGATATGACCGTTAGGTGGATAAGATATTTTGGGACAGCCGGCGCGCAGCACAGCAACGGTCGGAAATTTGACTCTCAAATTCCTCAGGGCTATCATGTTCCTCACTGTGTAGGCAATTCGCACTGGCGAATTCCTAACTCCTCAGTCAGAGCAAAGTCCTCAGTGACCAGAAGAACTGCGTCTCTGTCACTGAAGAAATTGACTGAACTGTATGAGATTTCCAATGGCTTCACTCGAAGGGATTGGTAGGTGTAGGATTTTGAGTTGAGCATCACATGGAAATTTTTCCTTAGTATTTCCTCGACCCCCTTTAACAGTACGGTGTTTTCTATGACTCAAGAAAGAGAAAATGAAACTACGAAAACAAAAGTCTTCACGCTTCATGTTCCTCAAATGAATACCAAGTCTTCAAGGTCACACCAATTTCTTCACTTTCAAAGTCTTCAGAATATCAAAGTCTTCAGTCGAAGAACTTCATTTTTAGGGGTCGACTTTCTCTGTAAATATCAAACTCCTCATAGACTTATAGACCTGTGTACACTCACAAATGCATCAGTCCCTTAACCTATAAGTCTTCAATACACCAAAATCACTAAGGGGCACTAGATGCACTTACACTAGCTCTTGAGCACTGCGTTGTTTTTCCCTTGAAGAGGAAAGGGTGATGCAGCAAAGTAGCGTAAGTATTTCCCTCAGTTTTTGAGAACCAAGGTATCAATCCAGTAGGAGGCTCCTCAAAAGTCCCTCGTACCTACACAAACAAACAAGAACCTCACAACCAACGCAATAAAGGGGTTTTTCAATCCCTTCACGATAACTTGCGAAAGTCAGACCTGATAGAGATAATAAGATAAGATAAATATCTTTGGTATTTTTATGATATAGATTGGAAAGTAAAGATTGCAAATAAAAGATAGATGGAAACTTATATGATTGAAGATAGACCCGGGGGCCATAGGTTTGACTAGTGGCTTCTCTCAAGATATCATAAGTATTATGGTGGGTGAACAAATTACTGTCGAGCAATTGATAGAAAAGTGCATAGTTATGAGATTATCTAGGCATGATCATGTATATAGGCATCACATATGCAACAAGTAGATCGAAACGATTCTGCATCTACTACTATTACTCCACACATCGACTGACTCCTGCCTGCATCTAGAGTATTAAGTTCATAAGAACAGAGTAACACATTAAGAAAGATGACATGATGTAGAGGGATAAACTCAAGCAATATGATATAAACCCCATCTTTTTATCCTCGATGGCAACAATACAATACGTGCCTTGCTGCCCCTGCTGTCACTGGGAAAGGACACCGCAAGATTGAACCCAAAGCTAAGCACTTCTCCCATTGCAAGAAAGATCAATCTAGTAGGCCAAACCAAACTGATAATTCGAAGAGACTTGCAAAGATAACCAATCACACATAAAAGAATTCAGAGAAGATTCAATTATTTCTCATAGATAAAGTTGATCATAAACCCACAATTCATCGGATCTCGACAAACACACCGCACAAAGAGTTACATCGAATAGATCTCCAAGAAGATCGAGGAGAACTTGGTATTGAGATTCAAAGAGAGAGAAAAGAAGCCATCTAGCTAATAACTATGGACCCGAAGGTCTGTGGTAAACTACTCAACTCATCGGAGAGGCCTTGGAGATGATGTAGAGGCCCTCCATGGTTGATTCCCCCTCCGGTGGAGCGCCGACAAAGGCTCCAAGATGGGATCTCGTGGATACAGAAGGTTGCGGCGGTGTAAATAGGTATTCGTGGTGCTCCTGGATGTTTTCAGGGTATGGGAGTATATATAGGCGAAGGAGGTAGGTCAGGGGAGCCACAAGGGGCCCACGAGGGTGGGGGCACGCCTACCCCCTAGGGCGCGCCCTCCTACCTCGTGGCTGCCTTGGCTGCTTCTTGATGTCCACTCCAAGTCTCCTGGATTGCGTTTGTTCCAAAAAGATCGCTCCCGAAAGTTTCATTCTGTTTGGACTCCGTTTGATATTCCTTTTCTTCAAAATACTAAAATAGGCAAAAAAACAGCAATACGGGCTGGGCCTCTGGTTAGTAGGCTAGTCCCAAAAATGATATAAAAGTGTAAAGTAAAGACCATAAACATCCAAAACGGGTAATATAATAGCATGGAACAATCAAAAATTATAGATACGTTGGAGACGTATCAAAGTACTAGTACATAATAAAAGCATCAAACAAACATATATCTATGTCCTATGGTCACTGCATTGTCTTACAAAATCAAAATAGAGACACGGTTCAAATCATATCAGTTCAAGACAAAGCAGCAGTGAAAGAATACAAAGCGTGGGAAACTACACGGCACAACAAGATTTCAGATGGGTACCACAGATCTACATGTACAACAACACTATTGGCTCTGTTGTGATGTTAGTAATGTGCATGATATGAGAAGTCAACTGTATACACAATTGAAATTGAAATCAACAGAGCTATTGATAAGAGCAAAGATGTAAGAAACATGCGTGAACATACGTGCTGTGCCATTGGAGTTTTGATTGGATCCTTCAATTTAAAAATAAGTTTGTATGAGTAAATACAGTGATACAAGAGCAAAGCAGTATGCACCATAGCAATCATAGTTAAAAAAGGCGCACCTAAGCGAGCGCTTAAGCGCGCCTAGGCTCTAGGCGTTGGCAAAACGCATTGCGCATAACTACGCTTAATCTGTGGATAACTGCGCATAAGCATGCGCTTTGGTCAGTAAAGCGCAAGGCAGTGGCAAAACGCACAATTAACACCTAGCGCTTTTTTGAACTATGATAGCAATGGAATATTAAATTAGAACAGTTGTTCTTCAGGTTTAGGCACTTGTTCTATATGAACAGAGTACAGCAAGATGCAAGAATATAGTACTTAAAAATAGAAAATGAGCTCATAGACCTTACCACATTCTTGGTTCGGGACCAGTACAGAACAAGGTGTTCCCAGTCATTGTCCAGTAAATGTGTCTCAAGAGAACGTAAGGGAATTTGATGAGTTTCTTTGCCGGTGAAGTACGTTTTCTTCAGGTAATTTCGATACTACCACGAAGCATTCTTGAAGATAGCAAAGGTATTAGCACAGGTTACCTCATATTGAGTTTCCAAATTGGTCCTTCTCTATAGAGAAAAATGGGAAAAATTGCTGTATTATAACCATCAAGGAGGTAGGATGTATGGGACAAAGCAAAGTAATTGCCATGAATAACATTACTTACAGATAACTCCTGGACAAACACCTGCAATTGGCATTTTCCTTCATCTTCAGTATAATATTTCCAAGATGGGAAGATACGCACATACGAGTTAACAACATCAAATGCGATAGATGCTAAACTACGACTAGCTGGTTGTGCTTCCTCCACAGGAATAGGCGTACTAACTGGTGGAGTTGGGGTTCGCCGTGGTAGTACTGGCCCTTTGGGCACTGGAGCTGCCTTACTAACTGCTCTTGTTTGGGAGCTCTGTGGTGGAGATGGTGTTGTGTCAATAGGAACTGGGTTACTATCTGCTGGGGTTGGGGTTAGATTGGGTGAAGCTGGTTCTCTGTCCATCGCAGTAGGGGTACAATCTGCCAGAGTCTGGGCTATGTGTGGTAGGGCTGGTTCTTGTGCATATACAACCGGGGTGCTATCTCCACCAAGAGGTAGCACTGTTTTATTTGAAGACTATGTTTTTAGTCCGCTAGATATTGGCATCACCCGCTCCAATTCAAATGGCTGATAAACAGGAAACATATATAGTTGAATGGACAGACATTGTATGTGAGACAGATGCAATAGATAGTGTGGAAAAAGAGGGCATGAAATAGTTGACATGTATATTGTTTAACTAAAACGGATAGCATGACATAATTTCACATATATGATGTCTATCTAAACTGGATAGCATAGCATAACATAATTCAAAGATATGATGAATAACTAAACATGATCGCATGACATAATTCACCTACATGTTATCTAAGTAATCAGGATCACATCATTTAATTCACATATGTGATTTATATGCTAAATAGAGGGCATTCGATATGATGTCTGAACTAAGAACATGGTGTTGAATATTGTGTATATGATGTCTAAACTATGCAATGCAAGACACCATATGCATGATATGAGCAGTATAACCGTGCCAAGTTAGAGCATACACCTCGGTGGGGGAATAGGACTGGTCATCTATCTCGGAATCCATCTCTGAGGTGCTATCGGGACCCAACAAGAGATCTGCTTCGACAGGTAGCACTGTCTGCTCTGAAGGCCTTGTTTTCACTCCAGATTTTTTCATCTCCCACCCAAATGGCTGATTCACAGGAAGAGTAGTTTAATGTACAAACATTATTGACAAATGGAAATGTAATGAAGAAAAGGATGGGCAAGATATCATTCAAATATGTGATGCCTGGTTAAACAGGATGGCATTGCACAATTCACATATATTATGGCTGGCTAAAAGACATGAGACTGCATAATTCCCATATATGATATAGAAACTAAACAGGTGGCATTACAGAACATGTCTAAACCAAGCAGATGACATATATGATGTCAAAAGTAGGCACTGCAAGGCAACATATGCATGATATGACTAACATCATCATGCCAAGGTAGAGCAAACACCTTGGGGGGTAAATAGGAGTGGTCAGCGGCGGCTGAATCCGCCTCAGAACAGATATCTTCCTTTGGATTACAATCTGGAGAGGGGTGGGGAGGGTTTGCCATTGAACCCACCATGGAGCGATGTCTGCATGACATTGTATTGCCGCGCAAAACTCTTCTCTTTTTCTCTACATGTTCAGCATGACTGTGTACAATATCTGACACGCATACGAAAAAAAACATGGTGAGATTATGTAAGGAGAGCATGCAGAAATTTAGAGTGATGGTAACAACCAGCGGATGGATCAAAAATAATGATAACAGATTGATGATTGTTAATTTAATAAAAAGACAGATGATGATTGCTTTACTATTTGTTTCCCACCCAAGATGAACAACATAGGCATACCCTAGGTGAACCAGGTATTAGACAGACATACTATTCATTGCTGCCTCGATATGCGCCCCACAACTAATTTAGAACTCAAGTTTGAACATTAATTTGGACCTGACTTGGAGTCCAAGAGGTGAACAGGACGATAAAGTAGCAAGTAATTTTAAGCAATGCATAACATAAGTAGAAACAAAAGAGTGCGACCTCTCTTGTGGACCCGTGTACTCCTTAGGTTCATCTGCTAAGTCGATGATGGTGATGCCGTTGCGGTGGGTGCCGGCGACAGGGAAGGAGATCTGAGGCGGCGAAAGACGGTCAGGAGTCGTGATGTCTGGTTTGGTGGATGCTTCTGTCGATGGAGCAGCTCAGGTGAGGTGGACGACGTCGCGGCAGGAGCAGGACAAACCACACAAAGTTCCCTTCGACACCTACCTGTAACTGAAGTAATTCTGTAAGGGCTCACTTGGCTTGCATGATTCTAAAAACGCAGGGATAGGAAAAACACCGGAATAGGATAGGAATGCACATGGTAAACAGTGCATTTGTAAACACAGGATTTCTGTCAACTTGGGTGTTTGGTTTACAGGAATTGGAAGAGCAGAGGAATGCAAAGAAACATGGCCAAAATAAAGTGAAACCATATGAAAGCGTGTACAGTTAGAATGTTATTCTGCCACTAATGCACTTGGTCTTGTTTTCATGCATAGGACTTTGAAAAGTAGGTCCAGGTGGATGTTTTGCTTCATTCCTTTCAACAAAATGCATGAATAATTGAATAGTAGAGTGCCATTGGAAAATTCCCTATTGCTATGTTTTTCCGTTGAACCAAAATAGCCCTAATGGATCGACATGAATGTATAGTAATAAGTGATGCAACAAGTGTACAACCTCTTTGCCGTAGCCGTGTCGACCTCAGCATCATTGGGTTGGCCACTGAAGCAGTTGAGGCAGAGGTGGCTGTCGGAGGTGTGGAGGAAGATCTGAGGAATCTGTAGACATCGTCCAGGGCAGTGCTCTATTGTGATGGATCATTCTGTCGTTGGAGCAGCTCCGATGAGCCATAAGACGTCAAGTCTGAAGCAGCACAAGACAAACATTGTCAATCTCAAGTGGGATTCTAATAGCATCTCCAATAGATGATGTAAAATATATGTAAAATTTACATCACCAAAAACCACCAGACTACAACAGATGAGGTAAAAACTGTTGACTTTGAACTTAACTACCGAAACTGAAATTCACTTTGGAATCTGAATGTTACTGTCGAAACTGAACATAATGGTAGCAGAGAGGAACTTGACATGTAGTTTAGGGAGGGCATGCAGTTCATCTTCAACTTGCACGCCCCTGAGCCACCAACCACCACCGGCCGAACCGCCGGTCCGCCGCCGCCCCTCCGCCCCGGCCAGCCCTCTAGGTCCCCCGCCCCCACCCTGAACCCTAAGATAGATAGTGGGGTACCTCTCCGGCAAGCCCCCATCCCCGCTGCGGGTGGTTCTTCCTTAACTCCGGCGAGCCCCCCACCCCCTGAAAATTGACTGACCCAAAAGTCGATTCAGTCGACTGAAGTTTAGCTAAATCAGAGCAGAGCAGCAGCACGAGCAAGGGGGAGAGCAGCAGCAGCAGTGCGAGCGAGCGGGCGAGAGCTGGAGCAGCAGCAGCTGGGCGAGCGAGCGATCGAGCGAGAGCCGGAGCAGCAGCAACAGCGCGAGTGAGCGAGCGAGAGCCGAAGCAGCACCAACAGATCCGGCTGGTATGGATGCCGCTGCCGAAGGGGCCTCGCACTAGGGGAGAGCCGTGATAACCCACAATTATAGGGGATCGCAACAGTTTTCGAGGGTAGAGTATTCAACCCCAAATTTATTGATTCGACACAAGGGGAGCCAAAGAATATTCTCAAGTATTGGCAGTTGAGTTGTCAATTCAACCACACCTGGATAACTTAGTATCTGCAGCAAAGTATTTAGTAGCAAAGTATTATGGAAGTAACGGTAACAGTGGCAAAAGTAATAGTAGCAGTTTTGTAGTAATTGTAACAGTAGCAATGGTAAAGTAAATAAGCAAAGCACAATATGTGAAAAGCTCGTAGGCATTGGATTAGTGATGGATAATTATGTCGGATGCGATTCCTCATGTAATAGTTATAACATAGGATGACACAGAACTAGCTCAAATTCATCAATGTAATGTAGGCATGTATTCCGAATATAGTCATATGTGCTTATGGAAAAGAACTTGCATGACATCTTTTGTCCTACCCTCCCGTGGCAGCGGGGTCCTAATGGAAACTAAGGGATATTAAGGCCTCCTTTTAATAGAGTACCGGACCAAAGCATTAGCACTTAGTGAATACATGAACTCCTCAAACTACGGTCATCACCGAGAAGTATCCCGATTATTGTCACTTCGGGGTTGTCGGATCATAACATATAATAGGTGACTATAGACTTGCAAGATAGGATCAAGAACTCACATATATTCATGAAAACATAATAGGTTCAGATCTGAAATCATGGCACTCGGGCCCTAGTGACAAGCATTAAGCATAGCAAAGTCATAGCAACATCAATCTCAGAACATAGTGGATACTAGGGATCAAACCCTAACAAAACTAACTTGATTACATGGTAAATCTCATCCAGCCCATCACCGTCCAGCAAGCCTATGATGGAATTACCAATGCACGGTGGTGAGCATCATGAAATTGGTGATGGAGGATGGTTGATGATGACGACGGCGATGTATCCCCCTCTCCGGAGCCCCGAACGGACTCTAGGTCAGCCCTCCCGAGAGAGATTAGGGCTGGCGGCGGCTCCGTATCGTAAAACGCAATGAAACTTTCTCTGATTTTTTTCTCTGCGAAAACAAATATATGGAGTTGGAGTTGCGGTTGGTGGACGTCCAGGGGCCCACGAGGCAGGGGGCGCACCCTAGGGGAGGGGGCGCGCCCCCACCCTTGTGGACAGGGTGTGGGCCCCCTAACGCTGATTCTTTCGCCAGTATTTTTATTTATTATGAAAAGTTGCTCCGTGGATTTTCAGGTCATTCCAAGAACTTTTATTTCTGCACAAAAATAACACCATGGCAGTTCTGCTGGAAACAGCGTCAGTCCGAGTTAGTTCCATTCAAATCATGCAAGTTAGAGTCCAAACCAAGGGCAAAAGTGTTTGGAAAAGTAGATACGATGGAGACGTATCACCTCCCCCAAGCTTAAACCTTTGCTTGTCCTCCAGTAATTCAGTTGACAAACTGAAAGTGATAAAGAAAAACTTTTACAAACTCTGTTTGCTCTTGTTGTTGCAAATATGTAAAGCTAGCATTCAAGTTTTCAGCAAAGATTATGAACTAACCATATTCACAATAACACTTAGGTCCCATGTTTACTCATATCAATGCCATAATCAACTAGCGAGCAATAATAATAAAATTCGGATGACAACACTTTCTCAAAACAGTCATAATATGATATAACAAGATGGTATCTCGCTAGCCCTTTCTAAGACCGCAAAACATAAATGCAGAGCACCTTTAAAGATCAAGGACTGACTAAACATTGTAATTCATGGTAAAAGAGGTCCAGTCATAGTCATACCCAATATAAATTAATAGTGATGCATGCAAATTGCAGCGGTGCTCTCCAGCGGGTGCTTTTTAATAAGAGGTGATGACTCAACATAAAAGTAAATAGATAGGCCCTTCGCAGAGGGAAGCAAGGATTTGTAGAGGTGCCAGAGCTCGATTTTGAAATAGAGATGAATAACATTTTGAGCGGTATTCTTTCACTGTCAACATAACAACTATGAGATCTCGATATCTTCCATGCTACACACATTATAGGCGGTTCCCAAACAGAATGGTAAAGTTTATACTCCCCCACCACCAACAAGCATCAATCCATGGCTTGCCCGAAACAACGGGTGCCTCCAACTAGCAACAATCCTGGGGGAGTTTTGTTTAATTATTTTGATTTGATTTGAGCATGAGACTGGGCATCCCGGTTGCCAGCCATTTTCTCGTGAATGAGGAGCGGAGTCCACTCCTCTTGAGAATAACCCACCTAGCATGGAAGATACATACAACCCTAGTTGATACATGAGCTGCTTGAGCATACAAAACAGAATTTCATTTGAAGGTTTGGAGTTTGGCACATACAAATTTACTTGGAACGGCAGGTAGATATCGCATATAGGAAGGTATGGTGGACTCATATGGAATAAATTTGGGGTTTATGGAGTTTGGATGCACAAGCAGTATTCCCGCTTAGTACAGGTGAAGGCTAGCAAGAGACAGGGAAGCGACCAACTAAGAGAGCGACAACAGTCATGAACATGCATTAAAATTAATCAACACTGAGTGCAAGCATGAGTAGGATATAATCCACCGTGAACATAATATCGTGAAGGCTATGTTGATTTTGTTTCAACTACATGCGTGTACATGTGCCAAGTCAAGTCACGCGAATCATTCAAAGGAGGATACCACCCTATCATACCACATCACAACCATTTAATAGCATTTTGGCGCGCAAGGTAAACCATTATAAGCTCCTAGCTAATTAAGCATGGCATAAGCAACTATAATCTCTAATTGTCATTGCGAACATGTTTATTCATAATAGGCTGAATCAGGAATGATGAACTAATCATATTTACAAAAACAAGAGAGGTCGAGTTCATACCAGCTTCTCTCATCTCAATTAGTCCATCATATATCGTCATTATTGCCTTTCACTTGCACGACCGAACGGTGTGTATAATAATAATAGTGCACGTGCATTGGACTAAGCTGGAATCTGCAAGCATTCAATTCAAGGGAGAAGACAGGGTAATATGGGCTCATGGTTAAATCAACAATTATGCATATGAGAGCCACTAAACATTTCCATTATAGTCTTCTCCTCTCGACCCCCAAAGGAAAGAAAAGAAATAAAACTATTTACACGAGAAAGCTCCCAACAAGCAAAAGAAGAACGAGAAATCTTTTTGGGTTTTCTTTTAATTACTACTACAAGCATGGAAAGTAAACTAACTATTTTTTTTGGTTTTTCTTAAGGTTTATCAAACACACAAGAAGAAAGCTAGAAAAATAAATTAAACTAGCTTGGATAGTACAATGAAAAAGTATGAGCACCGACAACTAATGAGTGTGTGTGAACATGAATGTAATGTCGGTGAGAAATGCGTACTCCCCCAAGCTTAGGCTTTTGACCTAAGTTGGGTTATGGCCATGGGTAGCCTGGCTGATATACGAAGTTGTAACTGGTGTCGTACTGAGATGCAGCAGCCATTGCCTCCTGGGCTACAGCATGGCGGCAAGCTGCCTCTGTCCTTATCTCGTACTCGTTTGCCTCCTCCCCGGTGATAACATATCTTCCTTTTGCCTGATAATCAAAAAGGGAAGGAGCAAGGAGAGTAATATGGACTGCGCGACGTCTGTCAAAGATTAGTCGATACTGGAGGAATTGTTCATTCCTCTCAAGAAAATGATGATTAACCATGGCATTATAATCCAAATAAGCAGGAGGCAACCTCCTACCATTTTCGTGTGCAGGTATTACAAGATAATTAGCCACACGGGTCGCATAAATCCCTCCAAACAAGTCTCGAACTAAACCATTATTATGCAACCTACGTGCAACAATTGACCCCAAGTTGTATTGTTTATCACCTAATACAGCACTCTTGAGAACACAAAGATCAGGAACACACATGTGACATGCTTCATCTTTACCGTTAATGCATCTACCAATAAAGAGAGCAAAATAATGTATAGCAGGAAAGTGAATGCTCCCTATGGTAGCTTGTGCTATTTCTCTAGATTCTACCACGGTGATACTAGCGAGAAAATCTTTATATTTAGATTTACGAGATTCATTAACATGCCCCACTGAGGGAGTTTACAAGCAGTAGTGAAATCTTCTAGGTCCATGGTATATGATTTATCATAAATATCAAACATGACAGTTGGAGAATTACGCGAAGATGTAAATTTAACCTTCTCACGAATGAATCAGTCAAATAGTAGTACCGAGGACACTTATCTTGCATGAAGTCCTCAAGATCAGCATTACACACATATGCATCAAATTCATCCTTGATGCCTGCTTTGACCATAAACTCCTCTGACGGCCATTCACAAGGCCGCACGTCAGCTTCCCTCGGTGGTTCGTCGTCTTGCTCACGTATTGCGAGCCTGGGTCCTTTCTTCCTTGAAGAACCACCTTGGTACATTTTCCTCGACATATTTCTCCCTTAAAGAACACTCCCCCAAAGCAGTTTTGTGAATGGATCTTTGAGCAAGGAGATCGAAAATGGCAGCAAAGTGAGCTAGATCTCGTGCTTGAGCTGGATGGTGATTTTTTTGGGAGGAAGATGAAGTGTGTGGGTGCAGGAATAAGTGGAGGGGGCCACCATGGGCCCATGAGGCAGGGGGGCGCGCCCTGGACCCTTGTGGCCAGGCGCCAGCTCCCCCTGCCGTGTTCTCAGTGCCATATATTCTCAAATATTCCAGAAAAATCATATTAAATTTGTAGGGCATTTGGAGAACTTTTATTTTTGGGGTATTTTTTATTTCATGGATAATTTAGAAAACAGACATAAAATACTATTTTTTACTTTATTTAAACTAAATAACAGAAAGTAAAAAGAGGGTACAGAAGGTTGTGCCTTCTAACTTCATCCATGTCATGCTCATCAAAAGGAATCCACTAACAAGGTTGATCAAGTCTTGTTAACAAAATCATTCCGAATAACATGGAACTGGAGAAATTTCGAATAACACTAGGTTATACCACAGCGGGGATATGAACATCCCCAATAATAAGAATATCATATTTCTTCTTGACAGTAGGAAGAGGAAATTCAAAACCTCCAATAATAATAGTTGGAATTTTTCCAATAGAATTGATGCTATGAACTTGAGGTTGTTTCCTTGGAAAGTGTACCGTATGCTCATTACCATTAACATGAAAAGTGACATTGCCGTTGTTGCAATCAATAACAGCCACTGTAGTATTCAAAAAGGGTCTACCAAGGATAATCGACATACTATCGTCCTCGGGAATATCAAGAATAACATAGTCTGTTAAAATAGTAACATTTGCAACCACAACAGCACATCCTCACAAATACCGATAGGTATAGCAGTTGATTTATCAGCCATTTGCAAAGATATTTCAGTAGGTGTCAACTTATTCAATTCAAGTCTACGATATAAAGAGAGAGGCATAACACTAACACCGGCTCCAAGATCACATAAAGCAGTTTTAACATAGTTTCTTTTAATGGAGCATGGTATAGTTGGTACTCATGGATCTCCTAGTTTCTTAGGTATTCCACCTTTAAAAGTGTAATTAGCAAGCATGGTGGAAATTTCAGCTTTCGGTATCTTTCTTTTATTTGTGATAATATCTTTCATGTATTTAGCATAAGGATTCACTTTAAGCATATCAGTTAAGCGCATGCGTAAGAAGATAGGTCTAATCATTCAGCAAAGCGCTCAAAATCCTCATCCTGCTTTTTCTTGGATGGCTTAGGAGGAAAAGGCATGGGTTTCTGAATCCATGGTTCTCTTTCTTTACCATGCTTCCTAGCAACAGAGTCTCTCTTATCATAACGTTGATTCTTTGATTGTGGATTATCAAGATCAACAGCAGGTTCAATCTCTACATCATTATTATTGCTAGGTTGAGCATCACATGAACATTATCATTAACATTATCACTAGGTTCATGTTCATCGCCAAATTGTGTTTCAGCATCAGAAATAGAAATATCATTGGGATTCTCAGGTGTGTCTACAACAGGTTCACCACAAGCATGCAAAGTCCTATCACTTTTCTTTTTCTTCTTTTTAGAAGGACTAGGTGTATCTACATTATTTCCCTGAGAATCTTGCTCAATTCTCTTAGGGTGGCCTTCAGGATACAGAGGTTCCTGAGTCATTTTACCAGTTCTAGTAGCCACTCTAACAGCAAAATCATGTTTATTATTTAATTCATCGAGCAAATCATTTTGAGCTTTAAGTACTTGTTCTGCTTGAGTGGTAACCATAGAAGCATATTTACTAATGAGTTTAAGTTCACCTTTAACTCTAGCCATATAATCACTCAAGCGTCCAATCATGTAAGCATTACTCTTTAATTCTCTAGCAACATAAGCATTGAAGTTTTCTTGTCTAGCCATAAAGTCATCAAATTCATCTAAGCATTGGCTAGCAAACTTAGTAGACGGGATTTCAACTTTATCATATCTATAGAGAGAATTTACCTTTACTACTTGTGTTGGGTTATCAAGACCATGTGTTTCTTCAATAGTTGGTATATCAAGACCATGTATTTCTTCAACAGGAGGTAAATTCTTAACATCTTCGGCTTTAATACCTTTTTCTTTCATAGATTTCTTTGCCTCTTGCATATCTTCAAGACTGAGAAATAGAACACCCCTCTTCTTCGGAGTTGGTTTAGGAGTTGGCTCAGGAATTGGCTCAGGAAGAGTCCAATTATTTTCATTAGTCAACATATTATTCAATAGCAATTCAGCTTGATCGACTGTTCTTTCCCTGAAAATACAACCAGCACAACTATCCAAGTGGTCCTTGGAAGCATCAGTTAGTCCATTATAAAAGATACCAAGTATTTCATTTTTATTAAGAGGATGATCAGACAAAGCATTAAGTAATCGGAGAAGCCTCCCCCAAGCTTGTGGGAGACTCTCTTCTTCAATTTGCTCAAAATTATATATTTCCCTTAAAGGAGCTTCTTTCTTATGAGCAGGGAAATATTTAGCAGAGAAGTAATAAATCTTATCTTGGGGACTAGGCACACAACCAGGATCAAGAGATTTAAACCAAGTTTTAGCATCACCCTTTAATGAGCATGGAAATATCTTAAGGATATTGTCGGCGTTCTGGGAACGGGGGTACCCAGACTTGCCTGCCTGCAGCCTGCGACGTGGCTCAAGGAGTGGCCCAATACGGCCCATCTTCATTAACACATGCTCAAGACCCTCGCGAGGGGCCAAGCCTCGCGGGGCGGACGACAGGAGGCTTCCTCAGGCACGGCCTCGTTAGGCTGGCTCGCGAGGAGGCGGGGAGATCAAGGCGGGGTACCTCACGAGGTGCCCGTGATGCAAGCCATGACGACCAAGGCGTAGGCGGGCGCCGGCCTGCGCAGAGTCCTTGTTTCCCCTTTGGTGCAAAGGGGGCAAGCGCAGGCAAGGGTATCAAGCAAAGGCAACCATTTTGGTGCAACAAGACCAAGACCAGCAGGACGACAGAACAGAGGTCATCATGGAGCCCAAGCCAGCGTCATCGTCAGGGTCTTTTGGCAGGCGAGGACCAACTTTAGTCAGGATAAGTGTACTAGATGTTCCCCTTCAAAATGGCCAATTGTTGGCGCCCTTCCCACTCAATATTTGGGAAGAGGCCCGGGGCCTTCGCCTATAAATAGGACTAGCCACCCACAGGGTAGGGGATCGAGACCTGATCAGATCGACACCCAAGAGAGAGAGAGAGAGAGAGAGAGAGAGAGAGAGAGAGAGAGGCGACTGAACTCTCCTAGCAGTTCATCGTCTCAACCAAGAACAGACCCTCGCGAGGCTGTTCTTCCCTTGTACTGTTCCTCATCAGCCCCAGAGGCAATCCACACACCACAAACTGGAGTAGGGTATTACACCACAATGGTGGCCTGAACCAGTATAAATCTTGTGTCCCTAGTGTTGTTCTTCGTGTTGTTTAGATCCTAGCGAGGCGGTGAGACATGGGTAGGCTGAGGGTGTGATCTCCGCGCGCACCCCAGTGTTCGAACCTCAAGGGTCTGCCAGAACCCGAAATCCGACATTTGGCGCGCCAGGTAGGGGTGTGAGGGAGTCTGCTCTCCTTCGCCTCATGTTTCGCCGCCCGTCGCCTCATCATCATCATGTCCGGCGACCCCACGGGCAACCCAGATCCCTGGGCGCCCTGGCCCGCCCACGCAGAGCCGCTTGCCCAGGGCGACCTCAACCCCGTGCCCCAGGTAGCCCGCAGTCCGCAGGGCGCTGCGGGCCGCGGGCGACGCGGTCAGGCGACACCAGCCCTCACACCATGGCAGGTGCGATCGGCAGCGAGGGCCTCGAGCCATGCCGTGGCCACGGCGCCGTACTCACGGCGAGAGCAGGCGAACTCAAGGGCCGCGCTCACGGTAGCTCGAGAACTACTGCAATGCAGGCTGCTAGAGGGTGGCTGCGACGTACTACTGGAGCAGGTGACAGAGCTCTTGGGCTCCGCCGCCTCGGGGGCTCCCCACTTCTGCACCCAACTGCTGCCTCAGGCCCAAGGAGGACCGCACAGAGGCCCCACACGCGCCCACACAGCTCCCAGCGGATTCCAGGGCCACTCCAATGCCAACTAGGCCCTCAGCGCCTGACCACCAACGGCGCCGCCTGTGCCTCCGACCTTCGAAGGGGGATCCACTACGGCCCACGGTCCCGGTGAGCCGCCACGCTACCACTCCCAGGTTGGCATCGTGAGCAGAACTGCATGGCACATGGGGCACTACAGCGAGGCATTCGGGGCGGCGGCCCCGGAGGCGTATGTGCCACACATGATGGATCAAGGACACGCGCAGGAGGAAGACCATGGCCAGTTCCTCAGCCCAGGCTGGGGAGAAGAAGCACGCAAGGCAGAGCTCTTTCAGGAGCCAAGGGAAGGCCCCGTCGACCGCGCCGGAGGCAACGACTATCGGGTACCGCGAATACCTCAGGAACAGGCATACGCTAACCATGGATCGCAGGAGGTGGCTGCCCCAATCCAGTAGCTCCCCACCCCTCAGGAGGAGGGCACCGGGGGCTGCAGGAGAGGGGCCGAGATCCGGCCTCGCCCACAAGGCGCCCTCAGAAGGTAGGCCCTCTGCCGGGGAGGTTCCCCACGGCCTACCCCCGGCAGAGGACCCGTGGTCGTCAGGGGAACCACTGGCGACCGCTCTATCCCATCGGCGGCGTCCTTGGTCTCCGGCCGTCGTCGGTGGCAATAGAGTGTGGCGCAAGGTGGGCCCCTCGTATGGCGATGTGAAGCAAGGCCGATACCTGTGAAGAAGGCCCAGTGCCTGTGAAGCTCGCCGCCCCGTGACACTCTCACGTAATAATTAGTGGGGCTGTACACGCCCCGGAGTCTCCGGAAAGCCGCCCTCAGGCCTCGGGGGCTCTCGCCCACACCTAGTGGCAGCACTTAGCTCCGCGCTGGTGAGAAGATGTCGAAGACTAGATTAGGTGCCAGACGCAGCTTTTTCTGCTTTTCCTGCTTTTCCCCTTGGTTCCTGCTTTTCCCTGTTTGGATTTAAGTTGGATTTGAGCTTAAAACTTGCGTGTGTTCGGGGGAGGGGTGTTTAGTCTCGTTCGAGCAATCTCTTGCGTTCTGGTTGCCGCTTTGCGTCCATTCGAGCTTCAGCTGCCTCCCCTCGCGAGCCCCTCATGAGCTGGGCCAGGTCCAGCATAAGTGCAGCCCAGACTGCCATCGGCACGACCTCTCAGGAGATCTACTTGCAGGTTCAACAGGCTCGTTCAGGAGACGCTTAGGACGCCACGACCCTCCGCGGGCTGGCTCAGGGCCCACACAGGTCAAAGGTAAACAAGCCAGTCGGCTCGCCATGAACCAGTCGCCCGGCGCCGGCACACGGGTGATGTCATGTCTACAAATATGCTAACTACAAGTTTTTACACGAGGGGATCCCCCTCCCAAAATGCTCTTACAATCTCCTGGGCCAAGCCTGAACTCTCTCTGCGCAGGGTAAAAACAGGAAGGGCACATGGTCAATTGGATAAATCCCCCAATGCATCCGCAGGGACACCTCCGGAGCCGCCGCTGGCGTCACTGGCTTTGCCATCGCCTCCTACGTTGCCGCCGACAGCACCTGTGTCATTCATCACTCTGCCCTCACCAATGCCCGGGCCATTCACCACTCCGCCCTCATCGGCGGCTACGACCACGCCGTTGTCGTAAGAGGTGAAGGCCCGAACCTGGGCGTCCATGTTGTCTTCCACCCAGCTCGCCAGATTGCCTCGGACGGCCAAGGGCACCGGTGCGATGGCGGCATCGAAGTTAAAGTGGGGATCTATGTGCTGAAGATGTCTGAAGACACGAGAGAAAGCACGCCCAAGTAGGGCGCGGCTCCTCTCCTCCACCAATCTGTCGGCTCTACCCGAACGGACCTCCAGCTGCGTCACCATGTCGGTGAAGAACTGAAGGTTACCAGCATAGTTGACCACATGAGGTTCCCCAACGGCTGCCTCGCAGATGATACCCAAGGCCGTGTTGGCTCTTTCCTGGAGCTCGCGGAGCATGAGGCTGTACACGTGCTCCAAGGTCTACCGCTGGCGTATCTCGTCCTCGTTCCACTGCGCGACGGCCTCGGCCGCATCCACCCTTTGGTAGAGAAGAAGCACCTCCGCTCGGGAAGAATCCAGTTCCGCCTGTGCCATGCCAAGGGCAGCCCCGGTAGCGTCTGCATGCCGCGTCACTTCATCCAGCTTGGCCCTCAGGGCGGCGGACCTGCCCTCTGCTTCGACCTGGATCAGCTCAAGCCTTTCCACGAACTCGTGCTCGAGGATCGAGCGAGCCACCGCCACACGGCGATCAACTTCTTCCGAGGCTCGGGCTTCCCTCACGGCGACATCATCCTCCGCCTGCGCCACCATGCGCTCCCTCGTCTCTAATTGCTCAAGTTCCAGGGCGCGCTCGGTGGCCTCCAGCCTCAGTGCCTCCTCACGCTTCTGAAGCTCTGCCCGATCAACTGAGCCCCCCTCCATCGACGCAAGGGTCGCCTCATACAACTCCACCTGTTGCTCCAGGGAGCTGCTCAGGGCCCGGAGCTCCCATGCCCGCTCTTCCGCGGCCCTGCGCCGCTGGTTGGCCTCTTGAGCCTCCTCGACGGCCCGGGAGCAGGCCTCCCGAGAAGCTGCCAGCGACGCCTCGACCTTCTCATTGTCAAGGTCACGCTGGTGGCGCGCAAGGGCAACAGCCCCCTTCAGCTTGCGCCTCTCCTCAGCTAGGCGCAGGCCCTCGGCCTCAAGGCGTGCGTCCTCGTCAGCGAGCTCTACACCAAGGTGGCTCACCACGTCCGCCGCCCTCCGGAGGAACCCTTGGCGGAGGGCACGACGCTCCCGAGTGCGCTCAAGCACGTCTTCCGTTGCTCCTTCCGCCTCGGACGCGCGAGGAGGGCCACAGATCAGCACTCCCCTGCTAGGCAGGGGGCTGGGGGCTGGCACCCTCACGATGGCCGGACGCGCCTCGCCAGAAGCCTGGCCCAGAGCCAGTTCGGCCTCCGAGGAAGATCGCAAGGCCGACCTCATCCAGTCGCCGTCCGCAACCAGTCGAAGAGCCTAGGGCAGGCTGGCTATGCCTCGGGAGGGCTCGCGAAGGATGGTCGTGAGGGGTGCAGAACCAAGACGCACCGCAGGATGGCCCGCCTCTCCAACCGGCCTCACCACAAGTGCAGTGCTGGAGCCCGGGACGCTTGGGGAAGGTGGAGAGGGCGAGGCCTGGAGGGATGGCTCCTCAGCCACCTCCGTGAACTCGGCAGGAAGGGCCCTGCAGGGTAATGATCAGCTGAAGTAGCAGGAGAGTAAGGAACAGAGGTAGGGAAAGGCTTACTTATCGGTGGCGAAGTACTTCCTGCGCTTCAATAAGCGGCAAGGGTAATCATCACCCAAGGCCTCCCTTCTCTTTCTGAGAGCCTCGAAGTCCACACGGAAGCGACCTAGAAGCTCGGCGCAGGGGCCAGCTTGCGACAAGGAAGAAGCGTCAAGGTGCCCAGCATCGGGGGCCTCGCCCAGAGACACGTCGCCAGATGCCACGCCAAGGAGGGTGGCCGGGGCCTCGGGGGCCTCTGCCACGGGAGCCGCAGGCCGTGGCTCGGTGCCTTCAGCCGTGTAAGTGCATCTAGTGCCCCTTAGTGATTTTGGTGTATTGAAGACTTATAGGTTAAGGGACTAATGCATTTGTGAGTGTACACAGGTCTATAAGTCTATGAGGAGTTTGATATTTACAGAGAAAGTCGACCCCTAAAAATGAAGTTCTTCGACTGAAGACTTTGATATTCTGAAGACTTTCTGAAGACTTTGAAAGTGAAGAAATTGGTGTGACCTTGAAGACTTGGTATTCATTTGTGGAACATGAAGCGTGAAGACTTTTGTTTTCGTAGTTTCATTTTCTCTTTCTTGAGTCATAGGAAACACCGTACTGTTAAAGGGGGTCGAGGAAATACTAAGGAAAAATTTCCATGTGATGCTCAACTCAAAATCCTACACCTACCAATCCCTTCGAGTGAAGCCTTTGGAAATCTCATACAGTTCAGTCACTTTCTTCAGTGACAGAGACGAAGTTCTTCTGGTCGCTGATGAATTTGTTCTGACTGAGGAGTTAGGAATTCGCCAGTGCGAATTGCCTACACAGTGAGGAACATGATAGCCCTGAGGAATTTGAGAGTCAAATTTCCGACCGTTGCTGTGCTGCGCGCCAGCTGTCCCAAAATATCTTATCCACCTAACGGTCATATCATTGAAGGGCATTTATGTCTTATCATGTCGGGCTGCTCCCTAGGCTATAAATAGCCGCCCCCTACAACCACTAGCTGGTTGGCTGCTCCGAGAGAACTTGACACTTGTCATTTGAGAGCAACCCATCCTCCGAGGACTTTGAGCGAAAATCATCGAGTGAGGAAAACCCAAAACCAAACCCCTACAAACCCAAAGTGATTGAGCATCACTGAAGAAATTGATCCTGCGTGGATCCGACGCTTGTTACCTTTGAAGACTGTGCTTCTTCCAGACGGTTAGGCGTCATGGTCTAGAGCATCCAAGAGGAATTGTGGATCGCCGAGTGACCAAGTCTGTGAAGGTTTGGAAGTCGCCTGAAGACTTACCACGAGTGATTGGACGAGGTCTGTGTGACCTTAGTTCAAGGAGAATACGGTGAGGACTGGGTGTCCTGAGCTGCGTGCTCAGCGACTGGGTGTCCGGGACTGTGTGTCCTCGAGTTTAAATACTCAGCCGCTCCAACCAGACGTACAACTGAGACAGCAGTTGGAACTGGTCTACCAAATCATTGTCTTCACCAACCTAACTGGTTCTATTTCCTCAACCCTTTCATTTCCTCATTACTGTGTTGAGTGTTTGTTCATATCTGTGTTTGAAGACTTTGACTGAAGACTTTCTCAATTTCCTCAGTTCAATTTCTTCAGTCTGTTTGTCTTCATCTTGTGTTATCCTGTGATTACGCTTTCTGTACTCTGTGCTAGTCTTCATTTCATCATGATGACCATGCTTGTATTCTGTTATGCTTACTTCTGAGTACTTATTCCGCTGCTAGTAGTTCTTCGCTAAGGAATTTCCTCACCGGCAAATTCCTCAGTGAAGAATTCATAAAAATCGCCTATTCACCCCCCCTCTAGTCGATATAACGCACTTTCAATTGGTATCAGAGCAAGGTACTCCCTTGTTCTGTGTGATTTTGGTTTAACCGCCTGGAGTTTTAGTTATGTCGACCGCAGGTATGATCAAGGTCTCGGCTGGGTGTCCTACCTTTGATGGGACGGACTACCCCTACTGGAAAAACAAGATGCGAATGCATCTTGAGGCAATTGACAACGATCTCTGGTATGTTGTGGAAAATGGTGTTCCCTCTGTCTCACCCTCACTGAACGCTACCGATGTGAAGAGATTCAAGCAACTCGATTCTCAAGCGAAGAATATCATATGTGGCCATCTGAGTAAAGGACAGTATGGAAGAGTGAGTGCTTTGGAAACTGCTAAGCTTATCTGGGATAGGCTGTCCAAAGTGAATGAAGGAGTCTCAACTCAGCGTGACTCTCGAGTTGATGTTCTTCGGAATCTCTTCAACCGCTTCAAAAGACTCGACAATGAAAATGTCCAACAAACCTTTGATCGCCTCACTGACATCTCAAATGAGCTTCAAGCCCTCGGTGCCACTGACATCACTGACCATGAGGTGGTGAAGAAACTGTTGAGATCGCTTGATTCCTCATTTGATACTCTGGGACTGATGATACAAGAACGGGCTGACTACAAGTCTCTTGATCCTGCCGATATCCTCGAAAGGCTAAATACTCACGAGTTCCAGCTTGCTGAAAAGAGAGATCTCTATGGTTCGAGCTATGGCAAACCACGTGCCCTGAAGGCCAAGGTTGTGTCTGAGTCTGAATGTGAGGATTCTGGTAGTAGCCTTGGTGATCCTGAAGAATTGAGCCAGGAGCTAGCACTGCTCGTGAAGAAATTCCAGAAGTTCTCAAGACGTGGTCGCTTTGGAAAATCCTCAAGAAGCAGTGATTCCTCATCAAGTGACTATAAGAGAAGGCTGTGCCACAAATGCAAGAAACCTGGTCACTATATTCAAGATTGTCCTCAGTGGGAAAAGGAATTGAAGAAGAAGAAATACAAGGATTACAGTTCTGATGATGCGAAGAAGAAGAAGAAATCGTCAAAATCTTCGTCATCAAAATCCTCGAAGTCTTCATCTCACAAGAAGAGCAGCTCCAAGAAGGCTCGGGCATTCATTGGCAAGGAAATGGACTCTGAAGCTGAATCTGAGGAACATGAGGAAGAGGAGGCGTCTGAAGAATCCGAATCTGGTGTGGCGAGTCTGGCCTTCGCTACTGCTTTCGTTAGCAAGTCCATCTTCAACACTGAAGAAACTGACCCCACCGACAAGCCTGATGAAGATAATGATGACTACGCTCCCACCTATTGCTTCATGGCGAAAGGTGCAAAGGTACTCAAATACACCTCCTCTGAATCTAGTGAAAATGAATCTGATGAGGATCTCAAGCCCAGCTACTCTAAACTTGCTAAGATTGCTGTAAAACAACAAAGGGCTTTTGAAAAGGTTCAAAACATGCTAGACAAAAGTGATGATATGTTGGGTGAAGAAATGGATCGCACTAAAGCCCTGACTGAAAATCTTCAGAGACTTCAGTCTAGGTTTGATAACCTTCAAAGTCATCATAACACTCTCTTATCTGATCATGAGAAACTTTCTTATGAATTTCTTCAAAGAAAGCAAGATCTTGAGAAGCTAAGAGTGAGTTATGAAGATCTTCAGAAGGAGCGCGATTCATTACTAGCTCAACAAATCAGCGCTTCTCAGGAAGAATTTGTTCCTCCATGCTTAAAGTGCATTGAACGTGAATCTGCTAATTCTTCACCTGAATGTTCAAATGCTTCAACTGTTACAAATTCTTCACCTGCCTCTGCTATCACTAATTCCTCATCTGAGGACATTGCTAGTATCACTGACGATGCAGGGCTGAAGGAATTGTACATGACAGGCATGTACAAAAGCCTCAAAGGGCATCAGACTCTTTGTGATGTGCTTAAAAAGCAGATCCTCAACAGAAACCCTAGGAAAGAGGGTATCGCCTTTGAGAGGAAACTTAATGCTGATGGAACATATTGGAAGCCTGAGCAGTACCCCAAAACCTCATGGGTTGCTGCAAAGGGACCTCCAGTTGATCCATCTAACTTATCTGGCTTTACATGTGAATCTCCTCATTCTTCTGATGAGTCATTTGACTCCAACTATAAACTGTTCAAAAATCAGAATGGTGAAGTATTTGCTAGATATGTTGGCACTAACTGCAGGAACGGTTCTCCTATGAAGAAAATCTGGGTTCCCAAGAAGTGCCTTGAAAGTCTTCAGGTGAATGTCCTCATGACACCACCTGTGAAGAACAGGAACCCCAGATCAAATCCTTCACGTGGATCAAATTCCTCAAATGGATCAAAGTCCTCACATGATTATCATCGTGCTAACAACTCTGTTTCGCAGGGTAGAGCTAAGGGCTATGAATATGTGCATTATTCTTCAAACCATTATGTTCATAAGTCCTCGAAGAATTTCTCTGCTTATTCATATGCTTACCCTAACCCCTCTTATGTGAAACGAAATGGTTTGGCCTCTATGCCACCATTCTCGTATGGTGCTCGCAGAGTGATAAACTCTTTGCCACCCCTTCAGATGTGGGTGGTGAAGAAAAAGAACTAATCTCTTCTGCAGGGTCAGGTCTCCAGACGTGCTTTAACGTCTGAAGAATTTGCTGGGGACCTGACAAAATTGCCTGAAAGGACGCAGGCGAATCATGATGAAATGAACCTTCATTTCACACGTCCTCATACTGCTATATCTGTTTACTGATTGATGAAATTCATCTGATGAACTTGATATCATATTCTTCACTAATGAAGCATATGAGATTGTAAGCTACACTAATTCATCTGCAGGATGATCAACCCAAAGCTACTGAGTGGGTCCTCGATAGTGGATGTACGAATCACATGACTGGTGACAAGAATCTATTGATGGATGCTCCCTTATCACCGTCACATCTGAAGCATATCATCTTTGCTGACAAAGGCAAAAGTCAGGTATTGGGTCTTGGTAAGGTTGCAATCTCTAAGGATAAACACATGGACAAAGTCATGCTTGTTGAGTCCTTAGGATACAACCTCATGTCAGTCTCAATGCTTTGTGATCTTGATATGGTTGTTGTCTTTGGCAAGTATCGCTGTGTTGTGATTATGGAAGCTGACAATTCCAAAGTCTTCGAAGGCTTTAGGAGAGGAGATTTGTATATTGTTGATTTCTCTACAGGACCACAACCAGCCGTGTGTCTACTTGCAAAAGCTTCAGAAGGCTGGCTATGGCATCGACGACTTGGTCACGCAGGCATGAGGAATTTGCACACGCTTGCGAAGAAGAAGCATGTCATTGGCATTGAGAATGTCAAATTCCTCAAGGATCACTTATGCGGAGCCTGTGAAGCTGGAAAAATGACCAAGGCCAAGCATCCAGCGAAGACTATCATGACCACTACTCGTCCATTCGAATTGCTTCACATGGACCTCTTCGGACCTAATCATTACTCAGCAGTCACTAATGATGCATCTCTATATGGTTTTGTCATTGTTGATGATTACTCTCGATATACATGGGTACACATTGTTACTTACAAACATGAAGTGCAGGAAGTCTTCAAACGTTTTTCCTCGAGGGCTTCAACCAACTTTGGTGTGAAGATCAAGCACATCAGAAGTGACAATGGAACTGAGTTCAAGAATTCCGGTCTTGATGACTATCTTGATGAACTTGGTATTACTCATGAGTTATCTGCTCCCTATACTCCTCAGCAAAATGGCGTCGTGGAGCGCAAGAACAGAACTCTTGTTGAGATGGCTCGCACTATGCTTGATGAATACAAAACGCCTCATCGTTTTTGGATTGATGCAATTGATACTGCGTGCCACATCATCAACAGAGTATATCTTCACAAATTCTTCAAGAAGACGGCCTATGAACTCCTCACTGACAAGAAACCCAATGTGAGTTATTTCAAAGTCTTCGGTGCTAAATGTTGGATTAGAGATCCTCACCACAATTCTAAATTTGCACCGAAAGCACATGAAGGTTTTATGCTTGGTTACGGAAAGGACTCGCACACCTACAGAGTCTTCAACATTGTTCTTCACAAGATTGTTGACACTGTAGATGTGCGGTTCGATGAAACTAATGGCTCGCAAAGAGAGCACCTACCTTCTGTGTTAGATGAACCAGCACCTGAGGATTCTATCAAGTTCAAGGCAACTGAGGATGTCATTCCTACTGAAGAATCTGCTGAAGAATTCATTCCAGTTCATGAAGAACATCGAGCTGATGCACCTGAAGAAAATGCTGAGGAAAATGGTGCTGAAGAAAATGCTGATCAAACTCCTCAGCGACAACCAGCTCATCCTCGCGTTGCAAAAGAAGTGCAAGTGGAGAAGATCATCGATGACATTAGAGCACCAGGTCCTCTCACACGCTCAAAAGCTTCACATTTATCTAACTTTTGTGGGCACTATGCTTTTGTCTCTATCACAGAGCCCACTAAGGTAGATGAAGCATTTTTGGAGCCGGAGTGGATTCAGGCTATGCAAGAAGAATTACATCAGTTCGAGCTCAACAATGTCTGGGAACTGGTCAAACGTCCAGATCCTCGCAAGCATAATATCATTGGCACAAAGTGGATCTACCGCAACAAGCAAGATGAAAATGGCCTTGTGGTGAGGAATAAGGCACGACTGGTAGCTCAAGGCTACACACAGGTTGAAGGAATTGATTTCGATGAAACTTTTGCACCTGTTGCTAGACTTGAGGCTATTCGCATATTACTTGCTTATGCTAACCATCATGATATCATCTTATATCAAATGGATGTGAAAAGTGCATTCCTCAATGGTAAGCTTGAGGAAGAAGTATATGTTGCTCAACCCCCAGGTTTTGAAGATCCAAAGAATCCTGACAAAGTCTTCAGACTTAATAAGGCCCTCTATGGCCTCAAGCAAGCCCCTCGGGCGTGGTATGATACATTGAAGGAATTCTTCGTGAAGAATGGCTTCACACCCGGTTCACTCGACCCTACTCTCTTTACTAAATCTTATGATGGTGAACTGTTTGTGTGCCAAATATATGTTGATGATATTATCTTTGGCTGTACTGACCAACGTTATAGTGATGAATTTGCCTATATGATGAGTGAAGAATATCAAATGTCTATGATGGGAGAGTTGAAATTCTTCTTAGGTCTTCAAATTCGTCAACAGCGCAATGGCATATTCATATCTCAGGAGAAATACCTCAAAGATGTACTGAGGAAATTCGGCATGCAAGATTGCAAAGGCGTCAAAATTCCTATGCCCACAAATGGCCATCTATGCACTGATGAAAATGGTATTGACTTCGATCACAAGGTATACCGCTCCATGATTGGTTCTTTATTGTACTTATGTGCATCTAGGCCAGATATAATGCTTAGTGTTTGCATGTGTGCCCGATTTCAAGCTGCACCGAAGGAATCACACCATAAGGCTGTGAAGCATATTCTTCGATATCTAGCTCACACACCAACACTAGGATTATGGTACCCCAAGGGCTCTGCTTTTGATCTCATTGGATATTCTGACTCTGACTATGCTGGTGATCGTGTGGACCGCAAGTCAACTTCTGGCACTTGTCATTTCCTCGGACGATCTTTGGTCTGTTGGTCCTCGAAGAAACAGAACTGCGTATCACTGTCTACTGCGGAAGCTGAATACATTGCTGCTGGCTCTTGCTGTGCTCAACTGCTTTGGATGAAGCAAACACTCAAGGACTATGGCGTCAACGTGAAGAATGTGCCTCTCCTCTGCGACAATGAGAGTGCCATCAAGATTGCTCACAACCCAGTTCAGCACTCGAAGACAAAGCACATTCAGATTCGTCATCATTTTCTTCGTGATCATGTGTTGAAGGGCGACATCTCCATCGAGCACGTGAAGACTGAAGAACAGCTAGCTGATATCTTCACTAAGCCCTTGGATGAGAAGAGATTTAGCAAGTTGCGGTGTGAGCTAAATATCTTAGAATCTTCGAATGTTCTTTGAAAAGGACACACATCCTGACACTTATGCAAAATTGATGACTTAGATGTGCAACACATGAAGAAACGTTTTTCTTCAATCAATGAAGAATAACACTCTAAGTGTGAAGAAATTAATGAAGAATTTGATTCTCAGAACCCTACGACAATTGTACGCGGTGTCTGAAATCATCATTCTTATACGGTGGGTCACGCCACCACAAAAAGTTGAAAATCTTCAATTTGAGTTTTTCCTCAGTTTTGAAATTCTTCAGTTTTTCAAATTCTTCAACTTTGCAAAATCTTCACTGTTTCCTTCGTTTTTCTTCATTGGCTATATATATATATATGAGTTTATGTCCTCTACAGCATTCACTTATAGCTATTTCTTCAAGTTGCTTTTTCTGCTAAGTGAATGTGATCGGACCCTTCCCCCTCTATGCTATACTCAACCCAATCTATTCACAAATTCTTCATGTGCGTTCTATTTGAAACTCGTTCAAAATCTTCACTGTGTCCTTGTCAGCTGAAGAAATTGCGAACGAAACTTTAAAACAAATCTTATCCAAATTTTCGGTTTTGCCGCTCAAACCGTTCCGCATCCCACAATGCATTATTCTATTCACCCACGATCGTACACGATCTCAACTACACAGTACGTGGGTGACACATGTCGCGAGAAGGAGAAAGGGCAGGGGCACGTTCGTCCCAAATCTTCGGGCGAACAGTTTTTCACCGTGTCTATAAATACCCCTCTCCCCTTCCTCACTTCATTTACTCCGCTCGATCGCTACTCTCTCACTCGAGCTCCTCAAACCCTAGCGCCGCCGCTACTCCATCGTCGCCGGTGAGGAAGAGCTTCGCTGCCTCGACCTCGTCGCCGTCGTACTCACGCCGACCGCGGAAATCTTCACTCCGCCGCCGCCGTAGCTGTCTTCCTCTGCCAAGTTAGGGCGTGGGAGATCTAACCTGACGAACTTCACATCTGTTCTTCTCAGTTCGTCGTGTTCTTCACTTCGGGTAATTAAAAGTTACTTTTATTACTCACTTTGATTCTCAAACTTTCCTGAAAATCTTCAAAGGTGTTTATTCTTCAAATCTTCACACATATGAACACCTCACACATCATATGATCTTGAACTGTTTCTCTAAGCAATCATTTTCTTCAAGATTCCCTAATTGTGTGGATCTTCGATCTGTACAACTCTGGAACCTAAGACAAGAACGCTTAGTGAAATTCCTCAAGGTTCATCTGGTCAAATTCCTCAAAACTTGTTCTTTTCGAAAAACCTTCTGAGAACGCATATGACCTCTCCAAATTCCTCGCACCTGTACTCTGTTCACAGGTACTCATGTCTGCTGCTGAATCACTAGGTTCTCATCAACTTAACTCATTTGCAGCGTTCCTCGAAGAAAAACTGCATACTTCTTCAGAGAACTCGATTGTTCAAATTCCTCAACTGAAGAATATGGCAGACGGTAAGAAGCCGCAGAAAGGAGGAAAGAAACCTGAGGTTATGACTGCGTTTGAAATCCCTGAGGAAATTTATGCTGACTATTGCACACCTGATGAAGCAAAATTTGGCAAAGAAAACAAAAATCAGCGCAAGGTGCGCATTCAGAGGATTGAACGGAGATGGGCAAGGGAATGGAGGGAATACAGATATGTGACTCCAAAGTACATGAGGAAATTCGCCCTCAATCCTCCATGCCCAAGAGCTCCATTGGCACCTGGCCAAGTAGCTGACCCCACAAGCATCAAACGTGGTGAGGACTTTCCTGAAGAATGGGCTAAGCGCCAAGCTAAATTGGCAAGACAAGCCAAGGAGGCAGTGAAGAAATTCAATGAGGATTCTGCCACTGCTACTGCTACTGAGGCCTCGGTCAAACCGAGGAAATCCATGCCAAAGAAGCCTGCTCGTAAGCCAAGTACTTCACCCTCAGCAATGCCCTCACGGCAAATTCCTCACACTGCTACTGCTCCACCAAAGTCCTCAGCAGCTCCTTCAAAGTCCTCAGCTCCTGTGCATCTTGCTACATGTCAAACGACTGCTGGTTTCTCGATTGCCTCTGGTGTCTTAGCAAGTTCCTCAGCTGCACCAATTTCCTCATCGGGCCCCACACTGTTGAAGACCAAAGCAACAGCTGGACGAGGTCCTCGGCCAAGTCCAAAGAAGAAACAGGTCGCATTCCATGTGGCTTCTGATGATGAACTTGCAGAAATCATCAGAGACAGACAGGTGAAGGCCGCTAGAGCCAAAGGCACATCTGTGCCACTGCTTTTGGATCCGAGGAAAATCCTCGATTACATTGATCTCTGGCACAAGGATCCAAACACCCCAATGCCTGATTTTCATCTGACTCCTGGTCAAAGTCACATGCTGACCCATTTCATCACTGAGGAGAAATGGAAGTTTGAAAAGGCAAGAGAGATCAAGAAAGCTCAATACAGAAAGGAGAAGCTCCTGAAGAAAAATGTTGTCAGAATGACACCTGAGGAACTTCTCAAGGCTCAGTCTGAAATTCAAGCCCTTAGCAAAGACTTTGATGCCTATTATGCTGATTGGCAAGGAGCTAAAGTGAGATTTGTCAATCTGATGAAGAAATTCACAAATGTTGCAGCCCCATTGCAACAAGAAAATCTTCAGGCTGTAGACTCTTCTCAGCCTGCTGAAGAACATGCCAGCACCGCTGATGACTTTCACCTTGCTGAAGAAAATGCTAGTTCCAGGCCTGGTGAAGAAATTCCAGCCGCTGAAGAAATTGCCAGGGCATCCACTAGTGGTGCGCCTGAAGAAACTGAAGAGATCGGAGCAACTGCATCAGTTGCGCCTGAAGAAAATCAACTAGATTCCTCAGCTCCTCCCGTGCCTACACCAACTCCAATTCTTCCATCTGCCTCTGATGTGAAGAAGACCAAGGCTACAGAGCGAGCTGTAGTGGAGAAACGGAAGGCATCAGCTGCGTCAAATTCTTCGGCTGCGAAGAAAATGAAGCCAATGACCAGCTCATTTGAAAATCCTATTGATGCTGTTCCAATCTCCTCCATGCCATCAAAGGACCTTGTTCCTTTTGGAGAAGACTATGAGATCCCAAGAGGATCTGATGAAGGAAATCATTCTGCTGCTTCGTCAAAGCAGATGGATGAAGAAATTGAAGTGGACGAAATTCCTTCAACGCCAGTCATTTCCTCACCTATGCCTCAGTTCACAGCTGAAGAGGCTGGTGTTGAGGAAATTGAAGATGAAGATGTGAATATAGGATGCACCACACCTGTGATGAATGATGACTTTTGGGAAAGTCAGCATCCCAATACTCCTCTCTTCACCCGTATCCAACAGATTCCTCAGTCCCCCGCACCAACAGTTCAAATGGGCTCTGAAGAAACTCAACCCACTCCCTCTGTGCATGAAGACATTCCAGCCGCTAGTGCTAAAGAACCTGCTGCTGCTGATCCTTAGGTTGCACAAGAAGAGGAACCAGAAATTCCTTAGCCTGAAGAACCTGAGCTCGCGATTCCTGAGGTGGTGATGCAACTCACTGACACCCCTCTGCCAAAGCCAAAGAATCCGTTCTCAAGCAAACAGAAGTTCAAGGCTGAAGACTTCTTTGCCGAGCATGTATTCTTCACTAACTACAACCCCTATGACTCTGCTCGCATAAGGAAGAGGCATTTCTGGACTGCTAGTCAGGCCAACTTCATTCCTCTGTGCTGTTTGACAAAGACAAAATCTTCGATCATGCACATATTCCTCACGTGGACATGGAATCTCTGCCATGCTTCGAGCCAGTCCTCAGTGTTCTTCACGATGCAGGATTACTAAATTTCTGCATGGACATTTGCGATTGGAATGAAGAACTCATTCTTCAGTTCTACGCGAGACTGCATATCACTTGAGACGCTGAAGATGTCAACTCATGGGTGTTGGACTGGATGACTGAAAACACTCACTACAAGGCACCGACAACTGAATTGCTTCGTGTCCTTCCTCTCAATCCTCCCCATGACAGTGCACGTTGCACCTACAGTGACCCTGAACTGACAAATCACTATATGCAAGTGCTCATGAAGCCTTTGAAGCCAGGGCAGGCCCCACGAACCAAATTCCTCGTCAAGGAATTACTCTATGTGCCTCGGACTGTCTATCGAATTCTGACGAAGACAATGAGTCCTATCAAAGGCCACGACTCAAATGATGAAGAAGTCATTGGCATCATGAAGAATATGCTTTTCAACATCATTCATGGCGTTCCCGTCAACTTCCATGATTTCTTCATGAGGACTCTAGGCCAATATTGCTATGTCACCATTCGAGCTGAAGCCCTATGCGCCTTGGATTATGAGATTCATCAGGGCAAGATCTTCACTGAATTACAAAGCTGACACTCTGAACCACGGTAGTTACTTGCCTCCCATTGAAGTCCTCAAACGGACAGTTTCATCAGCTGATGATAAAGGCAAGGCGCTGCTGTGATCGATGAAGGCATTCGTCCATTGGATGGTCAATTTCGCAAGGCTGCATCTTACTCTACCAATGACGACTCTGCCACACATGACTCTGCCGCAAATACCTCAGCCAAGCAAAATCCTCAAGCCACAGCACCCAGGGTGATGACTGACCGTGAGTTACTCCTCAGTCTTCATCAGAAGGTTGATCGCAATCACAAATGGGTAAATGTCAGTTTGGTGCACTTCTTCACAATATGACCTCAACACACAATGCAGTGAAGAAGAACCAATACTACCTTCATGAAACCTTCAACCGCACCTGGGCTGTCCTCACTCATGTCTATAGCGCTGAAGAACTGAAGACTATGGGTCTCAAGGAAGAATTTGACTGGTCTGCACCTCCTCCGAAGAAATTCAAGAGGGTCAAAATTCCTCCACTGGTGGCCAGCTCTTATTCTTCATCGCGTGACACTGATGAGTATGAAGATTTGGACGACACTGCGGCAGGCCCTGCTACAACAAACAACCCCGACAACGCTGGCGCTCCTCCATCGACTTGAAATTCTTCAGGGGCGTTAGTCCTCAGTTTCAATCCTTTTGGTCATTTGATGACAAAGGGGGAGAAATCTGAGTTAGTCTTCAAGCGGGTCTATATTAAGGGCATTTTTTTAAGTTACAACTCTCGTTCTTCTGAAACTTTTATTTGGATCGAGTTGTAATCTTAAACCCGATGGTGCGCTGATACTTTTGTTGCATTATGCTTTGCATGCTTATTCCTCGTTAATGACATTGCACGCATGCTGAATCTCATCAGGCACCATATTTCATCATGCATTTCAAATTCTTCATATTATATATCAAATGCGTGTATGAATTACAAGATATAGGGGGAGATCTCCATGATTCAACTCTTCAAATGTGCATTGCCTCAAAGCAAATTCCTCACTATGCACATCTTCAGGGGGAGTTCTTCTATATCTTGCTATCAAATTCCTCAATATCAGTATTTACACTTCATACAGTTTATCCCCGTTGAAAACTTAACCTATGTTGTCATCAATCACCAAAAAGGGGGAGATTGTAAGTGCATCTAGTGCCCCTTAGTGATTTTGGTGTATTGAAGACTTATAGGTTAAGGGACTAATGCGTTTGTGAGTGTACACAGGTCTATAAGTCTATGAGGAGTTTGATATTTACAGAGAAAGTCGACCCCTAAAAATGAAGTTCTTCGACTGAAGACTTTGATATTCTGAAGACTTTCTGAAGACTTTGAAAGTGAAGAAATTGGTGTGACCTTGAAGACTTGGTATTCATTTGTGGAACATGAAGCGTGAAGACTTTTGTTTTCGTAGTTTCATTTTCTCTTCTTGAGTCATAGGAAACACCGTACTGTTAAAGGGGGTCGAGGAAATACTAAGGAAAAATTTCCATGTGATGCTCAACTCAAAATCCTACACCTACCAATCCCTTCGAGTGAAGCCTTTGGAAATCTCATACAGTTCAGTCACTTTCTTCAGTGACAGAGACGAAGTTCTTCTGGTCGCTGATGAATTTGTTCTGACTGAGGAGTTAGGAATTCGCCAGTGCGAATTGCCTACACAGTGAGGAACATGATAGCCCTGAGGAATTTGAGAGTCAAATTTCCGACCGTTGCTGTGCTGCGCGCCAGCTGTCCCAAAATATCTTATCCACCTAACGGTCATATCATTGAAGGGCATTTATGTCTTATCATGTCGGGCTGCTCCCTAGGCTATAAATAGCCGCCCCCTACAACCACTAGCTGGTTGGCTGCTCCGAGAGAACTTGACACTTGTCATTTGAGAGCAACCCATCCTCCGAGGACTTTGAGCGAAAATCATCGAGTGAGGAAAACCCAAAACCAAACCCCTACAAACCCAAAGTGATTGAGCATCACTGAAGAAATTGATCCTGCGTGGATCCGACGCTTGTTACCTTTGAAGACTGTGCTTCTTCCAGACGGTTAGGCGTCATGGTCTAGAGCATCCAAGAGGAATTGTGGATCGCCGAGTGACCAAGTCTGTGAAGGTTTGGAAGTCGCCTGAAGACTTACCACGAGTGATTGGACGAGGTCTGTGTGACCTTAGTTCAAGGAGAATACGGTGAGGACTGGGTGTCCTGAGCTGCATGCTCAGCGACTGGGTGTCCGGGACTGTGTGTCCTCGAGTTTAAATACTTAGCCGCTCCAACCAGACGTACAACTGAGACAACGGTTGGAACTGGTCTACCAAATCATTGTCTTCACCAACCTAACTGGTTCTATTTCCGCAACCCTTTCATTTCCTCATTACTGTGTTGAGTGTTTGTTCATATCTGTGTTTGAAGACTTCGACTGAAGACTTTCTCAATTTCCTCAGATCAATTTCTTCAGTCTGTTTGTTTTCACCTTGTGTGATCCTGTGATTACGCTCTCTGTACTCAGTGCTTGTCTTCATTTCATCTTGATGACCATTCTTGTATTCTGTTATGCTTACTTCTGAGTACTTATTCCGCTGCTAGTAGTTCTTCGCTAAGGAATTTCCTCACCGGCAAATTCCTCAGTGAAGAATTCATAAAAATCGCCTATTCACCCCCCTCTAGTCGACATAACGCACTTTCAAGCCGCCGCAGGGCGGGCCTTAGGAGCTGCCACCTCAGGAGTACCGCGTGGCGTCATCATCTCGAAGGCGGCCCCTCAGCCCCCGGCGCCCCTTTCCTCCCAGCTCCACCACTCAAGGAAGGGCCATCGTGGGCAACTGGAAGGGCGACCACCACAACTGGGTTCTCGCGGGGTCCCCTAAGGCCTGCAGGACGCAGCCCCCATTCATCGAAGCTGTGCATCTGCTTCACGAAATCGCCCCTGTTTGAGCAAAGGTACAACAGGGCGCCCCCATGCCGGATGCTGCCAGGAGAAGGGTCCCCAGTCAGGATCATGAGAACCTTCCTCAGCACTTTGGGCGTCGAATGTTCCTCTTGAAGTCTCATGCGGTCTTCACGTCCCTCGAAGGCCCACATCCGCCGGGAATGACGCTGGAGAGGGGAGATGCGGCATAGGAGGAACTCCTTCACCACCTTGGGTGCCGTCACACCAAGCGACCTCAAGTACGAGAAGCGATGCCAAACGAAGATGAGCCGGGGGCTCGTGAGCGTCTCCTGGCCCCAGCCCGAATTGGGGATAGCGGGCACGGTTGGCTCTGAAAGCAGGGGGCTGGGCATCCCAGCGTCCACGTACAGCCACCGCTCACGGAACCCGGGTGCGGGCGGAGGAAGGCGGAAATCAATTCCCGAAGCCGCTGTTTCTGGTGCGGCGAGGAAGCTCACGCACCCCGAGCATTGGGCAGGATCGCTGAGACGTAGAGAGAAGAAGTGGCGCAGCAAGGCAACTGAAGGAGGGATGCCCATCATCGCCTCGCAGACAAAAGTGAAAACGGCAAGAAGAGTAATGGATTCGGGACCCAAATGCATCATGTGGATCTGGTAATGAGAAAGCACAACATTGAAGAAATCAGAAAAGGGGGGAACCAGACCCGCCAACAGAGCATCGGCAAAGTACCGGACCTCGGTGACTGTTCTGTCAATGGAGAAGTGAGATGCGGGCCAGACCGTCGTCCTCCCGCACTCGTTGAAGATGGTGGCGATGGCGGAATTGACCTTGTCCAAGCCTTCCCGGTTGAGTATGATCGACCGGTCAACAGCGGGAGCCACTGACGGCGACGGGCGAGGCGGGGGCACAGACTTTGGCCCTTTCCCCTTCTTCGTCGGGGCCATGGCGACAAGAAGGGGGAGGATGCGAGATTGGATTGGATGCAGAGGCTGGAGCTCGAGAGAAGGAAGAGCAGAAGGCGCGCGAGCAGCGAGAAGAGGGGAGATTGTGTACAACGACGAGTCCGCTTAGCTGGGGCGCAAAATAAGGAGGCATGGGGGAACAGGGACGCCCACGTCCAATCAACCGCGACGTGGCGCCCAAGGCCGCAGGCTATTGGGGCCCGTGGCGCTTCGCACTTGCCTCTTCGCTTCTCTGCTGAGCCAAGTCCAAGCGTGCCTTGGGCCCGGGGGCTACTGTCGGCATTCTGGGAACGGGGGTACCCAGACTTGCCTGCCTGCGGCCTGCGGCGTGGCTCAAGGAGTGGCCCAATACGACCCATCTTCATCAACACATTCTCAAGACCCTCGCGAGGGGCCAAACCTCGTGGGGCGGCTGACAGGAGGCTTCCTCAGGCACGGCCTCATCAAGCTGGCTCACGAGGAGGCGGAGAGATCAAGGCGGGGTACCTCACGAGGTGCCTATGACGCAAGCCATGACGACCAAGGCGCAGGCGGGCGCCGGCCTGCGCAGAGTCCTTGTTTCCCCTTTGGTGCAAAGGGGGCAAGCGCAGGCAAGGGTATCAAGCAAAGGCAACCATTTCGGTGCAACAAGACCAAGACCAGTAGGACGGCAGAACGGAGGTCATCGTGGAGCCCAAGCCAGCGTCATCGTCAGGGTCTTTTGGCAGGCGAGGACCAACTTTAGTCAGGATAAGTGTACTAGATGTTCCCCTTCAAAATGGCCAATTGTTGGCGCCCTTCCCGCTCAATATTTGGGAAGAGGCCCGGGGCCTTCGCCTATAAATAGGACTAGCCACCCACAGGGTAGGGGATCGAGACCTGATCAGATCGACACCCAAGAGAGAGAGAGAGAGAGAGAGAGAGAGAGAGAGAGAGAGAGAGGCGACTGAACTCTCCTAGCAGTTCATTGTCTCAACCAAGAACAGACCCTCGAGAGGCTGTTCTTCCCTTGTACTGTTCCTCATCAGCCCAGAGGCAATCCACACACCACAAACTGGAGTAGGGTATTACACCAATGGTGGCCTGAACCAGTATAAATCTTGTGTCCCTAGTGTTGTTCTTCGTGTTGTTTAGATCCTAGCGAGGTGGTGAGACATGGGTAGGCTGAGGGTGTGATCTCCGCGCGCACCCCAGTGTTCGAACCTCAAGGGTCTGCCGGAACCCGAAATCCGACAGATATAATAGTAGCGGTATTTCTCATCATTAGTGAACAGGGCGGCTATATCATTTAACTTAGTAAGATGTGCCACAACAGTTTCAGATTCATTGCCATAAAAAGGATCAGATTCAACAAAGTAATTATCTCAGGATCGACAGAGAATTCATAATATTTATCAGTAACAAAGATAGGTGAAGTAGCAAAAGCAGGGTCATATTTCATTCTAGCATTCAGAGATTTCTGTTTCAGTTTAGCTAATAACTTCTTAAGATCGGATCTATCATTGCAAGCAAGAATATCTCTAGTAGTTTCTTCATCCATAACATAACCCTCAGGAACAACAGGTAATTCATATTTAGGGGGAGAACCTTCATCATCACTATCTTCAATAATTTCATTTTCAATAATTTCATTCTCTCTAACCCTAGCAAGTTGTTCATCAAGAAATTCACCTAATGGCATAGTAGTATCGAGCACAGAAGTAGTTTCATCATAACTATCATGCATAGTAGAAGTGGCATCATCAATAACATGCGACATATCAGAATTAATAGCAGAAGCAGGTTTAGGTGTCGCAAGCTTACTCATAACAGAAGGAGAATCTAGTGCAGAGCTAGACGGCAGTTCCTTACCTCCCCTCGTAGTTGAGGGATAAATCTTAGTTCTTTCGTCTTTCAAGTTCTTCATAGTGACCAGCAGATATAAATCCCAAGTGACTCAAAGAATAGAGCTATGCTCCCCAGCAACGGCGCTAGAAAACAGTCTTGATAACCCACAAGTATAGGGGATCGCAACAGTTTTCGAGGGTAGAGTATTCAACCCAAATTTATTGATTCGACACAAGGGGCGCCAAAGAATATTCTCAAGTATTAGCAGTTGAGTTGTCAGTTCGACCACACCTGGATAACTTAGTATCTGCAGCAAACTATTTAGTAGCAAAGTAGTATGGAAGTAACAGTAACAGTGGCAAAAGTAACAGTAGCAGTTTTGTAGTAATTGTAACAGTAGCAACGGTAAAGTAAATAAGCAAAGCACAATATGTGAAAAGCTCGTAGGCATTGGATCAGTGATGGATAATTATGTCGGATGCGATTCCTCATGTAATAGTTATAACATAGGATAACACAGAACTAGCTCCAATTCATCAATGTAATGTAAGCATGTATTCAGAATATAGTCATACGTGCTTATGGAAAAGAACTTGCATGGCATCTTTTGTCCTACCCTCCCATGGCAGCGGAGTCCTAATGGAAACTAAGGGATATTAAGGCTTCCTTCTAATAGAGTACCAGACCAAAGCATTAGCACTTAGTGAATACATGAACTCCTCAAACGATGGTCATCACCGAGAAGTATCCCGATTATTGTCACTTCGGGGTTGTCGGATCATAACACATAATAGGCGACTATAGACTTGCAAGATTGGATCAAGAACTCACATATGTTCAGAAAAACATAATAGGTTCATATCTGAAATCATGGCACTCGGGCCCTAGTGACAAGCATTAAGCATAACAAAGTCATAGCAACATCAATCTCATAACATAGTGGATACTAGGGATCAAACCCTGACAAAACTAACTTGATTACATGGTAAATCTCATCCAACCCATCACCGTCCAGCAAGCCTAAGATGGAATTACTCACGCACGGCGGTGAGCATCATGAAATTGGTGATGGAGGATGGTTGATGATGACGACGGCGATGAATCCCCCTCTCCGGAGCCCCGAGCGGACTCCAGATCAGCCCTCCCGAGAGAGATTAGGGCTTGGCGGCGGCTCCGTATCGTAAAACGCGATGAAACTTTCTCTCTGATTTTTTCTTCGCGAAAGCAAATATATGGAGTTGGAGTTGAGGTCGGTGGACATGCAGGGGCCCAGGAGGTAGGGGCGCGCCCTAGGGGAGGGGGCGCGCCACCCATCCTCGTGGATAGGGTGTGGGCCCCCTGATGCTGATTCTTTCGCCAATATTTTTTATTTATTATGAAAAGTTGCTCCGTGGATTTTCAGGTCATTCTGAGAACTTTTATTTCTGCACAAAATAACACCATGGCAGTTTTGCTGAAAACAGCGTCAGTCCGGGTTAGTTCCATTCAAATCATGCAAGTTAGAGTCCAAAACAAGGGCAAAAGTGTTTGGAAAAGTAGATACGGCGGAGATGTATCAAGCCGCCGTGGAGATGTCGCCTGTGGCGCCGGCTTCAAGGTAGCCGCTCCATGGGGGTGCGGGATGGAGCACCGCCGGCGCCGGGAGGTCGAGTTAAGGAGAAGGTGCGATGCTATGAGTGTACAACCTCTTTGGTGGCGCCGAGTAGGCCTCGGCTTCGTCCAAGGAGTCGGTGAGGATGCTGCGGTTCCGGTGGAGTAGGTTAAGGCGGCACTGTGGGGATGGAGCAGCCGCAATAGACGAGGCGATCGTCAGAGCAGCTCCTTGGAGGTGGAGGACGGGGCGGCTGAACGGGCAGGACGACGAGATGGATGACGGATCCTCATCCGGGGAGGTGGACGAGGGATGTCGAGCTGTTGCGGTGGACGATGTCATCTGGGAAGAGGCTCCGGCTGGGCAGCAGTGCGGTGGCGGACGGAGGAGGGTGGGGTTTCGCGGCTGGAGCGGAGAGGTTACGGCGGCCTGATTTTGAATGGCGAAAAGGGGGCGATGGGAGGGGGTGAACCATGACTTAGGGACGTGCTTGTCCAAAATGTAGGGTGTGTTACAAAAGTACCCCCACCAATTTGAACTAGCGGCCCCTTCGGCTCAGGGTTAGAAGCGGGATTTCGCGTGTTGGGGAGTTGGCAGCTGGAGGGAGTTTTCGTGCGCGTTGTAATTTTGGGATAGCAAGGAGCGGGTTGTGAAGGCGCCAGTTTTGGGAGCATGATATCTAAATTTTTGGGATATAACAGGGCGCGGGTTGAATTTTAGGGACAAGCCTAACATGTAATATTGTACTTGTATGTACCAAATCAATTCGCACTTCCCTCAACCAAAAAGAAAACGAAAAAATAAAACTATTCACACCACACAAAGAGAGAGTCTTGCCCTGTTTAACTATACAAATGCTATTCAAAGCTACTCCCTCCTTCCATCTATATAGGGCCTAATGCGTTTTTCGATGCTAACTTTGACCAAATATTAGAGCAATAATATATGACGTGCAACTTACACAAAGCATACCGTTAAATTCGTGTGTGAAAGGAGCTTTCAATGATATAATTTTCACATTGTGCATGTCATGTACTATTAATCTTGTCAATAGTCAAAGGCGGTCTTAAAAAATGCATTACGCCCTATATAGATGGAACGAGGGGGTATGAATCCATGTTATGTCCAATTAATTTTTTTTGCTTGCTGTATAATGCATGTAACCTACTCATACCAACATATTAGTGCATTCCAAATGTCTATACTACTACTGCAATTCGAACTGAATTTGAATTCGTTTCTCTATTTCAATAAGAATCTACAATCATGATTGTTGCCAACTTCAAGCATCATTCGTGTATTACCTTAATAACACACCACATGATTACTATAGAGATAGATATGAACTATGTGTACTACATGAACTCGAATTCTATTTTTTAAATACACTAAATGTTGAATCCAAATAATAGAAGATGTGTTGTACTAACTATATATTCATAATCCAAACCATGTTCCATACGTACACCGTGTTTATCACACAAAGTATAGTGTCCCGCCCCCTACATTATGAGAAGTATGCAAAAGCCACACATTAGCCCAAATTATAATCAATGTTCTACGTTATGATATCTTCTTCAAGTATCCATATCCACTTTTTTATAATGAATTATGATATTTGTTCGTCTTTTACACCTTCACGATCCTCTTCTATTTGTAGCTAGCTAGCGCTAACTTTCTATTGTGCATGCACATGCCCGCCCTTAGAGTCCCCTCCATCGTGCACGTTCATTATTTCTCTTTAGGTCATCCACCTGCGGTGTGTGTAGGCCCCCGGCTCCTTCTTTCCGGCACACACCGGTCGATATACCTCTCTAGCCAAGCGTGCCTACCACAAACACATATATAGTTCCCCTCTTCTCTTCTCACCGTCCATGCCCCCTATGTCCAATACGGTTCCACGTAGGTGCACACTCCCGCCCCTCTTTTCATTGATCTCATACTCACACACTCCTCCCCTCGACATGGTAGGCCTCTCGCACCACCTCCTAGCCGCACCCCTCTCCCCCTGTCTGTGTCTCCGGACCTTATTTGCTTCTAACGCATGCAGGCGTGTATACGTACTAATCTCCCTACATATAGCCAGGTCGATTATAATTCGTTTTCCCCATGCACCTATACACTTACCTCGCTAGTTATGTCTCTCCCTTTCTCGGACACACGACGGTTGATCTTCCTATGTAGTTACGTATGCTTACCACAACCATATCATCTCCCCTCATCATCCTTGCATACCTCCCGACCCGTCTCTCACACGCACGTGCATAGACAGACAGACATCCCCCGCCCTCTCTTATTGATATTGCACTCCTACCCTCCATTTGTCTAGCAGGCCTCTCCCACCATTTGTGAGACGCCACTCCACCACCAACCCTCCGACGCTCTACCTTTGTCTTTCTCCCAACCTTATTCCTCTGCTGCACATATCCATGGATGCCGATCGATCTCCCTCAGTACATAGCTAGGTCTCTCTCCTTCCCCACACATATACTAGTCGATCGGTCTCTGCCCCCCCCCACACACTGATAGTCGAACGTTATAGGTAGGTATCCATGCCACGGAGAAAAACTGCACCTCTGCCCTCTCAAATTCCAGTAGACCAGCCGCCCTATATCTTTGACGTGGGCAAACACAAATTCGATGGCACTCTTTATCGATCGCGAAGCCACACACTTCATCCTTGTTTTCAATTCTATTGATATCTCACGTCCCTGACTCCGTTTCATACACATTGCATATGTTACGTTTTTCTGTCTGAGATATCATCAACACATTGCCTCTGTTTCGCACAAACCATCTCTCTCACACCCACCCACGTACGTACCTGCACCTAAAGAAGAGGTGCACGCAGGACACACGTACTCACGTCTCGTTCCCGGCCACACCCGTGCGGGTACATGATGGAGTTCGTTTCTGTATGAAAAGGTAGCCCACATGATAATTTGATGCGTGTAGCGGTTGTTTACTCGAAGGAGGTTCGGGTACCACGCCTAGACGGAACAAAGTTCGACTTGATGCATTAGTATTAAATAAAGTTATATATTCCCCAATGGCACGTACAGAATATAAAACGATTGCCGTGGGGAAAATGGAAAAAATGGGTTTGTCCCTCGTCACACCATCTCACACAAGGCGGCAGTGGCCCCTCTCTCTCAGCGTTGGTCAGTGATCCGGCCGCATCCCATCCGCCGGTAGAAAGGGAGGATGTGCATCGTCTCTCCATTCGACGGTGTTGAGGCAGCACGTCCCGAACTGCGGTACCTGTCGTTCTCTCTGACCAAGCTCCGGCGCGGTAGGGCCTTCGCCACTTGCTCATTGCCGCAGTATGGGCAGATCCCGGCCGCCGACGCCCTCCTAGTAACATCCCGATGACCCTCAGGTATAGCTTCCTCCAGCCTTGCTCCACTGCCCATCTTCCCACGTTGCTGCATGTGGATCTTCTTTAGTTGTTTGCTTAAATCGTATCTCGATCGGCGTACTTTCCATCTTGCAATGTCGTCCTCAAACCATTTTTGATAAACCACCATGTGCTATCTTTCCCTTATTACATGGAATATGCTTTTTTTTGTCGGCGTATGTGTCTTCAACTCGTGTTATTGGGCAGTAATTGTTTCCTTTCTACCTCCTTTTGCAAACAGGGCTATCCATTTTCACCTCGTTGCTATTGCGACCTTTTAGTGAACTGCACAAATCACTTTTTTCTTAAGAGTGTTTTGTGCAGTTCCGCCAAAATGTCACACGGGCAACATTTTTACATTTCTGTGGGACTGCAGAAAGGGAGATTGGTTTTGCTATCCTCCTCATCCAACTCCATGCCTAATCTTCTCCAACAAGAAGTTAGTCCTAAAGAGAGATCGTAGAGGTGATCGGCTTCTATTTGTGTGTGTTATGTTTCATCATCTAGTTCCACTATTATTGTAATCACACTGACTGGATATCTTTGCAAACAGGGATGGTCCGCTCAATTTTAGTGGAGCTGCACAAAATGATCGGATTGTGGTGTCCTCCATACACCTCTTTTTTGGCTACAGAGCTGGGTGAAACTAGCTGCCAAGCAATGAACACTGTGCCAAGGAAATGGAGCCATGCCTACGAACAACATCGATCAATTATATATTTTTCTTTATTTGTACACCTTCTCACAACTTTGTCTTCAGTTGTGATGTGAATATTGGCGCTGATCTGCGAACCATTGAGATGCATTAGCCATGGTAGCCATGGTAGTTTCATTTATATTTGATGGAATGTTGTAAAGAGATAATCTTGAGGCAAGACACATGAATCCTAAGTTGAAACCTTTTTTTCCTGCGGGAACCAAAGTTGAAACCTTCATAGCATCACAGTATAGTTTCATTAAAATTATGCGTACATATAAACAAATCCTGAAGGATTGATAGCAATGCCAGAAACAATTCAACTTCGTTTCACTGACATGTTGGACATCCTTCATCCGGCCCCACCTGCCATGCAACAATATTGAGTGGACAACACAACTGCAGGGAAAGATTCACCCAGGTCGTTACGCCGCAGTAGTAATGACTAGTGAGCAGTCAAATCATAGAGCCCCACCTTCACCATAGTAAGTTGCTCGGACGAAGCAACCATCATTTCTCTGTTCCTTGAATCCGTTGGTACTCCCATATTCCCACAGTAATAAGTTGCTTGGGCGAATCAACCATCACTTCACCTTTCCCACAGTAAGTACTAGTACCTCCTTTTTTTTACTCTAGAAACAACCACACGCGAATATTGGACGGTAGAAGCACAACAACTGAATCAAAAATTCTATAGTATGAGAATAACTTTGAACGTAAGCCATTGATTCACTCTATCCAATGGTCATAGTTGGAAAATCCAAACAAAACTAAGCATTGGATCAACTCTTTTAGCACTCAGATTGTTGCCGCCTGCTCAACCGCCTGCCCACCTAGCCCATGTATATATCCGCTCACGTGTGATGATCATAGGAGCTACCCATTTAGATTGTATGTTAAAAAAATAAAGGTCAATAACTAATGCGGCACCTCGGGCCAACGCGGCCAGATCGCATTTTGCACGAGAAATTACACACCATGTTTCATTGACATGTGGTCCCGTTCCAACATGTCAGCGAGACGACGACGAATCCTTTTCTACCAGTATTTCCGAACGGACGTGTAGGCCGGGGCGCCTCTTCGTGTACCGTGGCAAACTGGCAACCGTCCACCGACTCTTCACCTTTCCCTCTCGATTTGGAACTGCTGTCGCACGCTCTTCCTCCCTCCTCCATTTGCCTTCACCTTTCCTTCTGCCATTGTTCGGTCGTCTTCTCCATGGAGGAAACTGGCCGGAAATGACCTCGTTATTCTTGCCCCGATCTGAAAGATGATGTGGTGGAGGAACTCATTGATCGGTGCGACGTCATCACCTCGGCTAGCATGGCAGGTTCGTTCAAGACCATTCTCGACTCAACTAATAACATCATTACAAGGAACCCAAGGGTCCAGGAGCGGTTTGATCTCCCCTATCTTCTTCGCTATGACCCTGATGACTGGCGCGGGGACGATGGAGGCCTCACCTTGTGCAAGTTGATGCCGCTTGATAATGATACATATGATGTTAAGATGCCATCGCTTGAGGGCAAGGCTTGTGCAGACACAAATGGAGATTGGGTTGTTTATATTGGGTACAACTGCGAGTGGGAACTTGTGAATGTGTACAATCGTCACCGGGTTCCACTTCCTAAAATCTCAGCAGACTGCCTAGAGGTTGAGCACACCGGTATTCTATGCATGTTCAAATACAATCATGGTGACTGTCTTCTACGGAAGATAGCAATTTGTCGATTTCCCAACCGCTCTTGGCATTACAGGAACTATGTAGTTGTTGCTATCTTCGACAAGCTTGTTGCCGTCCTTCGTGGTTCGACTGGATGGATATTGCTCAAAAATCAGTTTCTGTACACGGATGTGTACTGTGATGAAATTCAATACGAGGGTCTTGTGTTTGCTTCCACCACTCATGGCACTGTTTTTGCATGGGATTCTTGTAATTTTGGTACGTTTGTCTTCCACCATAATTATAATTGTTTCATCCACATGCATGCGGTTTAGCAAGTTTCCCATTACTAATTAACCTTCTTCTTGTGTTTCCAAGGTTCTGTGAACATTCCACCACCTATACTTGAAAAATTTTATAACCAAGGGGGAGATGACGATGGTGATGATCATGAGCATGTGGTCGAGTAGGGCCCATATACTGAGTGGCGCCTGGCAACTTATTCCGATGGATCACCCCTTCTTGTATGTATACAGCCCACTGCTGATGTTACTACTAAGGAAGCAGGTGTTGTCTCCCATGGTCGCACTCTCCGGACCTATTCCAACACCCGTTGCATGGTATTTGGGATAGATACTAGTGTGCTAGCGCCAACACCTTCTCCCTGGTATAGAATTGATAGTATTGGAGAAAACTCGCTCTTCCTTGGACAAAACTATCCAATGATGGTGAAAGGTGATCCAACTGCTGTTGACACAACGTTACTGCCATTTATGAGAAGCAATTGTATCTATACCTCGGACATTTCGGTGGTTCCCTACCCTGGTACTGATATAGTAGGCCGCTTCAGCCAGGATGATCAGTACTGCGTTGGTCTCGAGATTGACAATAGATGGCCCTTCCCAGAGAATCACTTGTGGTTCAAAGCAAGCGTTTCCAACGCTGAGGATTGGTTGAGTTGAATTTCATTTCATTGCTTGTTATTTTTTGTGTGATGAAAACCTTAGTATTTATAATGTATCCTCGTTGTCGTTGTGGGTGAGGGAGTCCTAGATTAGGGGGTATCCGGACAGCCGGACTGTGTACATGTCCGGACTATTGAAGCATGAAGATACAAGACTCAAGACTTCGGCCCGTGACCGGATGGGACTTTCCTTGGCGTGGAAGGCAAGCTTGGCGATATGGATATTATATTTTCTTCCTTGTAACCGACTCCATGTAAACCCTAGCCCTCTCCGGTGTCTATATAAATCGGAGAGGTTGGTCCTTAGAAGGCCGATCACAATTACATTCATACCATCATAGGCTAGCTCCTAGGGTTTAGCCTCTACGATCTCGTGGTAGATCTACTCTTGTAGTACCCATATCATCAATATTAATCAAGCAGGAAGTAGGGTTTTACCTCCATCGAGAGGGCCCGAACCTGGGTAAACATCTGTGTCCCTTACTTCTTGTTACCATCAGCCTTGACGCACAGATCGGGACCCCCTACCCGAGATCCTCCAGTTTTGACACCGACATTGGTGCTTTCATTGAGAGTTACTCTGTGACGTCGCCGTCAGGCTCGATGGCTCCTTCAATCGTCATTAACGACGCTGTCCAGGGTGAGACTTTCCTCCCTAGACAGATCTTCGTGTTCGGCGGCTTCGCGCTGCGGGCCAATTCGCTTGGCCACTTGGAGCAGATCGATAGCTATGCCCCCAGCCATCAAATAAGGTTTGGAAACCTGAACTACACTGCGGATATCCGCGGAGACTTGATCTTCGACGGATTCAGGCCAGCGCTAGAAGCGCCGAACAGTCGCGATGAGCATGGCTTAGACCCGCTGTCAGACGTCGCTCGGGATATCGTCCCGGCAGAAGCCTCGGATATAAATCCGGGACAGGTTGCCTCGCCTAAGGACGGAGGGCTGGACCCCGCCCCGCAGGCTGTACCTTCATCGGTGATGGAGCCGAATATAGCTTTCACCTCTGAAGGAACCTGTGACTCTGGACCCCCGGATTCATATCCGGACGCAGGTCCTAGTCCGCACGCCCCCAAGCCCGCCGACCCTGGTTGGGCTCCGGTGATGGAGTTCACCGTGGCGGATGTTTTTCAGCACTCGCCTTTCGGCGACATGCTGGACTTATTGAAGTCTCTCTCCTTGTCAGGAGACTCCGGGCCGAACTATGTCCGGCTCGAGTGGGAAGCAGACAACGACGGAATTTGTTGCCCACCCACCACCCACTTCATTGCCACGATCGATGATCTAACCGACGTTCTTGACTTCGACTCTGAAGACATCGACGGTATGGACGATGATGTAGGAGAATCACAGGAGCCAGCGCTCACCGGGCGGTGGATGGCCACCTCCTCATATGATATATATATATATATACATATATATATATACATACATATATATATACATACATACATATATATATATATCTATATATATATATATATATATATATATATATATATATATATATATATATATGGTGGATACTCCGAAGGAAACTAATAGCGACGAGGCAACGGAGGACAACCCCTCGGGAAGAAAATCAAAGAATGGGTGTCATCGGCGCCGCTCCATGCCCCGCCATAGCAACACCGGCCCCGGAGGCGAAAATAATCCGGATGGCGCCGAAGAAGAATATGACCCGGATCAGCCCGCCTTTGAGCAGGCCGAACAGGAAACCAAGCAGGTCATCCAAGAAGAACATGCGACAGACGCATAACCGGAGGAGGGCAACTACATGCCCCCCTCCGAAGACGAGATCAGCCTCGGCGATGACGAGTTCGGCATACCTGAGGACCCCGTGGAGTAGGAGTGCTTCAAGCGTAGGCTTATAGACACTGCAAGGAGCCTGAAGAAGAAGCAGCAGCAACTACAAGCTGATCAAGACCTGCTCACAGATAGATGGACTGAAGTCCTGGTAGCTGAGGAATATGGACTCGAACGCCAAACGGCTGACCGGCCACCCCGTGGCCAGGACAAAATGGGATTCCAGCCCGGATACCAGCCCGCACCCCCATGCCGATACACTACAGCTCAGGGCAACAGGCACGACCTGCAAGATATTCTGGACAATAAAGCAGGACAGCCAAGATCGATCTACGGATCGTGGGGGCGTGCCCCAGCGCACGACGACGACCGTCACGTCGGATACACCATCAACAAATCCGGCCGGGCCGAAAGTAGCAACCCAGATCAATCCGATCTCCGTAGCCACATAGCCAGGCACAGAGGTGCCGCATGCCCCCTTTGCTTCACGGACGACGTAATGGATCATGAATTCCCAGAAGGGTTCAAACCCGTAAACATCAAATCATACGATGGCACAACAGACCTCGCAGTATGGATCGAAGATTTCCTTCTCCACATTCACATGGCCCACGGAGATGATCTACACGCCATCAAATATCTCCCCCTTAAGCTCAAAGGACCAGCCTGGCACTGGTTAAACAGCCTGCCAGCAAATTCCATTGGCAGTTGGGAAAACCTGGAAGATGCATTCCTTGACAACTTCCAGGGCACATATGTGTGACCACCAGACACTGATGACCTGAGCCACATTACTCAATAGCCCGTAGAGTAAGCCCGGAAATTCTGGACTCGGTTACTCACTAAAAAGAACCAAATAGTCGACTGTCCGAACGTCGAAGCCCTGGTGGCTTTTAAGCATAATATCCGTGACGAGTGGCTCGCTCGACACCTCGGCCAGGAAAAACCCAAGTCTATGGCAGCTCTCACAACCCTAATGACCCGTTTTTGTGCGGGTGAGGATAGCTGGTTGGCTCGTAGCGGCACCACGCCACATTCCGGCACTTCGGACAGTCGCGATGCTAATGGCAAGCCACGACGCAACAGACATAAGAGAAGGAACAATGGCGACAGCACGACAGACACGACAGTCAACGCCGGATTCAGCAGACCTAAATCCGGACAGAGGAAAAAGCCATTCAAAAGAAATAATCAGGGGCCGTCCAGTCTGGACCACATACTAGAGCGCTCGTGCCAAATTCATGGCACACTGGACAAACCAGCCAACCACACCAATAGAGACTGCTGGGTGTTCAAACAGGCCGGCAAGATAAATGCCGAAAACAAGGACAAGGGGCTGCACAACGACGATGACGATGAGCCCCAGCGTCCGAATAGGGGGGGGGAGCAGAAGAAATCCCCCCAGGTGAAAACGGTCAATATGATCTATGCCACCCACATCCCAAGCGGGAACGGAAGCGGGCACTACGGGACGTCTATGCGATGGAGCCAGTCACCCCAAGTTCATCCCATGGTCAGCTTGTCCGATCACCTTTGACCGTAGGGATCACCCTACCAGCATCCGTCACGGTGGCTCAGCCGCATTGGTCTTAGACCCAATCATCAATGGATTCCACCTCACGCGTGTCCTTATGGACGGTGGCAGCAGCCTGAACCTGCTTTACCAGGACATAGTGCGCAAGATGGGCATTGATCCTTCAAGGATGAAGCCCACCAAAACCACCTTTAAAGGTGTTATTCCTGGAGTAGAGGCCCGCTGCATGGGTTCTATAACATTGGAAGTGGTCTACGGATCCCCAGACAACTTCAAGAGCGAAGAGCTGATCTTCAACATCGTACCTTTCCGAAGTGGCTACCACGCACTGCTCGGGCGAACCGCATTCTCAAGATTCAATGCGGTGCCGCACTACACATATCTCAAGCTTAAGATGCCGGGACCGCGCGGGGTCATCACTGTCAACAGAAATATGGACCGTTCCCTTCGAACAGAAGAGCATATGGCAGCCCTCGCGGCGGAAGTACAATGCGGCCTCCTCCGACAAACCAATCCGGCGACAACTTCGAGCACTATCAAACGAGTCCGGAGCACCCCGCAACAGGATCAACGCGAATGTCAAGATCGTGATTAGCAGTCCGGCCTCCGCTCAAGCCCCTCCAAAGCAGCATTCGTACCACACGTACATAATTACGTACTCAAGATACCCTGGGCATAGGGCGCATCAACGACTCAGTCGATCATGCGGGTAACCGCTAAACACCTTCATACTCTTCCCCTTTTTACCTTTCAGGACACCGTGTTAGTGCAGCATCCTCAGAAGAGCCGAAACGCCGGACTCATATGGAAGAGACACCCAAGGAGGCAATAGACGTTGTGCGCAGAGGGAAATACCCAGGTGGAATCTATTTACGATCATTATACCTGCTTCACCTATCTGTACACAGCTCGCCCCTGGATAGGACATGTCAAATAGTCCTATTTTTATCTCTGCTTAATGCATCCATTGTAAACATACGCTTAAATGTATTTTTCGTCAATGGGAGATTATATATAGCGACAACTTATTATCCTTATTTGAGTATTTCTCTCTTATAAATGTTTATTTGATATTGCATCCGTACATCTTGGTACGGCAAGTTTGCCAGGGGCTTCTGATGGTGCCCCGAAGTATGGCAAGAAAAGTCCGAACACTCTAAACAGTGCGGCACCCCGAACTTATAGCATTATATGCATCAGCTCCGAATCATGTCTTGGGTCTACAGTTGCGATAGCCTGGCTCCCTTGTTTTGGTGCCTTACGTTCCGTTATATCGGCTAAGGTAGCACAGGGAGAACTACTGCGATTGTGTCCCGGTTCTTTCGGACGAGCACCTCAGTAGAGAAAGCCGAAAACTGACCGGCATGATGTGGAGAGAGCTGGTCGCTGTTCGAGAGGTAATAAAATCCTTGAAGATTCTCCACTTTAGGCGATAAATCGGCTTTGTCCGATCAAGGCGTATATAGTGCCCCAATTCGGCCTTCCGGATTCTAGGGGATTCGCCGAAATTTAAAATTGTAGACTTTTGTGGCTAAGTGAAAGTTATAAAGCCGCATAGTCCGATTGCCTCGTTCGCTGCGCTGGACACCTCCTTAAGGGACCAAACATTTAGATAAAGAGTGTCCGGGTTTTCCACGAACACCCCAGTGCTAGTCGCGTGGGGGCGGAAGTCGACGATTGGCCTACTTTCAGGATTTTATAAACAACCGCACAGAAGGTAATATTTTAAATAACAAAAGCGCTACATAGCGCAAGTAACTTCGTCCTTAAAATTCAACCATGATAGAAGCGAATTCATTCAAAAATGGTGTCCTTGGTACATTCATCAGCCACGAGGCGAGCACCCTTCATCACACCATCATAGTATAGCTCGGGACGGCGATGCGCCTTGCCCTCCGGCGGTCCCTCCTTGACCAGCTTCTCCGCATCCATCTTGTCCCAATGCACTTTGACGCGGGCAAGGGCCCAGCGGGCACCCTCGATGCACACGGATCGCTTGATCACCTCAAGCCGCGGGCAGGCATCTATCATCCGCTTGATCAGGCCGAAGTAGCTACTGGGCATGAGCTCACTAGGCCACATCCAGACTATGAACCCGTTGATAGCCAGTTCGGCCGCCCTGTGGAGTTCGACCAACTGCTTCAGTTGGTCACTCAGAGGCATCGGGTGTTCGGCCCCAGCATACTGGGACCGGAACAACTTCTCCGTTGAGTTCCCCTCCTGGGCACGGTAGAACTCCGCAGCGTCTGATATGCTGCATGGCAGATCTGCGAATGCCCCTGGAGAGCTCCGAATTCGAGTAAGTTAAAGAAACGCCTCCTCCACATGTTTGCTTTGCATAAAGAACTTCTTACCCGCTGCTATCTTCTTAGCCTCCTGGATCTCCTGTTGTGCTTTCTCGGCTTCGGCCTTGGAGTCTTTTAAGCTCATAAGGGCCTTCGCAAGCTCGGCCTCTTTCGCCTTCAGATCACGCTCCACGAACTCGCATTTCTTGCCGAGGTCCTGGAGCTCCTGTTGTACCTCACCTACCCTAGCACTTTGCTTTTCGTGCTCCTTACACTCCGAGGCCGCCTTGTCTTCAGCCTCGGACAACGCCTTCTTTAGGGCCGCCACTTCGGCGGGGGCCCCTGTCACACGGTCACGACACTTAATTGTTAGACCCACCAATTCTGCCTATCCTTAAATATATATGAACGGGAATTACTAACCCTTGTTCTCTTCGAGCTGCCTCTTCGTGAGGTCGAGCTCTACGTACGCCTGCTCCAGGTCCCGTTTCAGATCGGCAACCTCGGCGGTTCGGGCAGCAGCAGCAAGCAACACAGCCTGCTTATTAAAAATAATGCTTATAATTAGACTCCTGCGGATTTTAATTGACCCTCTGCTCGGCTTTTCTTTCCGAACGCCAAACAGAGTATCAGGGGCTACTACCTATCGGGTGGTAACTTTGCACATATTTATTACTTACCTCGAAGCCCGTTAGGAGGCTGGTGCAAGCTTTGGTTAGTCCGCTCTTGGCGGACGAAACCTTCTGAATCACCATACTCATAAGAGTACGGTGACCTTCGTCCAGGGAAGCACCGCAAAGCACTTCTAGCAGACCGTCCGGCGCCTCATGCTCAACGGAAGTCCGCGACACAGACGGCTCACCCTCCCTAGCAAGGGGTCGCCTGCCTGAGTCCAGAACCATCGAAGGTTCCAGAATTGTGTTCGACTGAGAGCCCGGCTGGCCGTGGCTCTCGTCGACACGATCCGCGGGGATCTTGAACCCTGCGTGTCCGACGACTGGGACCCCGCCTCGAGGCGTCTCCAGAGTCACCTCCCCCTGCTCCGGGAGCCTTTGGGAGAACACCTCCGTGTCGTCCGCGAGTTGAGGAGTGGTGGCCGTCGGAAGCGAATTCATCTCCGAATTGCTCAGGGACCCGGAGGAGGATACCTCGGGGTGATCCCTGGCCGGACTGCACATATGTTCGGCATTATAAATACAAAAACTGTGAAGTGAAGTCATGATAGAGTGCGAACACTTACGATTGCGCTAGGGGCTTCCCCCTGGGCAGCCACCCCTCCTCGCTGAGAGAGGCCGTGGCGGAATAGTCCGAAAGGGGCCCCTTCCCCTTCTTGGACGCCCCAGCCTCCCCTCCTGGGGTGGATTTTCTCTTCTTCTCCCCCTGGTGGAGGGAGGTAGGATCTCTTCCTGATTCCTCCCGCCTCCGCGGGAGGAATCCGACTCATCGTCATCGGACGACAGGGGAATGACGGCCCTGCGCCGAGGACCTTTTCCGGCCCCCTGGTCCGCCTCCCCGGACCCCCATCCTTTCCGGATGGGGCGTCGTCTTCTTCTTCTTCCTCCTCCCCTTTGTGGGAGGAGTCCGCCTCGTCGTCTTCGGACGAGGCTTCCGGCACAACCTTACGCCGGAGACCCTTTCGGATCCCTGGGGCCTTCTTCTCGGCCTTCTTCTCCGGCCCCTTGTACGGCGCCGGGACCAGCATCTCTGTTAGGAGAGCATCTGCCGGGTATTCTGGCAGCACAGCTGGGCAGTAAACCTGCTCCGCTGTCTCCACGTAATCCTGAAGCAAATATGCACAACTACTTAAGGCACTCCCATGAATATATTGGGAAAAACTAGGTCCGGTGTCAATCTAAAGAACTCACCAGCTTAGGAGCCCGCGCGGCGTGAACTCCACGGTCCTCGGATATCGGAGGAGGCACTTCGGAGGCCTTGAACAGCTCCTTCCACACGCCTTTGTGCGTCATTTCGTAGAGCCTCTGGAGCGTCCGGTGCTCGGTTGGGACGAACTCCCACAAATTGACCGCCCGCCTCTAGCAGGGCAGGATTCAGCGAACGAGCATGACCTGGATCACGTTGACGAGCTTGATGTCTTGTCCTTCATGCTTTTGATGCATGTTTGGAGTTCGGCCAGCTCTATGGAATCGCCCCAGGACAGGCCCTTCCTCTCCTAGGAGGTAAGCCACATGGGGGCTCCGGATCGAAACTCGGGGGCCGCCGCCCAGTTGGCGCCGCGTGGTTCGGTGATGTAGAACCACCCCGATTGCCATCCTTTTATGGTCTCTACAAAGGAGCCATCGAGCCATGTGACGTTGGGCATTCTGCCCACCATGGCCCCTCCGCACTCCGCCTGTTGGCCTCTTACCACCTTCGGCTTCACGCAGAAGGTTTGCAGCCATAGGCCAAAGTGAGGCCGGATGCGGAGGAAAGCCTCGCACACGACGATGAACGCCGAGATGTTGAGGACGAAATTTGGGGCCAGATCGTGAAAATCCAGCCCGTAGTAGAACATAAGCCCACGGACGAAGGGATGGAGTGGAAATCCCAGTCCACGGACGAAGTGGGCGATGAATACGACCCTCTCGTGGGGTCTTGGGGTCGGAATGACTTGCCCGACGTCTGGTAGACGGTGCGCTATGTCAGCGGCCAAGTATCCGGCCGCCCAAAGATTGGTGATGTGCTTCTCCTTGATAGTGGAAGCCACCCACTTGCCTCCAGCTCCGGACATGTCAGCTGTGTGGGGAATACTTGGGCTTGGGCGCTTGAGCTCGAGGGGGCAAGAGTGGGCAAAGGAGGAAGAAGGCATGGGTGAAAAAGGGGGAAATCCAGTCCCTTTATAGAGGCGCCGGAAGCGGTGCACCTCCCCACTTGCCCGTTGGGAATTGCTTGTTTCCCAAACGCCATGATTAATGGTGTGGTGAGACTACCCATACCCGTATTGATGAGAATCCCGCAATAAGGGGACATGATCTCTGCTTTGACAAGACATGTCACAGAAACCGCCTCGTGATGTGCGTTGTAGCTGGTTGTGGGGAAACGGATCGAATAATGATCCGACCGTAATAACATGTCACGTCGTCAGAAAAAGTTGTCAGCAGATTGCATTTGTGAAATATCATTCTCTCTACGGTGGTATGCGAAGGTTATTTCTCAGATCCGGACACGATTTGGGTATTCGATAATTACTTTGGAGAATTCGGAGGAGGAACCTGCCTTGCAATGCCGAAGACAATACTGCATGCCGGACTCATCGTGATTGAAGCCTGGTTCAGGGGCTACTGAGGGAGTCCTGGATTAGGGGGTATCCGGACAGCCGGACTGTGTACAACGTCCGGACTATTGAAGTGTGAAGATACAAGACTCAAGACTTCGGCCCATGACCGGATGGGACTTCCCTTGGCATGGAAGGCAAGCTTGGCGATCTGGATATTATATTTCCTTCCTTGTAACCGACTCCATGTAAACCCTAGCCCTCTCCGGTGTCTATATAAACCGGAGAGGTTGGTCCTTAGAAGGCCGATCACAATTACATTCATACCATCATAGGCTAGCTCCTAGGGTTTAGCCTCTACGATCTCGTGGTAGATCTACTCTTGTACTACCCATATCATCAATATTAATCAAGCAGGAAGTAGGGTTTTACCTCCTTCGAGAGGGGCCGAACCTAGGTAAACATCTGTGTCCCTTACTTTTTGTTACCATCAGCCTTGACGCACAGATCGGGACCCCCTGCCCAAGATCCGCCGGTTTTGACACCGACAGTGGGTTCATGACCTGTTGTATGTAATACAATGATATGCCTGTGATAAACTTACTAAATTTATGAATGGCTTTTGAGTCGCTTCTCTGGGTGACTGTTGCGATGAGCAAAAAAATATTTTCCGAATACATAATTGTACGTGCATTGCAATAGGTTATCGGATGAGGCCAATCAACAATAGTAGTACACTATTTATACTAGCTTCACATGCTTCGCGCATCAGACGGGTGTTTTTACTGTAGCTGCGAATCCCATCATCCTAGGTCCTCGAATGAGTCCAGTAGAAATTGCATTCTGATGTTTGGGTTCAACAGAACTGCTGCACTATCTCTACGTTTACGTATACGCAATACAACAAGTTTTAAACTTGAGACCAGCCACCCACCCTCACAAAGAACACTTTTTAACCTAGCACAGACTCTAGGAAATTTGGCCACAGTGTGAGGTGGGCCATAGGTTAATGTGTTCGTTGTACGTAACCAGCACCTCGAATCCTCGATACTACTACTATAAGTAGTAGGAGTAGTAGGGTGGCATGGGCCAGAACAAGCATTCACGTCCAGGAGTACGACACACGCCACCAGCACAACTTCCATCTGACACCATATTTCTTGGAGTCCATGCTACGACAATCTCTTCAACCTCGTCGTTTCTCTAACTCAGCCATCACGCGACGGGCGAGGTGGGGGTTTGCCGATAGTCAGTTTCCTCAACTGCGATCGCACTTGTAAGGCCAACTCCAACGCACGACCCCAAACAGACCTCCGTTTTGCCCAGATTCTGTCCGTTTGGGTAGGGAAATGGGGTCGTGTCCGGGCCATTTCTCGGATGCGGTGGCTGTGCGCCAAACGTGCAGACGCATCCCGACCGTGTACATTTTTCTTTGCAAACACATATCTTTTTTCATCATTGATTTTTTGGTACATGGAAATACATCACCAAAATTTTGACTAGAAAAGCAAGACCAAAGAAAACAAGAACCACAAGAATACATTTTAGAAGATATCCAACTTCCATAACTGCTCCTATAAGTTGGATTAGTGCCTTCTTGATGCATTCATTGTTGATCTGCGGAGGCTCAATCTTGCGTGCTTCTTTCTTCTTCGAGTGTAAAGAAGTAGATGTTGCTTCCTCGCATCTAGTCTCATGTCTAGCCTATATTATATCAACAAGTGCACTAGTCTCATCTCTAGCCTCTACGCTAGCTAAAAGTGCTAGAACATCTACTAAATTCCGCTCTATCAATATATCGATGTACTCTTCTTCCCAATACCAAAACTTGCATCCATTCTACACAACAAAATTTTAAGTTAGCACAACTAGTCTAATCCGAGAGCACAACCGAAGATTTCGTTGGGTTCTTCCTCCTTTTGCCGACACGTTGGACATCCAACATCCAGGTCGTGTCATGCAAGACAATAGAGTGGTAGTTGAAGCCACGTGATGTGCATCTTGGGTTAAACTGTAAATAGAATCTTACTACTCTTGAGTAACTCCAAAAGCGGCCACCGAAGATCTTTATTGGATTTGTTTTTCATCACCAGCACGTCGAGGTGAAAGATGTGCATGTTCAGTGGGTCCTCTTGTGTTTTCACTGACATGTGGGACCGCATATGAACAAACAAATGATGGGCTCCGCGCGTCTGCTGGCTGGATGAGAAGAGAGATAGAGGAGGGCTGAGCATGGACTCTAGGAAATTTGTTCTATGTAACAAACACCTCGATATTCGCGTGTGGTTGTTTCTAGAATAAAAAAAGGAGGTACCCCTACTTATGTTAGTCCCACTATGCCTAGCCTAAGGTTAGTAGGTGACCTTGCACTTGGCTCTTCGCCTCTTCCAGAAGTTGATGGTTCTACAGTAGTACTTTTGGCAATCAGACACCAAATGAACTGCTACACGTCCACCGCTTGTAAGCAAAAGTTTCTCCTCGTGCCGCGAGCCACCACGCACGCGTTGGCGAGGGAGAAGGCGTAATCAAGCTTCTCATTGTTCTGCGAGTTGACGGGACACATCAAAGTTATTTAGTACATACTCTCTCCAAAAAAGGGCTGACCATGTCATGGATACCATCCCGTGCTCCATCGTTGAGTACTCCATCAAGGAGAAAAAAATACTGTGTAGTAGGTGCCACTGCTTATCTGATTATATCCATTTTCTTGCATGACGCGTGCACCTTGATGCTAGATGTCTCGCGTGTTGGCAAAAGGATGAACAAAGCTCACGTAAAAGAAAAGAGTTGAAGAACATAGATTCCCGACGACCGAGAAGGAGCAGGGAACTTTGATACGTCTCCAACGTATTTATAATTTTTGATTGTTCCATGCTATTATATTACCTGTTTTGGATGTTTAATGGGCTTTACTAAGCACTTTTATATTAATTTTGTGACTAACCTATTAACCGGAGGCCCAGCCCAAATTGCTGTTTTTTGCCTATTTCAGTGTTTCGCAGAAAAGGAATATCAAACGGAGTCCAAACAGAATGAAACCTTCAGGAGAGTTATTTTTGGAACAAAACAATCCAGGAGACTTGGAGTGGACGTCAAGAAAGAAACGAGGCGGCCACGAGGCAAGGAGGCGCGCCCCCACCCTCATGGGCCCCTCGTGGCTCCCCTAACCGACTTCCTTTGCCTATATATACTCATATACCCTGAAAACATCTAGGAGCACCACGAAACCCTATTTCCACCGCCGCAACCTTTTGTACCCGTGAGATCCCATCTTGGGGCCTTTTCCGGTGCTCCGCCGGAGGGGGAATCGATCATGGAGGGCTTCTACATCAAAACCATAGCCTCTCCGATGAAGTGTGAGTAGTTTACCATAGACCTTCGGGTCCATAGTTATTAGCTAGATGGCTTCTTCTCTCTCTTTGGATCTCAATACAAAGTTCTCCTTGATCTTCTTGGAGATCTATTCGATGTAATTCTTTTTGCGGTGTGTTTCTTGAGATCCGACAAATTGTGGGTTTATGATCAAGATTATCTGTGAACAATATTTGAATCTCCTCTGAATTCTTTTATGTATGATTTGTTATCTTTGCAAGTCTCTTCGAATTATCATCTTGGTTTGGCCTACTAGATTGATCTTTCTTGCAATGGGAGAAGTGCTTAGGTTTGGGTTCAATCTTGCGATGTCCTTTCCCAGTGACAGCAGGGGCAGCAAGGCACGTATTGTATTGTTGCCATCGAGGATAAAAAGATGGGGTTTATATCATATTGCTTGAGTTTATCCCTCTACATCATGTCATCTTGCCTAATGTGTTACTCTATTCTTATGAACATAATACTCTAGATGCATGTTGGATAGCGGTCGATGTGTGGAGTAATAGTAGTAGATGCAGAATCATTTCGATCTACTTGTCACGGACGTGATGCCTATATACATGATCATGCCTAGATATTCTCATAATTATGCACTTTTCTATCAATTGTTCGACAGTAATTTGTTCACCCACCGTAATACTTATGCTATCTTGAGAGAAGTCACTAGTAAACCTATGGCCCCCAGATATATTTTCCATCATATAAGTTTCCGATCTATTTTATTTTGCAATCTTTAATTTTCAATCTATATCATAAAAATACCAAAAATATTTATCTTATTATCTCTACCAGATCTCACTTTTGCAAGTGGCCGTGAAGGGATTGACAACCCCTTTATCGTGTTAGTTGCAAGGTTCTTATTTGTTTATGTAGGTACGAGGGATTTGCGTGTAGCCTCCTACTGGATTGATACCTTGGTTCTCAAAACCGAGGGAAATACTTACGCTACTTTGCTGCATTACCCTTTCCTCTTGAAGGGAAAACCAACGCATGCTCAAGAGGTAGCAAACCTCGCGGTGGAGCGTTTGCAAGGAACCTTGCGCGTTTTCCCCTGTTTTTTGCCGCCTGTCCACATATAAACAAATAAAAGAACATGAACTCTTCGCTAACCACTAGAAACGATACATCAGGATGCTAAGTTGAAGATGTTTTATAGTTTATATTGATAACCACGCAACAAGCCATGCATGTATAGGACGCATGCAGCCACACATGTACACACGCCAATGCACTAACTCCATCCGATCCAACTCATGTACATACACACACAACATGGAGCACACAACGCACGTACACAACACGTGCATGCACACACACTCGGCCCCAGAATGCATGTGAATAACACACGCATGCGCACACACTCGGCTGCATGGAGGTGTGCGCCATCTGCGGTGACGTCCGGTTTGTCGTGCTACGGCGAAGCTCGCACACAACGGCGCCTACGCATCTCTTGCAGCACCTCTTTGCCATCATTGTTCAACGACTAGTCGGAGACGAAGACGACCGCAACCTCAGCCTTAGAGCTAGCATCGATGGAAAAACATGCATGCTGCACGCACACGAGCACGTACGGAGTGCCCATGACATGGTGCGTCCCCAGTCGCCTCTACTCCTTCTGCGCATGTTGTCTATCAAGGCGGCTGCATGCCTAATTATGATGTGGATGAGATCTTCTAGGACTCAGATGCTGATGAGGAAAATTATGAGATACAAGGTGACGTACACCGTCAAGGTCCACGGTCAAGGGGGCTGCTAAGTGCTAAGTGCTTAGATGTGCTTAGATGAGGTGCTAAGTGCATTAAATGGCTTAGTAACTCAAGTCTTCAATGCATAGGTGCTTTGTTTATTTTTGCTAAGCTTGCTTCATTTAATTAACTATAGACTCAAAACTGTCTTTCCATCGTTTCTTCCTGCAGTCACCAAACTAGTCTCTCTCTTCTTAATTAACTTGCCACATCATATTTTATGCCTACGTGGCAGGCTTAGCAGCTATACATGGTGGAGCACTGGGAGAGGCCAAGGCTGGTCATAGTGGGGAGTAACTTGTACTGTAACATATTACTATGTTACTCTAAACATCTCTATAAACCGGAAAGGAGGGAGTAGTAACATAGACTAGAGTCATATGCAGAGTATGGGAGCACATGATATTTCCCCGTCCGGACCGATCCCAAGTTGGCTTCTCCCCTTCTTGGCCCAACAAAAATCCCCCCCCTCCCGCGCGTGCTTCCCTCCCGGCGCCAGCTGAGCCTGCCGCTCCACATTGATGGCAAGTCAGGGCGACGTGACCTCTCACTGCTTCCGCCATTGAAGCGGCACGCCAACCGAGGGCACCGCCCGCTGCACGCCGGCATTTCAGACTACACAGTGGAGAGTAACTTTAGAGCAAGTACTACAATTAGATGACATAAGCAGGATATAAGGATTTAAATATAGTATTTGTGCTTAGTTGAAGGAGATAAAAGAGGAGAGAGAAGAGAAGCAGATTGTAATCTTATAGCCGGTTGTAGCAGGAGCCCCAACATACTTTGTGAGACAAAAGGTGGGGCCATTATTAATGATATAGTATTTATGCTAAAGGGACTAACGGACGCCTTAATTACTCTGTTTTTGGAGACAAACCTTGGTGGGGCTATTATTGACTTGGACGTGGGGTTTGGGGGCCAAAGGCCTACTATAATACTTGGTCTTACTCGCACGACCGACCTGACATGCTCTACCCTAGCCGCCGTTGTATCATATTGTTTCGCACCGTTCCAGATCTTAGCGCCGCCATGCAATTCTTCTCCAGCCCTCCTTCCGGCGTGCACCGCGAGAAGGGACAGTAGTCCTCTGAACCCCGCCTTTCATGATCCTGTACGGGAGAGGGGCGATCAGGTTTTTGGGGAGCACACTCCTATGACTGCTGCCAGCGACGACTTCCTCAACGTCAGCCTTCTTCCCGACCTCAGTAACGTCTTCATCAACGACATGGGTGACAACATCAACCACAGCGGTTCTGCTCCCGCTGTACAATATGTGATTCTGTCCTCCTGGTTTAGTCCGCATCATTACTTTGATGTTTGCAATTGTCGTCATGATCTATTTACTGCTGATTCGGATTAAATCTCATAGTAAATTGCTCATATATTCAACAATCCAATCCAAAAACCTGATTATAGGCAATTTACTCCGAGTGGTTTTGCTGCGCTTTTGAAGCCGCCTAATTTTAAGGGGGTGCAATATAAAAGGTGGCGCACAAGAGCAGTATATTGGTTTCAGATCATGAACTGCTATGACGCCACTAAGGGTAAGCCTGAGGGCGATCTTAATCCTACACAATAGTAAGCTTTTGAGAACATGGATACCCTCTTCAAAGCCGCCCTGCTAAGTGTTCTTGACGATTCCATTGTGGATTCATATATGTCGTTTGATAGCGGCAAAGACATGTGGGCTGCGTTCGAGGCCACATTTGGGCCCTCGGGTGCTGGCAACAAGTTGTACGTCATGGAGCAATTTTGTGACTACAAGATGACTAATGAGCGCTCTGTTGTTCAGCAGACTCATGAGATACAGTCACTCTCTAAGGAACTTGAGTACTTTAAGTGTGTGTTGTCGGACAAATTTGTTGCTGGGAGCATCATTGCCAAGCTTCCACCTTCGTGGAACGATTTTGCTACTTCTCTGGAAAACAAGAGACATGAGTTTTCTGTTTTGGATCTCATTAGCACTCTTGATTTTGAGGAGAAGGCGAGAGCAAAAGACACACGTGCTTGGATTGCTGAGGGAGCTTATAGTGCCCACATGGTACACGAGAAGAACTTCCAGCCCAACCAGCCACAAAACAACAAGAACAAATCTCAGGGGAAAGGCAAGTTTGATGCAAAGAACAAGCCGTCGCATTCTACCAACTTCAACAAGAATTCTCACAACGGGAAGGGATACAAACCTCAATTTTTGTAGCACCACACAAAATTTATATGGCTGCATCTACCTGCTGTCAGCTAACCTCATGGTGCTCTTGGTATTCCTACAGTCGTAACTAGGTACAATGACCACCGCAAGATGAAATTATCTCATTCGTACGTTGACTTGCTGAATGCAGTGCGGAATGATCATGTCATGTGTGGAGGAGCAAACAAGCAGTGCAGCCGAAGGTGGAAATCAACCAAGGATTTATGAAATTATATATAATCTTCCTCAGGCAGGTCAGTATCCCCTTCGTCCGGATAATCGTGTTTTGTCATGCCGAGCTATTGATATGTGCTACTATTTTGCAACACCGTTTAAGTATAGCTATCGTTTTCCTATCTTTTTAGATTCAGGACAATGAAGATGATTTCAAGGGAACTGCACAATATGGACTCGTGTTGAGTCATCTCTATTGCCTCATGTGTTTGCTGCAAATGTGTCAGCATCAATTGCAAGATGAGGCAGCTAGCTAGCTGTGGAGTTGCCAACATGCTCAAAGTGCTCGCAACATTGAGAAGAAACAAGCATGCCCAGGAAATTAATGCGTGCGCAAGGAGGCCCTTTGCTCCGAGAAGCATCGACCGATTTTCTTTATTTCCACACCTTCTCACTGCTTTGTTTTGGTTATTATTGTATGGTGTATCATTGAGATGCATAAACATGCTGAACTTTTGTTCTTCTGAATGTTAGTATGCATATCATATCTTCTGAAGCTTAGTTTAATGTGATTGTCTGCATCCAGTACCGCATCCTCTAATTTGGTGGATGCCAAGTTGAAAAAGGTTACCGGTGAGTAGCCATAAGCTGGAGGCGTCTCTTTTTTTTCTTTTGAATGGGCAATAAGCTGGAGAGCGTCTCGGGCTGCCTCTAGCACAAGGCCCTCTAGTACGAAAACGGGCAGCCGACTGAGCCGCTACAAAAGCCTATCCATCTTAAAGCCCATTTGTTTTTGTTTTTTGCGAGGAGAAGCTCATATTTCTTGAAGAGGGGGCAATCGCAGGAAAACCCTCTTTCCTCCTTGCTTCCACACATATTCTCTCAAAAAAATATAAAAAAGAAGAAGATGCACACAGATTCGCTCAAAAAAATTAAGAAAAGAAGATGCACACAGAGAAAATAAATCTCCTTAATTTACTCCATAGCCGCCCTATTTAATAGGCCTAGTAACAAACCAGGCGCATGCATTGGCCGGCGGGCACATGCATCCTGCATGCATGGCCAGTCAGCCAAGTCCATGCGCCAGCTCCAATGCAACAACGCAAAAGAAGGAGCGGTTCTAGGGAAAAAGTGAGTAGTTAGTGCAGCGGGCCTTATAAACACGGATAACTCGCTCTCCCGCTTCCGTCTCCCCCCCCCCAATTCCCCCTGCTCCCCAATCTTCTCGTACAGAAAACGCCTGCTCATCTTCTTCCACTCCTACAGAAATCCCCAGCCCTCCTTCTTCCCCAGTCGCACTGCCACTAGGCTCGTGTCTGGCTACTCTGCTCAAACCCGTGAGCTCGGCGCGACGCCCACAAGGAAAATGCAGTTGGCTGGCCCCAGCGCCAAGAAGAGGCTCCCGCTAGCGGTGATGCTGGTTGTAGATCCCGCACCCGGTAGTGCAGGGAGAAGCGGCGAGCCCGCCCCACCCGAATCTGAGGAACCGGTAGAATCTCCGGTGGACCGCATCAACGATCTCCCGGACGTCAACCTTGAGGAGATCATCTCGCTTCTCCCCACCAAGGATTGCTGCCGCACACAAGTCCTCTCAACTCGGTGGCGCCCTCTATGGCGCACCGCGCCCCTCAATCTCGATTGTCGTCAGATATTGGTCCTTCCTGAACTTGATTTCCTCAGAGCCATCGTCTCTTCTCACCAGCAGGGCCCCGTTCAATGCTTCTGCATCCCGACATGCTACCTGCTGTACATACCCGGCCCGGTGGACGCTTGGCTAATATCCTCTGAATTTGGAAAACTCTAGCAGTTTGAGTTGTACCATTACCACAAAAGTTTCATACCACGAACACACCAAGAATTCGTGCCCACACCACCGTTGTCCATCTCGCGGTTTTCCTCCTCTCTCCACACCGCCACCTTCGCCCGGTGCCATCTACCATATGATCTGGTACAAATGCTTCGACTCCCACTGCTAAAAAAACTTTCGCTTGTGGTGGTTTATCTGTTGGAGGCCTCACTACACAGCATCATCCACTCCAGTTGCCCTGCCCTAGAGCGCTTGCTGATTGTTTTGGGAATATAAATCCGTATCAGTTGTCTCCAAATACAGTTGCCTCACCTTAAAAGCATTGGAATTTGTTTTGAAGGACATCAGCTCATCATCGAAGATGCCCCTTCACTTCAAAGGTTGCTCCTTGATAATTGTTATACACCTTCACAAAAAACTGTCGTCTCTGCGCCCAAACTGGAGACCTTGGGTGCAATTCATGACCCATTTAATGATCACAAGGAGTTGATGTTTGGCTCCTCACTTTTTCAGGTATCGTATATTATCATCTACACATTTGTAATCATAAGCTGCATTTTTCATTTGTGCGCATAAGTTTTATATCATCTTGGAGTACACTTTGGGTACTAATATTATGTTATATGCTCAATGAAGAGTTCGTCCATTGATAGCCTATCAATGCTGCTGGATTCTGTCACGATCATATATATCAGAATGTTTAGTTTTGATCTGAACATAATTATGGGCTTGCTGCGATGCTTTCGATCTCTGGAGAATTTATATATAGAGGTGATGATTTCATGCACATTGAAAGCCCGTATATATTGTACTAGAATCAAATGTTCAGCTGTCGTTCTTTCGACATACTCTTTTTTCAGACCTTAACTGTTTTCAATCTTCATGTCTACTTGGGCAGAAAAACATGGAGCAAAACATATAACCAGTCGGTGGCGTAATAAGCACCAGGATTTTCTCAGTGCTCATGACATTCATTTGAGGACAATAACGATGGAACGATATGCATCCAACCAGGTAAACAGAAGCTTTGTCACATTCTTCCCGCTGAATGCGAGGTTACTATTATCCAAAGAGATTTCTCACGGACGAACATGTTGAACAGCAAAAAAAGAAGTTTCAGGTGGACAAATGGGCTTCTAAACATGCTCGGCTTCTATTTACAACAAGTTGTAGTCATCCTGAAATAATTTTTTTTGCATAGGATGTTGATTTTATGGATCAGACAGATCCATTTGTTTGTGACTGCAAAAAAGAGTGGTTGGGTTAGATGTTACTGTCATGTTCAATCTGGGTTTTGTCTAAAAATTTGATGAACAATTAATCCTTGGGCTTTTGTACCATTTGTATGCTTGAGTTGCATGTTGTTGCCCTCGTACTCCCCTCCACCTGCCACTACACTGCCGCATCTTCCACGGCTGCCGTTCATTCCTGTCCGAGGCCTCGCCATCGTTCTCCGCCTTGGTTCGCTCTCTGTGCCTGCTGCCGTCTGGCGGTGCCAACATGGTCAACTACCAAGAGGAATCAGGAGATGATTGTACGTGGAGAGGCTGATAGTAGGGACCCACTAGGGTCATTGCATTTCGCAAGCAAGTGCCTCGTTATTACAAGCCAAAAAAATACTTCCTCCTAATTGTTTGACAACTAGGTCCCACGCCATTGTCAGTGTAGTCAATAAACGAGAAAATTACACAACGAGCGGATAACACCAGGGACCCAACAGCTCGCCCGGTTGTTTTTTAGTTTCAGAGACGGATCTCAACTGCGCACTGTACGGGGGTTGTGGCCCGTCTAGCCCACGCTTATGCTTTTATTAAGCACATGACGAGCTCAGTTGATATTTTTTTCTTTCTGAAAATGGCTAGCCCAGTTCTTTTTTTTGGAGAATACCAAAACCGAGGCCTACTTGCTTTTCTCAGCCCTGCTGGGCTGCAAATCTTTCAAGACGAGGAGAGATGTAAGTAGTAAGACATGGGCTTCCCCAGAAAATGGGCTATAATTTGTAAGAAATGGGCCATAAATTTTTAAACCAAAGCCAACCGGCAATTGCATTAAAATATCATTTTTTCAGGATTTCTCTACTCTCTACTCTTATAAAAACCAAAGCCAGCTGGCAATTACATTAAAATATCATCTTTTCTCCCACAAGATAAACTACTCATACAAATGCATCTTGATGTTCCGTGCAACGAATGGGCATCTTGCTAGTTAAGATTCTAAATTTAATTCATTTTTTGCGGAGAATTGTTTTTTGAATTTATTTTGTTATAATTTTTAAATTATTTTTAACGTGACTCGAAATTTCGTGGTTAAAAGAGTTCAGACCCCACCGAAATATGCAAAATTTCGTTGAATTTTTTAGCAGTGCCCAGAATATATGGTCTGTAATGCTAATAAAAAGAATATGGGCTTCAAATATCCTTAAGAATTAGCAAATGGGCTGTAAATTATTGAAAATAATGGCTAATGGGTTGTATCTGTTTTTCACAGATTTGGAGGCTGACTTCTAGGCCTACTAGGTTGACGATGACGCTGTCCTAAATTTTTTTTTGACGTGTACGCAAGGCTTTGTCAACTTAGTCAACACACAACAGTGACTGTTAGATGTCCATCCAATAGCCACCGTGCTTCTTCAATCTCTGATCTTCCTGCTCCAGCCACCCAAACCAGTACCGGCGGGACTGCCTGCTCCCTCCTCCCGTGGTCGGCTGTGCTGCCGCCAGGCCATCCCTCTAACCACCCACACATCCTGTTATTTTCCGGCAACGTCAGCCTCACCCCGCAGCCGACCAGTCAGGGCTCGTACTCCCCTCAGCGTGGGCATCCGCTGCGGTGGCTTCACCGGCTCCGGGTGGTTCCCTTCCTGGGCCTCGCCCTCGTCCACCGCATTTGTGCTCTTGGCGCGGTGATGTCAACATGGTCAACAGACAACAACCATCGGAAGGGGCTGACAGTAGGGGCCCACACAGGGAAATGCCTCCTTATTATGCGCAAAATAATGATTCCTCCACCTAATAGCTGGGACCCACCGGAAGGGCCTCTGTATTTCGTGAAAAAACGCCCCCCCCCGTTGTCAGCTCAGACCCACCGGAAGTGTGTCCTTATTATGCACAAAAATATGAATACTCCCCCTGCTAGTTGGGACTCACCTTGGTGGAAGGCTGACTTGTGGGCCTACTAAGTTGACGGGGACGGAGGGCTTTGTCAACTAAGTCAATATGAACGATTCTAGCTCCAGTGACCGTACGATGTCCATCCAACGGCCGTAGTGCATCTTCAACCTTTGGTGTTCGTGCTCCAGCCGCCCAAAGCAGTGCCGGTCATGCCGCATGCTCCTGCCTCCCATGGCCGGCTGTGCTGCGCGGAGGCCTCACCACCCCCTACTATTCCCACTGCTGGCCAGGCTCTGCAGTAATGGCAGCCTCACACCACAGCCGGACCAGTGAACCTTCATACTCCTCTCCGCGTGGGCTTCCACTGCCGCGTCTTCCCTGGCTCCGCGTCGTCCCCTTCGTAGGCCTCGCCGTCGTCCACCACCCTGGTGCTCTTGGCATGGCGTGGTTAATGTGGTCAAGGAACAACTTCCATCGGAAGAGTACTGTACGTGGAGAGGCTGACACCTAGGTCCACGGCGGCCGCAAGGAAGTGCGTCCTTATTACGCGCAAAATAATTATTCCTCCACCTGACAGCGGGACCCACCGGACGGGCCATCGTATTTCATGAAAAAAATGTTTCCCCCACTGACTGCTGGGACCCACCAGCTACATCTTCGCATGCAAGGAAGTGCGTCCGGGCAAAAAAAAAACGATTCACCCCCCTGACTGCAGGCACCCACCAGCTACATCTTCTCACACAAGGAAGTGTCTGATAGTCGGGACCCACCCGGTCGAAGCATACGTAGTGTTGTCATTCTGGTCGCGAACGTGTACGTACATACTGGTCAATGTAGAGGCACGCACGTGTCGTAGTAGAGGCGCGCATGTAGCATGTACATGTACGTACAACAGCCAGTGTGCAAGAAAGAAAATACGGCCACATACGTACATACGGGCGGGGTCTCGAACGCCTACTCGCGCATACGTATGGCCAGGGCTCGTGTACATGGCTGGCTCGGAACGGAGAAACAACGTCGTCGCCGTGTTCATGGGGAGCCAACCGGTTGGGTCGGAACGGAATGCGTCGTCATGTCATCGGGAGGGCTTGGACGGAACAACCGATGGAACCGAGGCCTTGCGTACCGTAGAATGGAGGATACGGCCTTGTGTTCGACTGGCCACGTTCGAAATGGGATCCTGTTCATCGGGAGGGGTCTGGCGTACCGCAAAACGGAGGAAACGGACTTGTGTTGGACCTCCTACGGTCGAAACGGGGTCCTGTTGATCGGGAGGGGTGTGGCGTACCGCAAAACAGAGGAAACAGACTTGTGTTGGAGCGCTACGGTCAAAACGAGGGTCCTATTCATCGGGAGGGGTGTGGCGTACCGCAAAACGGGACTCCACGGGATATTGTTCATCTCCACCGTCGACCTCCTCCAGCCTCCACGGGCTACTGTTCATCCACCGTCGACCTCCTCCAGCCTCCACCTGCGACTGTTCATCCACGGGCTCCTGTTCATCCAGCCTCCACCGCATGCTACTCCGCCGACTACTGTTCAACCAGCCCTCTCCACGTGCTCCTGTTCAACCACCCATCCACGGGCTATTGTTCATCCAGCCCTCCATTGTCTACTGTTCATCCAGCCCTCCACGGGGTTGTCCTATTCATCCAGCCCTCGACGGGGTTTTGTTCATCCAGCCCCAACCGGCTCGATCGATCGGGGTCCTGTTCATCCAGAGGCAACACCACGGGTCCTGTTCATCCACCCCCACCGGGAACTGTACATCCAAACCCCCCAGCAATGCTCACTGTTCATCCAAACCCCCCCAGCAAAGGCTCACTGTTCGTCCAGGGGCAGCATCTATCGGCTTCAGTTAGCAGCAGTAGCAAAGGAAACACTCAGGTTCAGTAACGTAGCTAGTGCAATCGCTCGGGTTCAGTTAGAGCCCAACGCCTCGCTCGGGTTCAGTTAGAGCCCAACGCCTCGCACACACGTGCGTACATGTATGAGAGAAACACGCATCGCTCAGCCCCCGACCACCCACCATAGCCGGGAACTTCCCGAAATTTTCCTCGCCCTCGCTTCTACCACAATTTTTTCCGTCATGGATGGCCCAAAGAATGTCATGCAGCTGCATCTCCGGCCCGCCCAGGACGAAAAGCCCATTTTCTGCATGATTTTTTGTCATAGAAGTAGGAGCCCACCACATCTATGATGATACCGGGTTTTGTCACAATTATCATCATAGAAGTGTCATAAGTATGACAAAAAAATTTCGTTCGGCCCCAAATGTCATGGATGTTTCTTTTTTTGTAGTGACTATGTGGTGGACATGGTGCTTTGTCAACTAGAAGTGGGTTACTATCCGCTGGGGTTGCAGTTAGACGGGTTGTAGCTGGTTCTTTGCCCAACGGTGTAAGTGTGCAATCTGGAAGAGTCTCGATTATGTGTGGTGGGGCTAGTTTGTGGGCTAGTACAACCATGGTTCTATCTGCATCGACGGGTAGCACTGTCTTTTGTGAAAAATGGGTTTTTGCTCCCTTAGATACTGCCATCACTCCCTCCAATTCAAATGGCTGGTAAACAAGAAAAGAAATTGAACGTACAGACATTGTATGATAGACAGATGTGGTAATTCACATATATGTTATCTAACCAAACAGGACAACATGACACAATTTCGCATATATGATGCCTAACTAAAGATGATAGCATGACACAGTTTCAGATATATGATGGACAACTTAATAGGATATAATGGCATAATTCAACATATGATGAGTATCTAAACAGGATGACATGACAAAACTATATGATGTCTTTCTAAAATAGGTTGGGATGAAATAATTCACATACATGGTATCTAAGTATACATGATGGCATGTCATAATTGACATAATTGATTCATATACTAAGCAGCTGGCACTCGCATGTATGATCTCTAAACTAAGTAGATGAAATTCAATATTGTGCATATGATGTCTAAACTAAGCAATGCAAGACACCATATGCATGATATGAGAAATATAAACATTGCGACTTAGAGCATACACCTCAGGTGGGATATATGACTGGTCATCTGTCTCTGAATCCTCCTCTGAGGAGCTCCATATAACCATCAAGATATATGATTCAACGGGTACCATTGCCTGCTCTGAAGACCTTGTTTTCACTCTAGATTTTTCCATAACCGGCTCAAATGGCTGATACACATGAAGAGTAGTTCAATATACATAGATTGTCGACAAATGGAATACGTAATGATAAAAAGATGGCATGAGATAATTCACATATATGATGCTTGGCTACATGGCGGTGCATAATTCACATATATGATAACTGGCTGAAAAACATGGCATTGCATAATTCACATATCTGATATAGAAAGCAAACAGGAGGCATTCACACAAAGCATGTCTAATCTAAGCAGATGGTATGGCAATGCAAGACAACATATGCATGATATGAGCAATATAACCCTGCCAAGTTAGAGCATGCACCTCGGGAGGGGGGGGGGGGAATATGACTGGTCATCCGTCTCTGAATCCTCCTCTGAGGAGCTATCTGTAACCAGCAAGAAATCTGCATCGATAGGTAGCACTAACTGCTCAGAAGACCTTGTTTTCACTCCAGATTTTCCCATGACCGACTCAAATGGCTGATGCACAAGAAGAGTAGATGGATGTATGACAAATGGAATACATTATAAAAAAAATATGGCACGATACAATTCACATATACGATGACTGGCTAAACAGGATGGCATTGCATGATTCACGTATATGATGCCTGGCTAAAGAAGATGACATTACATAATTCCCATATACTCCCTCCGTTCCTAAATATTTGTCTTTTTAGACATTTCAAATGGACTACCACATACGGATGTATATAGACATATTTTACAGTGTAGATTCACTCATTTGCTCCGTATGTAGTCACTTGTTGAAATCTCTAAAATTTTACGAACGGTGGGAGTATGATATAGAAACCAAACATGTGGCATTCACACAAAGTAAATCTGAACTAAGCTGATGACATATAAGATGTATAATGTAAGCAATGCGAGGCGCCATATGCATGATATGACCAACATCAGCATGCCAGGTTAGAGCAAACACCCCGGGTGGTAAACAGGAGTGGTCGGCTCCCTCTGAATCCGCATCTGAACAGTTATCTTCCTCTAGAATACAATCTGGAATGGCGGGAGGGGGGGCACTTCGCCCACCATGGAGCGACGTCTGCATGACATTATATTCCCATGCAACGGTCTTCTCTTTTTCTCTACATGTTCAATACGATTGTGTACAATATCTGACATGCATAATAAAAAAATAGTTAGATTTTGTAAGGCCTAAGGGGTGCATGCAAAAATCAAGACTGATGGTAGCAAACGAGTGGATGGGTCCAAAACTAATGATAGCAGGTAGAGTATAGCTTTAGTTTAAAAAGATAGACAATGGATCATCTATTGTTTGTTGCCCACCCAACATGAACCACATAGAAGACCCGAGATGAACCAGATAGTAGACAGATACTATTCGTTGCTACCTCGATATGAGACCCATGGGCATTTTAAAACTCAAGTTTGAATGATAAAGTAGCAGGTAATAATAACCGATGTATAACGTAAGCAAACACGAAAGACTGAGACCTCTCTTCCGGAACTGTGTAGTCCTCAGGTTCATCTGCTCAGTTGATGATGGTAATGCAGTTGGCGTGGCTGCCGGCAACGGGGAAGATGATCTGAGGCGGCGAAAGAAAGTCTGCAGGGGGAATCTCTACTGCAGTGAACGCTTCCGTCGATGGTGCATCTCAGGTGGGGTGGATGGCGGCACGACAGGAGCAGGAAATAACACACATAGTTTTGTTTGACGCCTATCTGAAAATGAAGTAAATCTATAAGGGCTCCTTAGAATTGGAGGATTCTATACCAGGGACAGGAAAAACACAGGAATAGGACAGGAATGCACATGCAAAACAGAGCATTTGGAAACATAGGATTTCAGTCAACCTGGGTGTTTGGTTCACATGAATTGGAAGAACACGGGATTGGAGAAACATGGTCAAATTAAAGTCAAACCACGTGAAAATGAAAAAAATAAGAATCTTATTATGCCAGTAATGCAATTAGTTCTGTTCTTCATGCATATTAAATTGAAAAGGACGTCCAAGTGAATATTAAAATTCCTACGTTTTTTCTTTGAAAGAGACACCAAAGGAAAAAAATCCTCCAGTTTTGCTTTGCTCCACTCCTTCTAACCAAATGCACGAATAGCAGTACCATAGTAGTTCCATAGCAAAGGATCCCTGAGGGATCGACATGAATGCAGAGTAACAAAGTGATGAGACAAGTGTACAACCTCTTTGGCATAGCCTTGTGGAACTCAGCATCATTGGGTTGGACGTGGAGGATGGTGATGCTGGTGTGACTGTCGGAGACGGGGAAGAAGATCTGAGGCCTCTAGAAACGGCACCGAGGGTACTGCTCCACTGTGATGGACGGTTCCGTCGTTGGAGCAGCTCCGGTGAGGTGTACGGCGGCGAAGATGAAGCAAGACAAGACAGACGTTAATCTGAAGTGGGACTCTAATATCATCTGTAATAGATGATATAAAATACATCACCAAAAAGTGCTAGATGTAAAATGCATCAGCCGCGCCACGACCGCTCCGACAGATGCTGTAAGTACTGTTCAGTCTGAACTTAACTGAAGAAACTGAACTTTACAATCGAAACTAAATTTTACTGTCGAAACTAATCGAACTAGTAGCAGAGCATTGCAATAGATGTTTAGGGCATTTGAGCACTAGTAGCAGAGAAGCAGTGATCTAAATCAGCAAACACTCGAGCAGGGAACACACTAGAAGAGACCAAGTCGTGTAGTAGCACCGCGAGCGAGTGCTAAAGCAGCAACTCCTGTAGCTGCCGAAGGTTGTGCAACAACAGCAGCGTGAGCGAGAGCAAGAGCAGAGCAGCAACACGAACGAGAGCAAGAGCGGAGCAGCAGCGCAACCGACAGCAATAGCAGAGCAGAGCAGCAGCACGAATGAAAGCAAGAGCAGTGCAACAGTGCGACCGACAGTAAGAACAGAGCCGCAGCGCGAGCGAGAGCCGGAGCAGCAGCAGCAGCAGTAGCAGCACGAGCGAGAGCCGGAGCAGCTGCAGCTAGTGCCGGTGTGGAAGTCGCCACTAAGGAAGCAACGACATGGGGGAGAGACGTCGTGGATGAGGTGGCCGGCGACGGTGCCATCGATGGAGACCCGCCATGGCTTCTTGGTATTGAGCACTAGCAGTCCCGTGAGATCGAATAAAAGATAAAATGCCGCAGTGAGTGCAGAACCTCCTTCGTGGTGCCGAGTTGGCCTCGGCTTCATCTGAGGAATTGGTGAGGGTGCTGCGGTTCCGGTGAGGCAGGTCAAGACGGTGCTGTGGGGATGGAGGTGGCGTGATAGACGAGGCAAATGTCGGGGCAGCTCCTTGGAGGTGGAGGACGGGGCGGCTGATCCGGCGGGACGACGATCTCGACGACGGGTCCTCATCCGGTGCGGTTGATGAGGGAGGGCGAGCTGTTACGGTGGACGACGTAGTCGGGGAAGAGTCTCCGGCTGGGTGGCGGTGGGGAGGCCGACGGAGGAGCATGGGGTTTCGCGGGATTTGGCGGCCTCGGTGTATGAATGGGGGGAACGAAGGGGAAGGGAGGGGGGCCATGGCTTAGGGACGCGCTTGTCCGAAATGTAAGGTAAGTTACGAGCGTACCCCCACCGGTTTTGACACCGCGACGTCGAGCTTCATTTTCGGCTGAGGGTAGAAGGGGGATTTCACGTGTCTGGTCTCGGGACCGATTTCGGATGAGGAGGGAGTTTTCGCGCGCGTCGAAATCTTGGGATAACAAGGCACGGCGCGGGTTGAAGAGGCGAGAGTTTCAAAGCAGGTGAGACAAAGATACTCGATCTTGAAAATTTCGGGATAACAAGGTGCAGATTCCTTGTTCGGCAAAACAAACTTAACGTGTACAAAAAAACAATTCATACAAGACACAAGGGAGTCATGTCCCCTTTTACTATATTTCTATAAATGACATTGAAAAAACTACAAGGAAAATGTAAAAAAAATTGGGAGAACAAGATTACCATGTACAGTACCAAATCAATTCGCACTTCCCGCAACAACAACAAGAAACAAATCAATTCCCACCAAAAGAAAGAGTAATATCCCTTTTTATATGATTACAAATGCCTGGATCTTGAATTTCAATTTTTGAATCCACGTTATGTTGAATTCGAATATATTGTTAGGTGACCTTGCGGTTTATAATTGATGTAGTCATACATTTTGATCTTCCATCATATATGAACATTTTACTCCACCTTGTGAACATATATATTGTCGTCTACCATATGGACTAAATTTGAATCAATTTTCCTTATTTGAATACGATTGTTGTCAAGTTATACAATCATTTAAATATTATCTTGATAACGAAAAACATGCATATAGAAGTAATCATATTTCACTATGAACTGCATGTACCATACGATCTCTAATTCAAATATTTGTATCCACTTTATGTTGAATTCAAATCATAGTACACTGGTCTAGGTAGCGAGATGTTCGGGATAATCTAAACTCTGTTTTCATATGTATAATTTTTGGTTGAATTGGGACAAGTTTTGGTATAAGCTTCTTGCAAAACCGGAGATTCTCTCAACAAGCCTCGGGTTCCGAGAGGGAACATGTCACCTGTGTGTGCGAAATGATATACGCTGCCTCCCCCTGATTTTCTTTACAGAGGCAACATAGAACTATATGAGTGCCCTGTTAAATTTTGGAATTATCCTGTGTTCATTTGGTATTTTTATACATTAATTGAGCTTCTGGGCATTTAATGTGCATAATCCAAATTTGAACTGCAGGCACATGCTCCGGTGCACCAAAGTTGGTTGAAAAATCACATGTGTGTCCTTAGTTGAATTTCTAGGTCCCATGCAAGAAATGAGAATGAAATTCAAACATCTGGGCGTCGTGACTCGACCGAGAACATCGAGAAACTTGGATTTTAAATTCATGTAAATCCAAAACTCGCGTGAAAATCATGAAACTTGGCATGGTGTCATGTCATGGCACTAACATGTTGTGGTAAAAAATTGGGCCGATTTGGAACAAGTTTTGGTATACGGGGCATTTGATATGCCCACCAGCCCGCCAAAACGACGACATGCCAAAATTTTGGGGAAGGAAATAGCCACCGGAACTCGCCCCGCTAGTGGGAATCAAACGGCTGGCAAAGTTAGCTTGTGAGCAAAACTTGGCTGTGATCCAAGCACTGGCCCAACCTGTGGTCAATGAACGCACAAATGTTTGGAAGGTCAGCTCTGGGGTGCTATCCAATGCAGCCATACAGCTTCTTGCAAACGAAGCTTTCTCTCATAAGGCTCGTGGTTTGAGGAGGGAATGTGCGCACTTTGAAGTGCGGAACGATATAGCCGCTGCCCTTGAGTTTTTTACAAGGCAAATAGAACTAATTGAGTGCATGTTAAATTTTTTTGGATTTTCCGGTTACGTTTGGCCTTTTTTATACATTAATTGAGTTTCTGGTCCTTAATGTGCATATTCAAATTTGAACTACAAGAACTTGCTCCCGTGGACCAAAGTTGGTTGAAAAATCACATCTGTGTCCTCGGGTGAATTTCTAGGTTCCATGCAAGAAATGGGAATAAAATTCAAACATGTGGGCATCGTGGCTCGGTCGAAAACATTGAGAAACTTGGTTTTAAAATTCTTGTAAATCCAAAACACGCCTGAAAATCATGAAACTTGGCATGGTGTCATGTCATGGTACTACCATGCTGTGGTAAAAAAAATTGGGCGAATAGGAACAAATTTTGGTATAAGCTTCTTGCAAATCGGAGCTTCTCTCAAGAAGGCTCGTGGTTCTGAGAGGGAACGTGTCACCTTTGTGTGCATAATTCAATTTGAAACAAGCACATGCTCCAGTATACCAAAGTTGGTTAAAAAAATCACATGTGTGTCCTCGGGGCAAATTTCTAGGTCCCTTTCAAGAAATGGGAATGAAATTCAAAATTCTGGGCGCCATGCCTGGGCTGGAAACATTGAGAAACTTAGTTTTTTAGTTTCTGTAAATCCAAAACACGCATGAAAATAATGAAACTTGGCTTGGTGCCATGACATGGCACCAACATGCTGTGGTAATTTTGCTGTCTGATTTGCGAAGGCGCACACATTAACAATCAACAAAGTCATTTTGGAACAAGTGTTGTCACATTACAATCGGAAACACAAGTATTATTGAAACCATGGACGTTCTATTTACCATTTACGTGCCACCACGAGTCCCCTTTTTTATTAGCTAGTAGGCACCGCGCAGGGGTCAGAGGCGTGCGATCAGACCCCTGCGCGTGCTTATTGGGAGGAGAGCCCTTTGACCTCCATCTGCCGTCCACCTCTCTCCCAAGGTCTCCATTAATGGTGCCCAAGCCTCTGTTTAATGGCGTGGCTATGTCTCACTCGACTGAGATTTAAGAGTGAAAAAAGAAAATCTGAAAGCATGGATCTTGATGTCAGATCCGACGGACCTATATAGAATCTACTGCGACTTATAGCAAGACTGATGAATATATAAGGACGACGACAGTGGATAATAATTGTCTTACATAATTAGGAAGATAATTAAAAAGCCATATGCAGTTACGCCCGAAATACACAAGGGCAAAAGAAGAAGGAAGACAATGATTTGGCTCACTGATCTCTACTTTCTTGATGCGTTGCTGCAGGCCGCGGGAACTAGTCTCCACGGTGAGCGGCGATGAGCTCTTTCGTGTCCTCAAGACGCTGCTTGAGAGCATCCACGGATTCCTCTACCAGCGTTTGGTGCTCGATGCGGAGCATGTCATTCTCGTCCATAAGTTTCTTGACAATGACGCCGGTCCTCTTCAACAAGGCACTGGTCTCCTCCTGCTGGTCTGCACTTCGGACGATCTTCGCCCTCAGTAGGTCGTGCTCGGCCCGGAGCCTCTCATTTCCCTCCCTTAGTTGTCGAATGATGCCGGTAGCCTGTTCAAACGAGGCTTTCATGTCGTCCTGCAACCTCGCCCAGTCGGAGTTCTGATCCATCTGGCTATGGATGATCGCATGCATGCGCCTATAAGAGCGTCGCCTACCCACGAGACATTTTCCCAGGACACCCACGGCACGGCGGGACATCTCTGCTGCATTCGTGGCGCGGCAGGACATCTCTGCTGCTTTCGCGGCACGGCCGGACCAGTTTGCCGCATCGACGGCACGGCAGGACCTCCATGCTGCTTCGGCGGCGCGGTAGGACTCTGTGCTGCTACTTCCGTGCGGCGGGACATGTCGGCGGCTTCCATGGCGAGGCGGGACATCTCTCGTGCTTCCGCTTCCATGCTCGCCTCTCCCTGGTGGTAATCTCTCGACCCAGAACTCACGCTGGCCATGGCAGACGCAAGGGAAGGATGTTGAATGACTTGTTTGTTTTTGTGGATGAGGAGTTGAGGAGGAATGTGCAGTCATCTTGGCATAGTAGTATTTATAACCGAGTACTAATATGCTCCTAAGTGGGAAACCGTTTAGGTTGTGATCAGTGTGAACAGGTTTGCAATTAAATATAGCGTCGTAGTAGCAGTAGTTTAGAATGTGACGATACGCAAGCTCAAAATTTATTGACGGTTCTAGTTTAGAAGTGCGGCACTATTCAAAGATAGCGTAACATGGGCACATGTTCTCAGTCGTGGTGTAGCATATGCCATGGTAGTTCTTTTTCTACTACTATGTACGTGCAATAACTGGCACCGTCGGATACATATCTTACGGTTATTGGGGCATTCGACAGGAATAGCCGCGTGGCGAGCTATAGACTAGTCTTTTTTTTCAGACGCATTACACCTATGTCTTGGGACTTCTCGCACGCACCATCTCTAGCTCCCTAGGTCGATGCCACCCACATACACTTGTACTCTGAGTCTAGTACGTTATACAGGAAGAGAAGAGGTTCACGCACGCACACGTCCTCTCTCATACACACATCTGTAGCTACGAATTGTAGTGTTCTCAACCATCCGTTTGGCTCTATCATAGGTTTCACATTTCTCCTTGGCCTTGATATTGAGAAGTTTAATACATGGAGGCTAAGCTGGAGGCGCGAGGTTTTGGTTAATGTGCGGGCCACACACGGCACCAACACGACACGAGCTTCTTCTTCCTGGTACGCAGTCCGGTGAGTTGTCCGACACAACCAGGCCCTGCTTGGTATCTGCGCCTCAACTTATGCACAGAGAAATCAGGGTCGGAGGGAGTACTACTAGTAGTAGTACTACTTGGATGTGTTGCGTCAACTTGCACAAGTATGAAACACTTCGTGAACAAACAAGCATATAAGCTCCCTCCGTCCGAAAATACTTGTCATCAAAATGGATAAAAAGGGACGTATCTAGAACTAAAATACGTCTACATACATCTCCTTTTTCCATTTTGATGACAAGTAGTACTTCTTACCCAAAGGAACTTTATATCTAACAGACACAAAATATCTGTTCGACTGTTGGAAATTACTGATCTGATGTCGAAGTAATTGTTGCATTGCCACCAAAACCCAACATCTCTTAAGCTAAAGTAGATCGAGCTAATCCCTATATCAGCATATTACTAAGATAAACAGAAGGCACTGTAGAAACATTTAGGACGTGAGCTTGTCAATCTTAATGTGGAGGGACACCAGCTTAGCCCCGACCAGCAGCTTGGGTGAAATTGTGAAGAGGGTCAGCTCCTGCATGGCGGTGTTGTGATCCTTGCTGCTTGTCACCTCCATTTCCACCTTGACAGCGTCGGTCGTGCCTTTGGGCTCCCCCGGCGGGCCGTTCACCCACAGCTTGGCCACGTAGTGCAGCAGTGGGGATGCCCCCACTCTAATGTAGACGATCGACATGGCGATAGGCGCGCCGATGTCGAGCACGCCACCGACCAAGAAAAACGCATGGCTGTCCTCCTCTACGAACAACAAGAGTCGTGGCTCCGATAGTGGCACTTGCAGCTGGAGCACCTTGCCGTACGGGATCCTGTGCACGGGCATGGGATGCGCGGTGCTGATGTGGTGGTAGAGCGCTGGCGGCAGGCCTTCGTAGCCGCAGACGGGCACGGGGCATTTGCAGGGCGCGAGCGGACACATGCTCTGGTGATCGCCGAGCTTGTGGTAAGTGACGTAGAGCCCACAACATTCATGCGGGCACTCAACCCTCACCGACAAAAGGACGGCATCCACCGCGTGTTCCGCAGATCGAAGCCACCACCACGCTCGCACTTCTAGCACTACCGCTTGGTTCCCTGGGCGCTCGAAGCGGCAGTCCGCACAGGCCAGGTACCCTCCCTTGCACTGCACAAATCAATCGAACAACACATTAATCAAGAAACCTGCACCTTGCTCGATCAGCCGAACGGATGAGGTGTATTCGAACCTCATACACTGGAGGCTTCAAGGGGCGGAGGCACAAGGGGCAATGGAGCAAGGTGAGGTCCATCGGTAAACACATGCAAGTATCAAAAGCAGAGTCACGGCATGCATGCATGCGTTGTAATTAATGCATCGATAAACGCAAATTATTGATATATAATGAGTGCAGTGCTTTGATGTGTCACGTCAACTCATACAAAAATGGGAAATTTGATTATCCTCTCCCTCGCAAACTGAGCTCCGGTGCCTTAACTACACTTGCCTTTGGTTGTATGACAGGTTGGCCACCCACCTTTTGGGTGCACCTGTCATACACGCAAAGGTAGGAGCACTATATCAATGAAGCTGCGTGCCTCCCTTGCCCATGAGCGTGGTGACTGGCAGGACTAGGAGAAGCTTTCGCTACACGCTCTCTCTCCCGCACGCGGTGGACATGCAATAGTTCAATCGGTGTCAGATGGCCAGAAGCGTATTGTAGTACTCCTTCAGTGCAGTAGTACTCCATCATTGTTCGACTTCTCGAAGAGGCGAAGAACCAAGCGCAGCCCGGACGCTCATGTGGCAGTTTCATGGGTAGAGTAGTCTAGGATAGCTTGTACCGTGCATGTAAGCTTAAAATCTTGGGGGTCGACTCCATGTTATGTGGCCGTCTCGAAGTTTTTTTAAATTAAAATAATCTTTTGGCCCTACCTGTCATCCTGGTGATTATAGTTTGCATGCTCATCTAGTCAAGACAGGAATATATATTTTAATTTGTGGTGGGTAAATGTTAGAGGTTGCAGCAAATATACTGTACACTGCGGTTCTTTCAGCCAAGTTTAGAGGCAAGCATGTGGGGCCAGTGTTATGATGTTTCGCATCAACTCGTACAATGAGGAGAAGCTTGATTTTACTACTACACGCCTTCTCCCTCGCCCATGCGCGCGGTGGCTCGTAGACGAGGACATGCTTTTGCTTATAGTACTACAACAAGCTATCCCTCCCGCCCGCAGTGGATGGACATGCAGCAGTGGATTCGATACTGTAGAAGCAGTAGTAGTAACATCATTGTTTGTCTTCTCGAAGAGGCGAAGAGCCAAGCGCAACCCGAACATGGCAGTTGCGAACCTTGGAGCACGCATATAGCCAGGCTCTTGCATGAGACAAAAATGCTATGTGAGCCCACTATTGTAGTACGTACTTGCTAGTATAGCCATGTAAACTAGAAAGGAGTATTTGCCTTTCTAGAGATTTCAACAAGTGACTAGACTACACCGAGACGGAGTACATATGGAGCAAAATGAGTGAATCTGCATCGTAAATAAATACGTAGTTCTCGCGTTTTCCTCTCTGCGGTGCACAATATTGAGTATATTGACTAGTCTCTTTTTTACACGCATTTACGTTTTTTTTAACACAGTACAGACGCAAGCGCTCATATACACGTGCATACACTCACCCCTATGAACGCACACGCGCACACCCTACCCCTATGAGCACCTCCGAAAGACTGAGCCGACACTATCATCTTGAAATTTACAAAGTCACCATAGGCACCTCGTCGTCGACGGGAACGTCTCCTGACACGTGATAGACGCGAGCGGCAATTGCCCCCATAGGAGCTTGTGAATGCCAAGGAGGGAGAGGGTAGCGGTTCCCGAGATGTTGAACGGTCAATGATGCATCCTCAATTACATGCATAGGGAATTAATTGGAGAAGCATAATAGAGCCAGCATGATATGTATGCAACAGAGTTCGGACTCTCATATAAAGGCGCCCCACCACTCCAATCCATCTACTCCTAGTCTCTGCGCAACACTGCTCACTCCAATCCAACACCAAGTGACCAGAAGCCACAAACACCTATGGAGGCGATGGACGCGAGCGGAAGTCAGCTGTGCCAAATCATCCAAGGCGCTGGCCTGTGGCCCCATACCGCGTAGTGTTTCCAGATGGTGTTGGCGACCGCCGGCATCGTAGCCCTCCCTGACGCCGGCTTCGCCTCTCGCATGTACGACATGATGGTCAACTCCATCCGCAAGTTCGCCACTGTCAAGAAGAAGACGGATGACCTTGCCGTACTACTCCAGCCCACGCGCTCAAGCTCCTCATTGCCCACCACCCTCATCGTCCTCCATGGTGACAAACTCTTTCAAGCCCTTGTGGCCCTGCAGGTGCCGGAGGTCGCGACGAAGAATGTGCACCTCGAGGCCGCGCTCGCCGCGCAGCGCCTTGCCATGCAAGAAACCATCGACCTGCACATCCACGTCTACGAGGAAATTGTCCACATAGGACACTACAAAGCAAGCGAAGACAGAAAGACATTGGTCTTCTTCCAGCGACTGGAATCTTTGGACGCCATTGTTCAGAAGCACGTCGACCTGGCCACGAAAGCCGCTGCTACTTAGCCGCCGTTCGGTGGGCCGACGCCCTGAGTCGAGGAGGTGGACGTCGTCGATGGATGCTTCTCTTTTTCTTGCCTCTTGTAACTATCACTGCATCGCCTCATGGCCTTAATGTTTTATTAGTATAGTACTCCCTCTGTTCCCAAATATAAGTCTTTCTAAAGATTCCAGCAAGTGACTACATACGGAGCAAAATGAGTGAATCTACACTCCAAAATATGTCTACATACATCCGTATGTTGTATTCCATTTGAAATAGTATCTAAAAAGACTTATATTTAGGAACGGAGGGAGTATATGGCATTTTTATTCTAGTCATAACATTTTCACTGTGAGGTGGGGCCGCAGTTGAGCAAACCCACCCCACCCACCGGGCGTCAGCTGAGTTTAGAATTAGAAGAGAGAAACAAGGGAGGAGAGCTAGCTGTAGCATGGACGCTGTTGTCAGATGGGACTCATGTTGATAGAATAGGAGTACTGAGCACTTGTACCTCTTTTTTTAGGGAAAAAATAGTCGTATGTCTAGTACCACTAGTTGGGTGAGTGTGACCTATAGCTGTCATCACTTTAGGTCTCCTTTTTGAACCGCAGCTATGCTTCACAGTACATATTTTTTCATGCATTTATCCTCCTATATGTACTCCTAGGCTATTTCCACGTGCTCCCTTTCGTCAACATGTGGGACATAGAGCATCTGGGTCATAGTGCATGCACGACTCGGAGCATATGTCGGGGTACTTTACATTTCAGACCTCATGAATTACATGCAAACCCCCCGCAGAAGAATAAATAAAATAAATGAATTACTACATGAAACCGGATTATTTTCATAGAAACCGGAGCACGTTCATTAAATTTTGGACATAACACTTTTGTAAAAAATGACCAGACCTACACCAGTATAAGGGCCTCTTTGATTTTCCCGCAAAAAAATGCCCCTTTGATTCGCAGGATACTGAAAACACAGGAATGGGGAAAGTATGATGGCGATGAACCGAGACGAGGAGAACTCTAACTCAGTTAGAGGTTAGAGTTAGATTCTAACACTGAACTAACTCTAAACCAAAGAGGTGTATGGATAGCAGGGTTATATTGGCAATAAATGCTCTTTCTCAATCATTTGACTACTTTGGACCCTATTTCCTGCTGGATTTGGTGTGGCTGGCTCTTGTGTGGCCTCCTCCCGCTCACAATTGACATAAACGAACCATATTTACAAATCAAGCATGCAAAACATGATAAATTTTACTTTGTCCATACAAATGAGATAGCCCACTTAAACATACAAGTCGTCAATCAAGCTTCACAAAAAAATACACTCCATGAAACAAAGCATGAGCTAACTCATCACGGAAGTCATTCACGATAGGGAGGGAGCCCGGAGCCCCTCACACACCCAGGGAGGAGCTCGTCATCGTCACTCTGGAGGAAGAATCTGTAGAACCCAAGCCCGGGCTCCCCCCCGACGCCGCACTTGCGAGTTGAGGTCAACAATGGCATGGGTAGCAGGGCCGCCTGCCGTCGACTGCGAACTTAATCTTTGGGCCTCTAGAAATAATGCAAGCCTAAAACTTAAATACCTAGAAAGGCGAACTAAATCTTTGGGCCTCTAGAAATAATGCAAGCTCGAAACTGAAATACCTAGAAAGGTGAACTGAATCTCTGGGCCTCTAGAAATAATGCAAGCCTGAAACTGACATACCTAGAAAGGTGAACTGAATCTTTGGGCCTCTAGAAAGATTTATTACCTCCTCAAGTAACATCAAACAATTCCATGCGTGCACCACAAATCTATACCAAGTTTGATTAGGATCTACTTTTCCAAATCAGAATTAGCGCTAGAGCGAACAAGATCAATGATATGGCTGTGAGACAGAGAAGGAACAAACAAACACACCCCACTCGCAACCTCCCTGGTAGATGCGCTGCCGCCGCGCATGACAGAGGGAGATAAACGACCGGTGAAGGGGGAGCGGGGCGACCTTCAAAGGCCGGATGGAGAGGATGGCCGGAGTAGGGCGGCGGAGGCCGAAGGGAGAGGGCGGCCGAAGGAGAGAGAGGGCGAGCGGCAGAGCGGCGCTTGGGCGGGCGGCCCGATGGGGAACAGAGCGGTATCGTGCGAGGGGGGCGGAGGGATCGATCTGGTGTGGGGAGGGGGATTTGTTTAGTTCTCTTTTAGTGGGCCCGAGGATATCTAACCCAATTAGAACCTCTCCACCGGGCTAGTTTTTTTAGCTGGGTTAGAGCAAACTAGCTCAAACTAACCCCTCCTGTTTCGATAATTTGAGGCTATTTCAACCCAAACTAGCTCTAACTCAGTGATCTAAACAAAGAGGGGTAGTACTGTACATGCTACAGTCTAGACCATAGCACATTGTTTTATGGCCATATCACAACATTGTTTTCTACTGCTGGTTCACTGGGCTGTCGTGGTTGGCACTGCTGGTTCACTGGGCTGCCGTGGTTCGCACTCCTCCGACGTGAGTAGTAGTAGTAGTAGTAGTAGTAGTAGTAGTAGTAGTAGTAGTAGTAGTAGTAGTAGTAGTAGTAGTAGTAGTAGTAGTATATACCGCATCCATGTTTACTCCTTCTTACTACGTACTTCACCGACATGTGGGAGAGCCAGCATCCGGGTCGATGTGTCATGCACCAGATTAGAGTGCGGAACGGGAGGGGGGCATCACCCCGGTCGTAGTGCCAGTAATTCATGACTATAGTGAGTAGTCATATCACAAGTCTTTCCAGCAGTAACGTGACGTCAAATCGCACAGCCTGACCTTTCCAGCAGTAAATTTGAATCTGCCACTCCCTCACCCTCCTCGCCTCTCTGTCAAACCGCCTACCCAAAAACTGCCGCGTACTGCCTAGGAAAAGCCCCGCCCTCAACTTTTAACTACGCGAAAATAGTTCGAGCTTGTTCGTTCTATATAAATATTAGTACTGTATGTTTATTCACCCGTGGGGTTGTTCAATGAATGGAGGGCCGGGGAGCACAAGTGAACAATACTACTACTAGTAGTAGTAAGTAGGAGTCGTATAGTTAGTCACCTTAAATAGAGAGTTTCTTTTCTTTAATGCCACGTACACAAATTGAAACGCTTGTTGTGGAGAGAAAAATATAATCACTCCACTATATATGTACGCAGGGGCCTGAGCGCTTGCTTCACTAGGGTTGTTGTCTTCATTCTCTTGTCCTCTCTAGATCTAAACAAGACAACGGTAGCGACATTTTCTCTCTGCTCACCGCTGGTCACAGATTCAGCCGGATCCCTTCGGTCGGTGTGTGTAGACGACTAAAAGGTGCATCATTCACGCGGTCATCGCCGCCGAGGGAGGAAACCCACAGCTGCTGGCGGGGCCTGATCCTCTGCCCGTGATGTTCTCTCCAACACAGCACCGGCTCGGGAGGTCCTTCGACCCTTCTTCCTCCCTGCCGTATTGTGCGCAAATCAGACCTGCCGCCGCCGACATCCCGACGAACCTCAGGTACAAGTTCTTCGAAAACGACCTTGCTCTACTGCCCCAGCTCCCAACGTGTCTGATGTGCATCTTTTTCTACTTTCATCAGCTCTTCCAAATCCACCTAAATTTTTAGTATTATTAGAGGTAAAGCTACTTCATGTATTCGAATCTAGGACTTGGTTTAAATAATAAAGAAAGGGGGGAATCGTAGCATGAATCTAGGACTTGATTCAAAGAGGAAATAACAGGGGGAAAGTAGTAGAGACTGGATACCCAACCGGTCTCTTGGTTGAAAAGGGAAATAATGGGAAAACTCAGTACAAACTGGATAAGGAACAGATCTATTATTGGTTGAAAAAAGGATAGAAAGTGGCGGCTGGTGGACAAGTCAACAGAGTATGTCTAGGATTAGATTTGCTGCCCTCACATAGTAAAAGGTCTCCAGGATTAGATTTGATGCCGTCACATAGTAAAAGGTCTCTAGGATTAGATTTGCTGCCCTCACATAGTAAAAGTTCTCCAGTATTAGATTTGCTGCCCTCACAGAGCATGAACAAACTCAGCATCACCACTTTATGCCTCCTTGTAGGCACATTGTGCTGATGCGTTCACTGTCGCATGTCCTTATACCAACCTTTTGCTGTTGTTAATGTAAGGGCGCATGTAAAATGAAGCGATCACACTGTTACCTTAAGGACATGTCTAACCAGTGTTATTGTTAATCTAATGCCTCTAGTGATCTGATGCAAGTAAACTGTGTTAACAAATGGTACTCCTGCTGTTTTCCCCGGTATGGTAAGTAAGTTGCTTTGTTACGCTACTGAGTAACCTGGTGTCCCCACGGTCCATGCCCTTAAACCAACTCTTTAGCCGTTGTTGATTTACTGTATCGGGTAAACAAGCAATGCCACCATTAAAGTAATTACATATTTGACGAATGTCATAGTTGATCGTAATGCTTCCGGTAACATGAAGCATTGCTGAAGTTTTAAACTTTCTACTGTCCTTGCGTGATTTCCATGAACATAATTAATATGCTTCTTTTCATTTCGTGTATGTTTCGTATATTCTTATCGACCAGCAACTATTTACTTTCTATCTTTTTGTGCAGATAGGGATATCCATTTCACCTGTTGCTATTGTGACCTTTTGGTGAACTGCACAAACCACTTTTTTTGGAATGAGTGTCTTGTGTAGTTCAACTAAAATGTCACGTGGGCAACATCTCTCAATTTTGGTGGAACTACACAAAATGGTGATTGGAGTTTCCAAAATCTCCATCAAATTCTGCTGGTAATCTCGTGAAACATTTTATTAGCTTTTGAATGATGAGCCTTCACTGTCACCACAATGGCACTTTATTTTAGTGGAACTTCACAAAAGGATAAGCAAATTATAGTTGCACCTTACATGAGTAGGACAACCAACCTCAATGTTGCTGAATTTTAGTATAACTACTAAAGAAGAACCTGTCAGCTCACGAGAGCAAGTACTTCTTGCTAGCTAAATGATGCAATCTTTGCTTCATTTTAGGTGAACTGCAGAAAAAGGCGCATGAATTGAATCATGGAACTCCAGGCTGGCCTCATCCGAGTGGAGTTGTGGGTTCACCACATCGAGTCGTGGCGGTATAGGGCCCCTCACACCGGTTGCTTCAACTAGTGCCACTATTATAGTAATCATGCTCTTTCTTATCTGTGCAAACAGGAATACTCTACTACAGATGTTGTGATGGTCAGGAGCATTCGCCAAGTTCTTGGTTTGTATGACACGGCTAGCCAAGATGGATTTAATCCCGATATTCACTTTATCAAAAGGCTCTAATGGGTTGGTTCTGAATCTTGCAAGATGGGAATCAATGAGATGTGTAGGTATCTTTGTTGTACTTATTATTTGAATCTTATTTGTTGGTTCTGAATCTTGGAAGCTGGGAATCAATGGGATGTGTAGGCATCTTTGTCGTACTTATTATTTGAATCTTATTTATTGGTTCTGAATCTTGCAAGCTAGGAAACACGACATGATGATGCAGAGGACAGCAACCATAACAAACTGTTCAAACTTGGTAGTATTTTCTGTGTGAAAGTGCGGCAAATGTGCTGATCATGTGCGTCCTTAGAATAATAATTCTAATTGTTGTGCATGTTGAACTTGTGGCACTAATAGAACGAGCCAATGCATTGCTTTTTTAAGAATACATTTTAATTAAGGCTAATTAAATTTAAGTAAAGTGGCCACTAACACTTGTTATTACAGTACCAATACAGACCCACTCATGAACCACCGTGTGTGGCCGGAATAGGTTTCTTAATGGAGGCGTTTGAATGCGGCGAGGGTGCATATTCTGCCGGGCGTGCAGTGGGCGAGGGAGGGGTGGTAACTGTTGTCGCCTATACACACTCAGTTTACTGTTGAATCTAGTTCCCCAAGAGCTAAAAAACGAACTGCTGCTGCCGCCTACTCACTCGTTCACTTGGAGAGACTCCAATGGTGATCCGAGGGGTGAGCCTGCTAGATATGGACTTCAGCAAGGAGTTCACCTTTGAGTTCTTCGTTCAATCCCATGGCGGCACCAAGTTGAATGTGATGTACACCGACGATCCGGACTCGGTGAAGCTCCGCCTCGCCAAGTTCAAGCAGTACCTACAGGACGAGAAAGCACAAGGTCGCAGGACTAGACCTTGTCCCATCCATTCATCTCCTGACAGGGACCAGCGGATCGCGGTCGCCCAGGTATGCGTGCGGGATGAGGTTCTTTGTCTACCACTGATGTAGGGCCATCAGAGGTTCTGGAGCATTCACCCATTTCATCGGCAGAGCCAACTGCACCTTGGCTACGGTGGAGAGAAGGAAGAACGCGATGATTCGGCCATCTGGTGCAACAAGCTTGTCGACATCCAGAAGCAATACAAGATCATCGGCAACGGGTAGGAGAAGGACTCCGTGGTTGACCTCGCCGAGACCATCATCAACCCCTGCTATGCTAAAATGAAAGAAGACAATGATACCAAGGAGCTCCACCGGCCACCCTGCATCCGAACAAGTCAACCCTTGTACTCCCCTCCGTCTGCGTCTTCCCCCGCTCCGGTTCGTTTGGTCCACGGTCTCAACGTCGTCCTCCGCCTTGGTGCTCTCCCCACGATGCCGCCGTCTGTCATTCCCAACATGGTCAGCAAAACAAGAGGTTCTGTTAAACATGTCATTCGTCCAACCATTTTATAGACCTTCCCACTTCCTTTATTTTTTGTTTTCATTAATCCTATATCTGAATTTTCTTCCACTTTATTTTTTGATGTAAACTAAGTTTTCTCCCAGTACTTTTCCCTATAACCAACTCAACTGTCCCACGTCTAGCCTAAAAAATAATAATACCCCACATCCTATTAACTCATCAAATTAAAATGATATTTTATTTCATAAATTCAAAGTTCTTACAAAATTATAATAATAATTGTTTATATATAACTTGGCAAGTTATCTCCTAGTGATTGCGTACATAAGCTTGCAAAGATTTTACTGACCAATGCGGTAATAGACGTGCAATCATTTGTTTATGTTTTTATAACATTTCTCCATCCAACCCGACATGATATTTTCACCCAGCCCAGCAAGTCCGTGGATTTCGAGAAAAAATGCAAATGGGCTTTAAATTCTACCATATATATAAACGAGCTGCATAGATGCTACATCATTGTTTAAGCCAACCCACCAAATGGACTAAAAACCCAAATGGACTGGCTGACATGTGGGCCAGTAGGTCGAAGCCTAAGCAAGGCGTTGGATTTACATCCAACAGCCGGCATTCTTCTTCAATCTCTCATCTTCTTCCCCCAGCGCTGTCGGGACCACCTACTCCAGCCTCCGGCGTCCAGCGGTGTTGTTTTGCACGCCTCACAGTGAAATGCTACCCCACCGACGGCCAGGCCATCCCTCCACTCCGCACCTCCTGTTATTCTCTGCCAAGTGTAGGCCCACCCTATACCTGAACCAGTCAAGTTTCCCACTCCTCTCCGTCTGCGACTCCACTGCCGTGTCTTCCCCATCTCTGGGTCGTTCTAGTCTGGGGCCTCGCCGTCGTCCACCGCCTCGTTGTGGTCGGCGCGGCGTGATCAACAAACAAGAGTCATCGGAAGAGGACTGTATGTGAGAGCCTGACGGCTGGGACCCATGAGGTCCATGGTCGCACGCAAGGAAAGTTCCTCCTTATTTAGTTGTTTCCTCCCCCTGATAGCTGGGACCCACCGGTTGTATCTTCGCACAGAAGTAAGTGCCTCCTTGTTATGCAAAAAAACTATTCCTCCCGATGACAGTTGGGACCCGGCAGATTTGGTGGCCGACTTGTCGGCCTACCAAGCAGACGTGTACGCAGGGCTTTGTCAACTTAATCAACAAATGATTCTGGCAGCTGAACCATTGGATGTTAATCCAACAGCCGTGCTCCTTCTTCAACCTCTGTTCTTGCTCCTGTCACCCATGGGTGGCAATGCTGCCGTGCACCTGAACCAGTCAAGTTTCCCACTCCTCTCCATCTGCGACTCCACTGCCACGTCTTCCCCATATCCGGGTCGTTCCAGTCTGGGGCCTCACCATCGTCCAACATCCTTGGTGCGCTCGACACGGTGTGGTCAACCTAGTCGACAAACGAGAGTCATCGGAAGATGACTATACGTGAGAGGCTGACAGTGGGGACGCACCACGCCCATGGACTCATGCATGCAACTGCATCCTTTTTACCCTGCAATGTTTTCTCCTCCTGACTGTTGCGACCCACCAGCTACATCTTCGCACGCAAGGAAGTACGTCCATATTATGGGGAAAAAACGATTCGCCCCCTGACTGCTGGGACCTACCAGCTACATCTTCGCATGCAAGGAAGTGCCTGACAGTCGGGACCCACCTGGTCGAAGCGTACGTAGCATTGTCATTCTGGTCGCAAACGTGTACATACATACTGGTCGATGTATAGGTGCGCACATGTCGTAGTAGAGGTGCGCAGGTAGCATATACACGTACATACATCATCCAGGGTGCAAGAAAGAAAATACGGCCATGTACGTACATATGGGCGGGGTCTCGAACGCCTACTCGTGCATACGTACGGCCAGGGCTCGTGTACATGGCTGGGTCGGAACGAAGAAACTACGTCATCGTCGTGTTCATGGGGAGCCAACCGACTGAGTCGGAATGGAATGCATCATCGTGTTCATCGGGAGGGCTTGGACGGAACAGCCGATGGAAACGAGGCCTGGCGTACCACATAACGGAGGAAACGGCCTTGTGTTCGACCGGCCACGGTCAAAACAGGATCTTGTTCATCGGGAGGGGTCTGGCGTACCGCAAAACAGAGGAAACAAACTTCTGTTGGACCTCTTATGGTCGAACGAGGTCCTGTTGATCGGGAGGGGTGTGGCGTACCGCAAAACGGAGGAAACGGACTTGTGTTGGACCGCTACGGTAGAAACAGGGGTCCTGTTCATCGGGAGGGGTGTGGCGTACCACAAAACGGGACTCCACGGGATAATGTTCATCTCCACCGTCGACCTCCTCCAGCCTCAATGGGCTACTGTTCATCCACCGTTGACCTCCTCCAGCCTCCACCTACGACTGTTCATCCATGGGCTCCTGTTCATCAAGCCTCCACCTAGAGCTACTCCACCGGCTACTGTTCAACCGGCCCTCTCCACGGGCTACTGTTCAACCACCCCTCCACGGGCTACTGTTCATCCAGCCCTCCACCGACTACTGTTCAACCAGCCCTCCGCGGGTTCGTCCTATTCATTCAGCCCTCCACGGGGTCCTGTTCATCCAGCCCCAACCGACTCGATCAGGGTCCTGTTCATCCAGAGGAAACACCACGGGGTCCTTTTCATACACCCCCACCGGAAACTGTTCATCCAAACCCCCTAGCAACACTCACTGTTCATCCAAAGGCAGCATCGATCGACTTCAGTTAGCAGCAATAGCGAAGGAATCGCTCGATCGCTCGGGTTCAATAACGCATAGCCTGTAGTACAATCGCTCGGGTTCAGTTAGGGGACGCCTCGCTCGGGTTCAGTTAGAACCCAACGCCTCGCGCCCATGCGCGTACGGTACAAGAGAAACACGCATCGCTCGTCCCCCGACCACCCACCGTAATTGGGAACTCCCCGAAATTTTCCTCGCCCGTGCTTCTACCACGATTTTTCCATCATGGACAGCCGAAAGAATGTCATGCAACTGCGTCTTTGGCCCGCCCAAGACGAAAAGCCCATTTTCTGTCATGATTTTTTGCCATAGAAGTAGGAGCCCACCACATCTATGATGATACCGGGTTTTGTCACAATTGTCGTCATAGAAGTGTCATAAGTATGACAGATTATTTTTTGTTCGGCCCAATATGTCACGGATGTGTCTTTTTTGTAGTGCTTACCCTTTGAGTTATCACCAAAAGTGGCATTGAGTTATCACCAAAGGTGACATACTTTCGAGGGCTGTCGTTTTTAGCAAGGTCACGAAACATATCCTTGTCTCTGGTCATGTGATCGGTACATCCACTATCAAGAACCCATTCCTTTCCTCCAGCCATTTAGCCGCGAAGGTTTGCCATAAGACCAAAGTGTCTCATAGACACATCGAGATCATAGTCACTATCATCATCCTCATCATAGTATCCATGTTCAACATCATCTTGTGGTTGATCATTTCCTAGAGAGAGTGATTCGTTAGCTTTGTGATCATGACAATGTGCATCTCTATGAATTGTAATGACTTCAGAAATGATGTTGCTAATGATTCCAACATCTCCTTTGGCACGCATAAGGTCACGAAGCTCAAATAGACAACCACCAACCTTAGGATCATTAGGACTCATCTTATTCAAAGCAATAGACTTGTGAAGAATCTCATCTAAGTTTTTCAAGGAATGGTTTGGAAATCGTTCCTCAAGAAATCTCCATATAGTGTAAGCACATTCAAGAGTTGGCAAGCAAGCAATCAAATTTCTAGGTAATCCTTTAGTGATAAGATTGGCAGTTCTAAGATTATGAATCATGTCAAGAGACTCATCAGGTAGGATGCAAGGGGTCAACAAGGGGCACACAAGTGGTAGCAATGTACTTGTTCAAGTGATATTCAGAAAATCTCAAGCATCTCATTTTCCAAGTATTACAGAACTCTCCATCAAGCATAGGCACTCTACATACTCCCAATCATAGACTCATCCATCTTTCTCCAATGGTGTTTAAACCAAAGCAGTGGAGACCAAAGCTCTGATATCAATTGAAAGGATTGAGAAAAGGTGTCTAGAGGGGGGCGGGATTAGACCCTCAACAAGTAAAGGTAGCAACTTGCAAGAAAGTAAAGGGATGGGATTGGAGTGTGCAAATGCAATTGAAGACACGGAGATTTTTGGCGTGGTTCTGATAGGTGGTGCTATCGTACATCCATGTTAGTGGAGACTTCAACCCACGAAGGGTAACAGTGTCCATGGAGGGCTCCACCCATGAAGTTTCCACGAAGAAGCAACCTTGTCTATCCCACCATGGCCATTACCCACGAAGGACTTGCCTCAATTGGGTAGATCTTCACAAAGTAGGTCATCTCCTTCCCCGTACAAACTCCTTGGTTCAACTCCACAATCTTGACAGAGGCTCCCAAGTGACACCTAACCAATCTAGGAGACACCACTCTCCAAAAGGTAATAGATGGTGTGTTGATAATGAACTCCTTGCTCTTGTGCTTCAATTGATAGTCTCCCCAACACTCAACTCTCTCTCACAGATTTGGATATGGTGGGAAGATGATTTGAGTGGAAAGCAAATTGGGGAAGGCTAGAGATCAAGATTCTTGTGGTTGGATTGGAATGTCTTGGTCTCAACACATGAGTAGGTGGTTCTCTCTCAGAAAATGAGTAGTGGAAGTGTAGGCATGTTCTGATGGCTCTCTCTTGAATGGAGAACGGGGTGGAGGGGTATATATAGCCTCCACACAAAATCTAGCTGCTACACACAATTTACCAAACTCGATGGGACCGAATAGTGAAACTCGGTCAGACCGATCTGGTTCAAAATGTGAATGTTAGAGTTTTCGGTGGGACCGACAAGGTCAACTCGGTGAGACCGATGTGCTAGGGTTAGGGCAAAACCTCATCTCGGTGAGACCGATTACATGAACTCGGTGAGACCGATTTCAGCAATAAGGAAACAGAGACTTGGTCAAGAAAACTCGGTGGGACCGACTGCATATCTCAGTGAGACCAAAATAACTGCAATAGGTAACAGAGAGTTTGCAAGGACATCTCGGTGAACCGAGATCCCATCAGTGAGAATGAACTAATTAGGGTTTCTAGCATTGGCTATGTCAAGTGAACTCGGTGGCACCAGATAGATCAAATCAGTGAGGCCGAGTTTGACTTTAGTTTAGGACATATGTCAAAATGAGAAAGTGGTTGAGGGCTTTGGAGCATATCACTAAGCACTTTGAGCAAGCAAGCCATTTTTTGACTATATAGCAAGCAAGCCATTAAGCAACACCTCATCCCCTTTTAATAGTATTGGCTTTCCTACGCACTCAATGTGATCTTGGATCACTAAAATGAAAATGTAGAGTCTTGAGCTTTTGCCAATGTTTGTCCTTAGCATCTTGAAGGGGTTCCACATCCTCTTGTCCTGCCATTCAAATGTTGAACTCATCTGAAATATACTTGATAGAAGTATTAGTCCAACAAGAGATATGTTGAAATTAATTACCAAAATCACCCAGGGAGCACTTGTGCTTTCACCTGGGCGTGTCCTATGCATTGGGTGCTCTCAGATACCCTGGACCGAACACTTCAAGCATCGTCTTTGCAAATCACTTGACATAAAAGATTGAATTTCTCTCTCCCATTGCCAAATTATCATCAATATAATCTGTTGAGGCACCATAAGTCATCATGCATAATGCAGCAGTCACCTTCTGCTTAGTGCTATGCCCAAGCCTTCCAGTGCAATTCCTCCTCTGCATGAAGAGTAACAGTCATGTTGCTTCACATAGTTGGCAATGCGAAGAAATAATTCTGTAGACACCGTAAACTAGCATCGAGGGAATCGCTCTGGATACACCGTTTTTAAAACAAAATAGTTGTGTATAAATCTATCATGAGCCTCTTGTCGGACCCTCTACAAGTACTCACGGTCGAAAACAGAACCACCATGCTTCACCCTCTTTTTTGCGTGCATCGTTAAGATCAACATGTTTTTCTCCTCCTCATTCATGTTAAATTTCTCGTCCGATGAGGAATCACCCCATGGAGAGGATGAATCAATTGACCTTATCTACAATACAAAAATCTCCATCACAAACTACACGCATTTGTGCACTTTTGAAAGGTGCACTTTTGTCCAAAAGCTTTAAAAGCGGTTAGACCTAAAATAGGAGAGGATTGCTATTGGAAATGCTCTTAGGCTCGAAATTCGAGGAGGCTTTATAAAATTGAATAGAGTAACTGTTAGGAGTGGATGATGCTTGGTAGGTCAGAAGTTTTGAAAGAAGAAAAGCCCAAAAATCCAAAATATTTGGAAAAATGCGCAATTACATAGGGTGGCATCCTTGTGTGTACAAAGTAAAATGCATATTTTGTGCCCTAAACCTGGTGGCAATGTTCAGAACAAGCCCTAAACTCAGGGAGTGATCCAATATGGTTCTCATACTTGTGAATATATCTTCAACATGTTCCTTATACTTGCAAATAGGTCTTTAATATGGTCCTAAAACTTGTTGCATCGGTCCTCGGCTAAGGTTGCATGTGTGTATCCCAGTCTTCTGTCAGCCTGGCAGCGAGCCTTCTATCTTAATTGGATGGGTTCACTGCGCAAGGGGATTTGAACCTACCACTTTGGGTTGCGTTGACACAAACCAACCCATGCGACACTTTTTCTTGTTCAACTATCCTCTTACACTACACATGTTATGAATCCTCATAATTAATACATGAGTACTACTAATTTACATTTTGCGATTGTGCGCAGGTGATGGAGTCCTGGATTCGGTGGTCCTCGGATGGCCGGCCTAGGAGTACGGGCCGGGTTGGATGGGCTGTATAGGATCAAGCTGAAGATTATCATCCCTGTTCGGATAGGACTTCTCCATATGTAGACAACAATATTAGAGTCCGGAAGTTTCCTTCCCCGATGAACCGACCTTGTACAAACCCTAGGCCCTTCCGGTGTGTATATAAACTAGAAGGGTCGGTCCATAGAGGCTATATTCTTTACTGTCATTGGAATACTCATAGGCTAGACATCTAGGGCTTAGCCATTACGATCTTGAGGTAGATCAACTCTTGTAATCTTCATACTCATCGAATATAATCAAGCAGGAGTAGGGTTTTACCTCCCTTATGAGGGCCCGAACCTGGGTAAACACTGTGTCCCCTGGTCTCCTGTTACCATTGATCCCTAGACGCATAACTTGCCCCCCTACCCGAGATCTGCCGGTTTTGACACCAACATTGGTGCTTTCATTGAGAGCTCTGTTGTGTTGCCTACAAAAAGCGATATATGGCTCACCTAGTCATCAACGGCAATATCACTTCTAGAGGGTGCCTAGCATCTGGGCAGATCCTCCAGTTCAGCGGTTTCACCATAAGGGCTTGCACGACCGTCGAGCCTACAATTCCCCCCACGGCCACCGGACATCGTCTCCACATCGACCCTAAGTACTCCGAAAAGTTGGATCTGGCGGACGTCTCGCCTTTAAACGAACTGCTGGACCGCATCACCGTCCTGGGGTTCTCCATGGACTATGATCGGATCGGGCTCAAGCCCGACCAAAGGGAAATTAATCACCCGCCGATCACCCACCTTGTAGCGGTCGTTGTGGAACTGGCCAAAGACACTTCCCTCCCTATATTAAAGACCAAGTATGTTCGGGTCTCAGAATCCCCTAAGCCGGATACTTCCCCTTCGGACGGGACCTCACGTCCTCTGGACTCTGGCTCAAACATAGTATTGCAGGAGCCCTTGTGCCTCCCCAGACCAGAACCGGTCGCCTCGGAGACCTTTCAAACTCCGAACATAGATGTGGGACAGGATGTAAAATTTAAGCCACCCACCCACCCCAATCTATATTCTCCAAGCAACTCAGGTCCTCCAAATATATATGACCTGATGTATGTGTGGCAGCAGCCTTAGGAAACGGTCCACCACTTTTGGGCCAGATTCCTGCTTGTTAAAAACAAGATCGAAGACTGCCTGGATGATGACATAGTTTCGGTTTTCCATCACAACTACACCGACGAGGGAATATTGAATGCCCTCGACCGTCGCCGCATACAAGCTTCATGGAATTATCACAAGTAATGCAAAAGTATTATGCGATGGAAAGCACATGGAGGGCCCAGAAAACTCAACTGGATCCCGCTGCCTTGAAGCAGTGTGCGGCCCAGGCTAAACGGATACAGCCTGGCGTGTCACCTGACCATCAGTCTATGGGTAGGAGAAATAAACCCTTCACAGGACACAGGTCCGTTCTTGAGGAACTGCTGGACAAGCCCTGCCCAATTCACGCCACTCTGCGCACAGTCCCAACCCATAGCCTCCGAGCATGTTGGGTACTCTGACAAGTAGCAAAAAGTGGAGAGGCCATCCTCACCACAACTCCGGAGAAATACTCGTCGGAGAAGGACAACTTTAATGTCCTAACAGTCTACGAGACCTTCTCTTCGAATAATCAGCATGGCCGTGCATCCGTAACCTCGCCAAAGTGCACCAAGGCCGCACTGAGCCCATGGAACGACACGGCAATAACCTTTACGGCCAAAGACGAACCAAAGGCTCGGTCAGTCCGAGCACCCGCCGCCTTAGTACTAAGCCCCATCATTGATGGTTTTTGTCTTACTAAAGTGCTCATCGACGACGGCAAGGGGCTTAACCTCATCGATGAAATGCAGATGGATAGATCACGCATCAAGCAGAGCAATACCACCTTTCGAGGTATTATCCCCAGTCGAGAAGCACACTGCTCAGGAAAAATTAAACTGGATGTGGTATTCAGCACGCCTGAAAACTATAGATCCGAAGAGTTGCTCTTTCATGTGGTCCCCTTCAATAGTGGGTATCACTCCATCCTCGGCCAAGACGCTTTCTCACACTTTCAAGCTATACCCAATTACGGGTATATGAAACTCAAAATGCCCGGACCTAATGGAATCATCACACTTTCGAGTGACCCGGACAAAGCCCTTCGTGCTGAAAACAAAATTGCGTCCTTGGTCCTCGAGGCACTATCCGAAGCCCTAGCGGCGAAGGAATTAACCACCCTACGGTCCACGGTGGATAGGGACGACATGATTCTCGATAAGATATCCAAATCCACCTATTTCAAGCCAGCCGAGGAAATAGTCAAATTCCAAGTGCACCCGACGGACCCTACCAAAACAGCATCTATCGAAGCACAGCTGGATCCGGTAGTGCACGCCTCCCTACGCAATTTCCTGCGAGAGAATTAGGATATCTTTGCCCGGCACTCTTCAGACATGCCCGGCATCCCACGAAGACTGGTCGAACATAGTCTCAATGTAATCAAGGGATTCAAACCCGTGAAGCAGACACTACGAGGATTCTCTGAACCCAAGCGTCAAGCCATGGGAGAAGAGTTAGCCAAGTTGTTAGAGGCTGGGTTTATTAGGGAAATTAAACATCCGGATGGGTTAGCCAACTTTGTCATGGTACCAAAGAAGGACAAATCCTGCCACCTGTGTGTCAATTTCAAGGACCTCAACAAGGCTTTCCTAAAGACCCCTTCCCATTGCCTCGCATCGACCAAATTATTGATGCAACAGCAGGGCACGACTCTTTGTGTTTCCTCGATGCCTATTCTGGATACCATCAGTAAGATGAAGGAATCGGACCAGGCTGCAACCATGTTCATCACCCCTTATGGTCCCTTCTGCTTCAACACTATACCCTTCGGACTCAAGAATGTTGGGGCTACCTACCAGTGTATGATTCAAACTTGGCTGAAAAAACAAATAGGCAAAACGGTCGAAGCATACATGGACGACGTGGTCATCAAGACAAAACACCTCGAGACACTGGTGGACGATCTTCGCCTCACCTTCGACAACCTCCTAACATATGACATATGGATTAATCCGGAAAATGTGTCTTCGGAGTTCCAGCCAGAAAATTGCTCGGGTTCATTGTTTCCCATAGAGGAATTGAAGCAAACCCGGCTAAGATCTGAGCATTGTCACAATTGGCCATACCAACAGACCTAAAGCAAGTCCAAAAACTAGTTGGGTGCATCGCGGCCTTAAGCCGCTTTATCTCCAAATTGGGAGAATAAATGCTACCACTCTACAAGCTATTACGATGCACAAACAACTTTAACGGACGCTGCCACAGCCGGATACGAAGAAATTAAAACCCTCCTTGCCAGCAACCCAATCCTAGCTGCACCAGGTGTTGGAGAGCCCATGTTATTATATATTTCGGCAACTAACCAAGTGGTTAGTGTTTTGCCCGTCGTCTAACAAGGGGAAGAGGGACATAAATTCCCCACCCAAAATCCAGTCTATTATGTATCGGAGGTCCTCACACCTTACAAATCCCGATACCCCCACTATCAGAAGATAGCCTACACAGTCTTTATGGCAACTCGTAAACTGTGACACTACTTTCAAGAGTGTTCAATCATAGTGGCATTTGAAGTACCACTCAATGACATTATCAATAACAGGGACGCCACTGGCCGCATAGCCAAATGGGCCATTGACCTTTTCCCCTTTGAAATCGTATACAAGCCACGCCGGGCTATTAAATCCCAGGTGTTGGCCGACTTTGTTGTTGAATGTACGGAAGTCGAACTCCCTAAAGAGTATAGCTGATACTCCAATTGGATTATGTACTTTGACAGCTCTAAAATGCTAGCCGGCTGGCGTCATCTTAACAACCCCTACTGGGGACACAGTCCACTATGTACTACAAATTATGTATACGGACTCCAACAGTGCAGCCGAATACGAGGCACTACTACATGATCTTCGCATGGCTGGCTCCATGGGTATACAACGCCTGGAGGTGCGCGGTGATTCCAACCTCGCAATTTCCCAGGTCAATGGAGAGTTCGATGCAAAGGACCCAAAAATGGTGGCGTATCAAAACGTGTTGGCATTCTGGGAACGAGGGTCCCCATACTTGCCTGCCTGTGGCCCACGGCGTGGCTCAACCAGTGGCCCAGTATGGCCCATCTTCATCAACCCAACACTCAAGACCCTCGCGAAGGACCAAGCCTCGCGGGGCGGACGACACAAGGCCTCCTCAGGGGCGGCCTCACTAGGCGGTCTCGCGATGAGGCGGAGAGATCAAGGCAAGGGGTACCTCGTGAGGTTCCTGTGATGCAAGCCATGACGACCAATGCCAGGCGGGCGCCAGCCTGTGCAGTGTCCTCATTTCCCCTTTGGTTCTAAGGGGGAAAGCGCAGACGCGAAGTACCAAGGCATCAGGCAAAGGTTTCCATATCGGTGCAACAAGACCAAGACCAGCAGGATGACAGGATGGAGGTCACCATGGAGCCCAAGACGGCGTCACCACCAGCGCCTTTGACAGGCGAAGACCACCTTTAGTCAGGATATCTTGTACTAGGTGTCCCCTTTCAAAATAGTCGTTGTTGGATCCCTTCCCGCTCAATATTTGGGAAGAGGACCAGTGCCTCTATAAATAGGGCTAGCCACACAGTAGGAAGGGATCGAATCCTTCCCAAGGAGAACACCTCACCAGCTCAAGAACACCCCTCCTCATGAGGCTGTTATTCCCTTGTACTGTTCATCATTAGCCCAAGAGGCAATCCACCACCACACACAGGAGTAGGGTATTACACCACAACGGTGGCCCGAACTTGTATAAATCTTGTGTCTCTTGTGTTGTGAGTTCATCGTGCTAGCTTAGAGATCGCGGACGAGGTTGAGGGCGTGTTTCGGTAAGAGGAAATCTTCGTGCGCACCCGAGTGTTTGAACCTTAAGGGTTTTGCCGGAACCCGATATCCGACAAAACGCCATATTACAAATATCAGCTCGGTTCAAAGGACTTGAGTTTCAACATGTTGCTCAAGAGAGTAATCAGGCTGCCGACATCCTCGCTTGTATGGGAGCTAAGCGCGACCCCGTGCCACCCAACACCTTTGTGGAAAGGCTCTTTAAGCCATCCGTAGTGTGGCAGGGTGAGAGCGGAGAAGGCAATATGCCTGATCACACCCCCAGCTGCTGAACACAATGCACACACTGTCGGGGGTCCGGATATCGAGGTAACACCCTCTGCTCATGAGATCATGGCGGTCATCACTCCCTGGACCAAACCATTCCCTACCTTAATAGGCAGGAGCTTCCAGACGATCAAAACGAAGTTCGGTGCATAGTTCGGCCCTCTAAAACCTTTGAAGTGCATGAGGATGAACTGTACAAAAGAAGTACTGTCGAAGCCCTTCAAAGGTGTATCTCTGAAGAGGAGGGAAGGAAACTCTTGGCACAAATACATGCCGGTCTTTGCGGCCATCATGCCGCAGCTCGAGCCCTCATAAGCAAAGCGTTCTGGACAGGGTTTTTCTGGCCCACGGCTCGAGCAGACGCTCAAGCCCTTGTCCAACGTTGCATGGGTTGTCAGCTTTTCGCCAATCAAAGCCACATGCCTCCCACCGCATTAAGAACTATGCCCATTACTTGGACCTTTGCGGTCTAGGGGCTTGATATGGTTGGACCCCTTAAAGGAGGAAGCCACAAAAAGAAATACTTGCTGGTAATGGTAGATAAATTCACTAAATGGATAAAGGCCAAACCAGTAAAAACAGCTGAGGCCGGACCAGTGATTGACTTTATATCCGGCATAGTCCATCTTTACGGTGTCCCGCACAGTATCATCACCAATAACGGCTCCAACTTCACAGCTGATGAGGTAAAAACTTGGTGCACTAAGTTGGGAATTAAACTCAACTACGCATTCGTATACCACCCTCAAACAAACGGCCAAGTAGAAAGGGCCAATGGTCTGATCATGAGTAGTATTAAGCCCAAACTAGTGCGCTCTTTACGAGAATCAGACAATCACTAGGTTGGGGAACTCGATTCCGTACTTTGGGGACTCTGGACCACGCCCATTCGAATGACCGGATACACACCCTTCTTTATGGTGCAGATGTCGTATTGCCCTGCGACATTATTCATGACTCACCTAGAGTGCGCATGTATGAAGAGAGAGAAGCCGAACTAGATCGACAGGATGACCTAGACGGACTCGCAGAGGAGTGCGATGTTGCTAAGGCCCGTTCCGCATTCTATCAACAATAGGCCAGGCGTTACATAAGAAAGTGCGGGCTAAGACATACAATGTCAGAAAACTTATTTTACGCCTCCCGAAAAGAAAAAGGACAAGCTCAAACCTAAATGGGAAGGCCCCTTCTTCATAGATGAAGTAATTACCGGAGGAGCCTATCGCCTTCGCAATGCCGAGGATAATCGCCTTGAGCCGAACCCATGCAACTGAAGGAAATATGCCCTAGAGGCAATAATAAAGTTGTTATTTATATTTCCTTATATCATAATAAATGTTTATTATTCATGCTAGAATTGTATTAACCGGAAACTTAGTACATGTGTGAATACATAGACAAAACAAAGTGTCCCTAGTATGCCTCTACTTGACTAGCTCATTAATCAAACATGGTTATATTTCCTAACCATAGACATGTGTTGTCATTTGATGAACGGAATCACATCATTAGAGAATGATGTGATGGACAAGACCCATCCGTTAGCTTAGCATAATGATCATTAAGTTTTATTGTTATTGCTTTCTTCATGACTTATACATGTTCCTCTGACTATGAGATTATGCAACTCCTGAATACCGGAGGAACACCTTGTGTGTTATCAAACGTCACAACATAACTGGGTGATTATAAAGGTGCTCTACAAGTGTCTCCGAAGGTGTTTGTTGGGTTGGCATAGATCGAGAATAGGATTTGTCACTCTGTGTATCGGAGAGGTATCTCTGGGCCCTCTCGGTAATGCTCATCACTATAAGCCTTGCAAGCAATGTGACTAATGAGTTAGTTGCAGGGTGAAGCATTACGAAACGAGTAAAGAGACTTGTTGGTAACAAGGTTGAACTAGGTATGATGATACCAACGATCAAATCTCGGGCAAGTAACATACCGATGACTAGGAGTAAAGGGGGGGGGGGCTCTGCGCCATATGCCATAAAGGTAAACGGGGGCGAATCCTACTTGGACTAGGAGTCCAAGTAGGACTCCCCCCATGGCGCGCCCCTCCTGGCCGCCGGCCTCTCTCCCTCCTCCTTCATATACGTGGGCAGGGGGCACCCCAAAGGCACATCAATTGTTCTCTTTGCCGTGTGCGGTGCCCCCCTCCACAGTTTACTCCTCCGGTCATAGCATCATAGTGCTTAGATGAAGCCCTGCGTGGATCACATCATCAACACCATCACCACGCCGTCATGCTGACGAAACTCTCCCTCGACTCTCTACTGGATCAAGAGTTCAAGGGACGTCATCGAGCTGAACGTGTGCTGAACATGGAGGTGTCGTACGTCCGGTACTTGGATCGGTTGGATCGTGAAGACGTTTGACTACATTAACCACGTTAACTAACGCTTCCGCTTTCGGTCTACGAGGGTGCATGGACACACTCTCCCCCTCTCGTTGCTATGCATCTCCTAGATAGATCTTGCGTGATCATAGGAAATTTTTTGAAATTGCATGCTATGTTCCCCAACAGGAACGCTGCCCGGCTCCGAAGATCCTACGCATAGTTCGGCCTCTTTAGGTTTCATTTTAAATTAGTTGTTTTCTTTTTCTCTCCCTTTTTAAATTTTTTTCCTTTTCTTCCCAAATATATGTTCGGATCAACCGCATTGTTCGTGGTATACATCTTTAAATGTATACACCCCACCATACATGGGGGCTTCTTTTAAAGACGCATTTTATTGAAAAGCTTATAAGCTTCTTTCGTCCATATTGGTTGTTGCTTCTGCCATTTTATGCACCTCTATGACTTAAGTTTTTGCCAAGCTGGGTTGCCTTGCTCCTGTGTTTATACCCTGCATTCCTGATTCTTCGACTAGGGTGTAAAGGGAGTACCTCTGTGATTGTTACAACAGGGTTATCCGGACCTGTACCTCAGACGGGTGAAGCCCAAAGCTAGCGTTCTTAAGGGAATAATTGGTCAGCACGTGTACAACAGACTCTTTTTGGAAAAAACTATGGAATTGGCTGCATGTACTTTGGATATGAGCCTAGGCATGCATCATTAAGCATGCTAGCCCAAGGAAAGGAACCCTTAACGAAACTCTTTTTCTTGGAAGATGTTTCTTATGTTAAATAGTAATATAACATAACTCCCCGAACATATTTTGTCTGTTCGAGCAATATGACCGGATTGTCTGATTTTTGAAAATACTAAATGTTTCTTGTTTAAACACAGTACATGGAAACACTCCAACTTCTTGGTTCGAAGGTAGAAGCCGAAGGTCTGCAATGACAAAAAATTTATAAGTTTGGCAGGAGATAAGTTCGGTCATTAAGTACATTGATATATCGAATTGAACGCCTACTCTCTTTCTATGGCATCTAATAGGCTGTCTAGCTTACAATCTTGTTGCGAATATTTCGCCGCTATCATTACTTGGTCATATACTAAGCTTACAGGAATTTCCTTCCCATCGGGTCCTTGAGGTCCAACTCGGGCCATATGATTCAGATCGAGTCCGGTGTAACACGTCTTCACCATGGCCCATGCCTCTCGTGCACCTTCACAGCATGTTGACGTCTTCCACAGCTCGAAGCGACACCGAGCACCCTTGAACAGATCTGCCAGCCCCTCCATACTTTATGGAGGGGCATCGGATGGCCATAAGGCTTTGGCCATATTCTTCATGGCCTTCCGGGCACGCTCGTGCAATTTTGACAGTTCCTTTAGAATGTCGCTTTGCAGGACGGACACTTCCTCCTCGTGGCGGCCGGTCAGCATACCTGTATGAACCAAATTATAACATTCCATATTATATAATTGTCAATACCGAACGGTTCTAAAGTCATACCGAATATGCTGCCCTTCAGCTTTTGGTTTTCCTGTTGTGCCTCCAAGAGTTGAGCCTTTGAGCTCTTTATCTCTTCGACCTACTTCTTCACTTCTTCTTCTAGTTTTTTATCTTTGCCAAAGTACATTGGGGCACTCATTTCTTCAAGCTCGGTGACAGCGGCATTTAGTTGTGTCTGGCTTGCCTCGATCTCCTGGGACAATGCGCGGTTCTTCTCCTTGAGAACCTGCGGTCATAAACGATCCTCAAATCGGTTGGTTCATACCGCTTTAAGTCTCAGGGGCTACTGCTATCTATCTATTAAGTCTACATAAATTTATACATGTATATCTTTTGAGAAGAGGTGAGAAACTCCTGTAAGTCTATCCCGAGCAGCTCGGATGTATGCACCCACGGTGCTAAGGGCGGTAAATTCCTGGTCTGTTAAAGCAGGGGTGTGCAGGGCTTCTTTCAAGTGTTGATGATTAATCGCACTTTCAACTTCGAAGTTCGTGATGGACACCTCATCCGGCTCTTGATGAGGCGGATGAGTCTGCGCCGCGCCAACATGTGCCCCGGTCCTAGTTTACGTCTCCGGTGCCGGATTGGCTGCGGCTCGGCTGGCCGGGATCTTGTTTACGGTCCACCGGGTACCCCTCCCGAGATAATGGAAGGAGGATGAAAAATGACAATTCGGCTTCACGCCTAAATATGAAATAAGGCACATACCTTTTTGGTGATGGAGCAGGCTCAGTGGCGCTCCCGACCTCCTTTCGCTTCGCACGACCACCCCTTGAGGGTGCCGTCCTTCTTCTTGTTGCCCGTCCTTGGGTACGGTTCACTGAGCGCCGATCCTGTGAAGTATGGTCCAGTGCGGAGAGTAAGTTATGAGCGGAAATGTCACTCCTTTTTGATTTCCGAACACCTACCTTCACAAAGGGATAGAGATCAGGGTAATCGGCCATGATGGCTACTCCCGAGCCGTCAAGGCTCGCCTGGTAATAGACTCCGTCTTCAAATTTCACAAATATATCCAGATCTTCATGGAATCCGGGGTCTTCGTGACGTGCGTGGTCTCCTGGTTGGGGAGGAGGGCAATGGATGTTCTCGACTACCTTCCGCCACAGCTATTTTGGAAACAACCAGAATATTCAGTTAATGCACCCCGATGATAAAAAGGTACTTCTTGACTAAAACTTACCCAGTCAATGGGGTTGTACATGGAGAAACCATCCCGGCATTGTAGACGGGCGAAGTCTTCTTCCTCTCCCTTATAAAGGTCCATAAGCATGGCGGCCAATGCGGCTTGGTTATCTGGACCCTTTCGCATGTAGCGAGATGCGTTGTCCTCCCCGTTGTAGTTCCATGAACGACCCACTCTGGACTGAAGAGGCTGGATACATCACTTTATCGCAATTGCCATGACTTCAACGATGGAGAGTCCGAAATGGGTTAACAATCTGACCTTGCTGACCAATCTCGTCACTTCCGCACCATCCTCTTGTCTAGAGGACTTGGGGCGCTAGCTGAATAGCTTCTTTAAAGGAGCGCTGGAGAATTCGAGAAGTGATGACCCACAAGTATAGGGGATCTATTGTAGTCCTTTCGATAAGTAAGAGTGTCGAACCCAACGAGGAGTAGAAGGAAATGACAAGCGGTTTTCAGTAAGGTTTTCTCTGCAAGCACTGAAACTGTAGGTAACAGATAGTTTTGTGATAAGATAAATTGTAACGAGTAACAAGCAATGAAAGTAAATAAAGTGCAGCAAGGTGGCCCAATCCTTTTTGTAGCAAAGGACAAGCCTGGACAATTTCTTATAATGAGAAAAGAGCTCCCGAGGACAGATGGGAATTATCGCCAAGCTAGTTTTCATCACGCTCATATGATTCGCGTTCGGTACTTTAGTAATTTGATATGTGGGTGGACCGGTGCTTGGGTACTTCCCTTACTTGGACAAGCATCCCACTTATGATTAACCCCTATTGCAAGCATCCACAACTACAAAAGAAGTATTAAGGTAAACCTAACCACAACATTAGACATATGGATCCAAATCAGCCCCTTACGAAGCAACGCATAAACTAGGGTTTAAGCTTCTATCACTCTGGCAACCCATCATCTACTTATTACCTCCCAATGCCTTCCTCTAGGCCCAAATAATGGTGAAGTGTCATGTAGTCGACGTTCACATAACACCACTAGAGGAAAGACAACATACATCTCATCAAAATATCGAACGAATACCAAATTCACATGACTACTAATAGCAAGACTTCACCCATGTCCTCAGGAACAAACGTAACTACTCACAAAGCATATTCATGTTCATAATCAGAGGAGTATTAATATGCATTAAGGATCTGAAAATATGATCTTCCACCAAGTAAACCAATTAGCATCAACTACAAGGAGTAATCAACACTACTACCAACCCACAGGTACCAATTTGTGGTTTTGATACAAGATTGGATACAAGAGATGAACTAGGGTTTTGAGAGGAGATGGTGCTGGTGAAGATGTTGATGGAGATTGACCCCCTCCCGATGAGAGGATCGTTGGTGATGACGATGGTGATGATTTCCCCCTCCCGGAGGGAAGTTTCCCCAACAGAACAGCTCTGCCGAAGCCCTAGATAGGTTCCGCCAAGGTTTCGCCTCGTGGCGGCGGAGTTTCACCCCGTAAGCTTGCCTCTGATTTTTTTCAGGGTAAAATCCTTCATATAGCAGAAGATCGGCACCGGAGGGCCACCAAGGGGCCCAGGAGACAGGGGGCGCAACCAGTAGGGGTGGGCACCCCCCCCCCCACTCTCCTGGCCAGGGTGTGGGCGTATTGGGGAACGTAGTAATTTCAAAAAAATTCCTACGCACACGCAAGATCATGGTGATGACATAGCAACGAGAGGGGAGAGTGTTGTCCACGTACCCTCGTAGACCGTAAGCGGAAGCGTTAGCACAACGCGGTTGATGTAGTTGTACGTCTTCACGATCCGACCGATCCAAGCACCGAACATACGGCACCTCCGAGTTCAGCACACGTTCAGCTCGATGACGATCTCTGGTCTCCGATCCAGCAAAGCTCCGGAGATGAGTTCTGTCAGCACGACGGCGTGGTGACGATGATGATGTTCTACCGGCACAGGGCTTCGCCTAAACTCCGCGACGATATGACCGAGGTGGAATATGGTGGAGGGGGCCACCGCACACCGCTAAGGAATGATCCGTAGATCAACTTGTGTGTCTATGGGGTGCCCCCCCCCCCCCGTATATAAAGGAGCCAGGGGGAGGAGGCGGCCGGCCAAGGAGGGCGCGCCAAGGGGGGAGTCTTACTCCCACCGGGAGTAGGACTCCCTTTTTTCCAAGTTGGAGTAGGAGAAGGGGGAAGGAGGAGGAAGAGGGGAAGGAAAGGGGGGCGCCGCCCCCTTCCCTTGTCCTATTCGGACTAGGAAGGGGAGGGGCGCGCGGCCCCCTCCTGCCTCCTTCCCTCTTCTCCCTCGAGGCCCATGTAGGCCCAATAACCCCCCGGGGGGTTCCGGTAACCTCCCGGTACTCCGGTAAAATGCCGATTTCACCCGGAACGATTCCGATGTCCAAATATAGGCTTCCAATATATCGATCTTTATGTCTCGACCATTTCGAGACTCCTCGTCATGTCCGTGATCACATCCGGGACTCCGAACAAACTTCGGTACATCAAAACTTATAAACTTATAATAAAACTGTCATCGTAACGTTAAGCGTGCGGACCCTACGGGTTCGAGAACTATGTAGACATGACCTAGAACTATTCTCGGTCAATAACCAATAGCGGAACCTGGATGCCCATATTGGTTCCTACATATTCTACGAAGATCTTTATCGGTCAAACCGCATAACAACATACGTTGTTCCCTTTGTCATCGGTATGTTACTTGCCCGAGATTTGATCGTCGGTATCCAATACCTAGTTCAATCTCGTTACCGGCAAGTCTCTTTACTCGTTCTGTAATGCATCATTCCGTAACCAACTCATTGGTCACATTGCTTGCAAGGCTTATAATGATGTGCATTACCGAGAGGGCCCAGAGATACCTCTCTGATGATCGGAGTGACAAAACCTAATCTCGAAATACGCCAACTCAACATGTACCTTCGGAGACACCTGTAGTACTCCTTTATAATCACCCAGTTACGTTGTGACGTTTGGTAGTACCCAAAGTGTTCCTCCGGTAAACGGGAGTTGCATAATTCTCATAGTTACAGGAACATGTATAAGTCATGAAGAAAGCAATAGCAGTATACTAAACGATCAAGTGCTAGGCTAACGGAATGGGTCATGTCAATCACATCATTCTTCTAATGATGTGATCCCACTAATCAAATGACAACACATGTCTATGGTTAGGAAACATAACCATCTTTGATTAATGAGCTAGTCAAGTAGAGGCATACTAGTGACTATATGTTTGTCTATGTATTCACACATGTATCATGTTTCCGGTTAATACAATTCTAGCATGAATAATAAACATTTATCATGATATGAGGAAATAAATAATAACTTTATTATTGCCTCTAGGGCATATTTCCTTCAGTCTCCCACTTGCACTAGAGTCAATAATCTAGATTACATAGTAATGATTCTAACACCCATGGAGTCTTGGTGTTGATCATGTTTTGCTCGTGAGAGAGGCTTAGTCAACGGGTCTGCAACATTCAGATTCATATGTATCTTGCAAATATTCTATGTCTACAATGCTTTGCACAGAGCTACTCTAGCTAATTGCTCCCACTTTCAATATGTATCCAGATTAAGTCTTAGAGTCATCTGGATTGGTGTAAAAACTTGCACCGATGTAACTCTTTACGATGGGCTCTTTTATCACCTCCATAATCGAGAAATATTTCCTTAGTCCTCACTAAGGATATTCTTGACCAATGTCTAGTGATCTATTCCTAGATCACTATTGTACTCCCTTGCTAAATAAAGAGCAAGGTATACAATAGGTCTGGTACATAGCATAGCATAATTTATAGAACCTATGACTGAGGCATAGGGAATGACTTTCATTCTCTTTTCTATTTTCTGCCTTGGTCGGGATTTGAGTCTTACTCAATTTCACACCTTTGCAACACAGGCAAGAACTCTTTCTTTGACTGTTCCATTTTGAACTATTTCAAAATCTTGACAAGGTATGTACTTATTTGAAAACCTTACCAAGCGTCTTGATCTATCTCAAAAGATCTTGATGCTCAATATGTAAGTAGCTTTACTGAAGTCTTTCTTTTAAAGAACTTCTTTCAAACACTCCTTTATGCTTTGCAGAATAATTCTACATTATTTCCGATCAACAATATGTCATTCACATATACTTATCAGAAATGTTGTAGTGCTCCCACTCACTTTCTTGTAAATGCAGGCTTTACCGTAAGTCTGTATAAAACTATACGCTTTGATCAACTTATCAAAGCTTATATTCCAACTCTGAGATGCTTGCACCAGTCCATAGATGGATCGCTGGAGCTTGCACATTTTGTTAGCACCTTTAGGATTGACAAAACCTTCTGGTTGCATCATATACAACTCTTCTTAAAAAAATCATTAAGGAATGCAGTTTTGACATCCATTTGCCAGATTTCATAAAATGTGGCAATTGCTAACATGATTCGGACAGACTTAAGCATCGCTACAGTTGAGAAAATCTCATTGTAGTCAATACCTTGAACTTGTTGAAAACCTTTTGCAACAAGTCGAGCTTAGTGGATAGTAACACTACTATCTGTGTCCGTCTTCCTCTTGAAGATCCATTTATTTAACATGGCTTGCTGATCATCGAGCAAGTCAATCAAAGTCCATACTTTGTTCTCATACATGGATCATATCTCAGATTTTATGGCCTCAAGCCATTTTGTGGAATCTGGGCTCATCATCGCTTCCTCATAGTTCGTAGGTTCATCATGGTCTAGTAACATGACTTCCAGAACATGATTACCATACCACTCTGGTGTGGATCTTACTCTGGAAGACCTACGAGGTTTGGTAGCAACTTGATCTGAAGTTTCATGATCATCATCATTAACTTCCTCACTAATTGGTGTAGGAATCACTGGAACTTATTTCTGTGATGAACTACTTTCCAATAAGGGAGAAGGTACAATTACATCATCAAGTTCTATTTTCCTCCCACTCACTTCATTCGAGAGAAACTTCTTCTCTAGAAAGGATCCTTCTTAGCAACGAATAACTTGCCTTCGGATCTGTGATAGAAGGTGTACCCAGTAGTTACCTTTGGGTATTCTATGAAGACGCACTTCTTCGATTTGGGTTCGAGCTTATCAGGTTGAAACTTTTTCACATAAGCATCGCAGCCCCAAAAATATAAGAAACGACAACTTGGGTTTCTTACTAAACCACAGTTCATATGGTGTCATCTCAACGGATTTAGATGGTGCCCTTTTAACGTGAATGCAGCTGTCTCTAATGCATAACCCAAAAAAAATAGTTGTGAATCAGTAAGAGACATCATAGATCGCACCATATCTAATAAAGTGCGGTTATGACGTTCGGACACACCATAACGTTGTGGTGTTCCAGGTGGCATGAGCTGTGAAACTATTCCACATTGTTCTAATTGAAGACCAAACTCGTAACTCAAATATTCGTCTCCATGATCAGATCGCAGAAACTTTATTTTTCTTGTTACCATGATTTTCCACTTCACTCTAAAATTCTTTGAACCTTTCAACTATTTCAGACTTATGTTTCATCAAGTAGATATACCTATATCTGCTCAAATCATCTTGTGAAGGTCAGAAAATAACGATACTTGCCACGAGCATCAACACTCATTGGATCGCATACATCGGTATGTATTATTTCCAATAAGTCAGTAGCTTGTTCCATTGTTCCGGAGAACGGAATTTTAGTCATCTTGCCCAAAAGGCACGGTTCGCAAGCATCAAAATGATTCATAACCAAGTGATTCCGAAAATCCATCTTTATGGAGTTTCTTCATGTGCTTTACACCGATATGACCCAAACGGCAGTGCCACAAATAAGTTGCACTATCATTATCAACTTTGCATCTTTTGGCATCAATATTATGTATATGTGTATCACTACGATCGAGATCCAACAAACTATTTTCATTGGGTGTATGACCATCAAAGGTTTTATTCATTTAAACAGAACAACAATTATTCTCTGATTTTAAATGAATAACCGTATTGCAATAAACATGATCAAATCATATTCATGCTCAACGCAAATGCCAAATAACATTTATTTAGGTTCAACACTAATCCCGAAAGTATAGGGAGTGTGCGATGATGGTCATATCAATCTTGGAACCACTTCCAACACACATCATCACTTCACCCTCAACTAGTTTCTGTTTATTCTGTAACTCCGGTTTCGAGTTACTAATCTTAGTAACCGAACAAGTATCAAATACTCAGGGGTTATTATAAACACTAGTAAGGTACACATCAATAACCTGTATATCAAATATACCCTTGTTTAGTTTGCCATCCTTCTTATCCACCAAATATTCAGGGTATTTCCGTTTCCAGTGACCATTTCCTTTGCAGTGTAATCACTCAGTTTTAGGTTTTGGTCCAGCTTTGGGCTTCTTCACGGGAGTGACAACTTGCTTGCCATTCTACTTGAAGTTCCCTTTCTTTCCCTTTGCCCTTTTCTTGAAACTAGTGATCTTGTCAATCATCAACACTTGATGCTCTTTCTTGATTTCTACCTTCGTCGATTTCAACATCACGAAGAGCTCGGGAATCGTTTTCGTCATCCCTTGCATACTATAGTTCATCACGAAGTTCTAGTAACTTAGTGATGGTGACTGGAAAATTCTGTCAATCACTATCTTATCTGGAAAATTAACTCCCACTTGATTCAAGCGATTGAAGTACCCTGACAATCTGAGCACATGCTCACTAGTTGAGCGATTCTCCTCCATCTTTTAGCTATAGAACTTGTTGGAGACTTCATATCTCTCAACTCGGGTATTTGCTGGAAATATTAACTTCAACTCCTGGAACATCTCATATGGTCCATGACGTTCAAAACGTCTTTGAAGTCCCGATTCTAAGCCATTAAGCATGATGCACTAAACTATCAAGTAGTCATCATATTGAGCTAGCCAAATGTTCATAACGTCTGCATCTGCTCCTGCAATAGGTCTGTCACCTAGCGGTGCATTAAGGACATAATTCTTCTGTGCAGCAATGAGGATAAACCTCCGATCACGGATCCAATCCGCATCACTGCTACTAACATTTTTCAACACAGTTTTCTCTAGGAACATATAAACACATGAAAGCAACAACGCGAGATATTGATCTACAACATAATTTACAAAATACTACCAGGACTAAGTTCATGATAAATTTAAGTTTAATTAATCATATTACTTAAGAACTCCCACTTAGACAGACATCTCTCTAGTCATCTAAGTGATCACATGATCCAAATCAACTAAACCATGTCCGATCATCATGTGAGATGGAGTAGTTTTCAATGGTGAACATCACTATGTTGATTATATCTACTATATGATTCACGCTCGACCTTTTGGTCTCCGTGTTCCGAGGCCATATCTGTATATGCTAGGCTCGTCAAGTTTAACCTAAGTATTCCGCGTGTGCAACTATTTTGTACCCGTTGTATTTGAACGTAGAGCCAATCACACCCGATCATCACGTGGTGTCTCAGCACGAAGAACTTTCACAACGGTGCATACTCAGGGAGAACACTTCTTGATAATTTAGTGAGAGATCATCTTAAAATGCTACCGCCAACCAAAGCAAGATAAGGTGCATAAAGGATAAACATCACACGCAATCAATATAAGTGATATGATATGGCCATCATCATCTTGTGCTTGTGATCTCCATCTCCGAAGCACCGTCGTGATCACAATCGTCACCGGCGCGACACCTTGATCTCCATCGTAGCATCGTTGTCGTTACGCCGTTTATTGCTTCTACGACTATCGCTACCGCTTAGTGATAAAGTAAAGCAATTACAGGGCGTTTGCATTTCATACAATAAAGCGACAACCATATGGCTCCTGCCAGTTGCCGATAACTTCGGTTACAAAACATGATCATCTCATACAATAAAATATAGCATCACGTCTTGACCATATCACATCACAACATGCCCTGCAAAAACAAGTTAGACGTCCTCTACTTTGTTGTTGCAAATTTTACGTGGCTGCTACGGGCTTAGCAAGAACCGTTCTTACCTACGCATCAAAACCACAACGATAGTTCGTCAAGTTAGTGATGTTTTAACCTTCGCAAGGACCGGGCGTAGCCACACTCGATTCAGCTAAAGTGAGAGAGAGACACCCGCCAGCCACCTTTAAGCACGGGTGCTCGTAACGGTGAAACCAGTCTCGCGTAAGCGTACGCGTAATGTCGGTCCGGGCCGCTTCATCTCACAATACCGCTGAACCAAAGTATGCCATGCTGGTAAGCAGTATGACTTGTATCGCCCACAACTCACTTGTGTCCTACTCGTGCATATAACATCAACGCATAAAACCTAGGCTCTGATACCACTGTTGGGGAACGTAGTAATTTCAAAAAAAATCCTACGCACACGCAAGATCATGGTGATGGCATAGCAACGAGAGGGGAGAGTGTTATCCACGTACCCTCGTAGACCGTAAGCGGAAGCGTTAGCACAACGCGGTTGATGTAGTCGTACGTCTTCACGATCTGACCGATCCAAGCACCGAACGTACGGCACCTCCGAGTTCAGCACACGTTCAGCTCGATGACGATCTCCGGCGTCCGAACCAGCAAAGCTCCGAAGATGAGTTCCGTCAGCACAACGGCATGGTGACGATGATGATGTTCTACCGTCGCAGGGCTTCGCCTAAACTCCGCGATGATATGACCGAGGTGGAATATGGTGGAGGGGGCCACCGCACACGGCTAAGGAACGATCCGCAGATCAACTTTTGTGTCTATGGGGTGCCCCCCCCCGCCCCCATATATAAAGGAGCCAGGGGGGAAGAGCCGGCCAGCCAAGGAGGGCGCGCCAAGGGGGGAGTCCTACTCCCACCGGGAGTAGGACTCCATTCTTTCCAAGTTGGAGTAGGAGAAGGGGGGAGGAGGAGGAAGAGGGGAAGGAAAGGGGGGGGGGGCGCCGCCCCCTTCCCTTGTCCTATTCGGACTAGGAAGGGGAGGGGCGCGCGGCCCCCTCCTGCCTCCTTCCCTCTTCTCCTTCGAGGCCCATGTAGGCCCATAACCCCCCAGGGGGTTCCGGTAACCTCCCGGTACTCCGGTAAAATGCTGATTTCACCCGGAACGATTCCAATGTCCAAATATAGGCTTCCAATATATCGATCTTTATGTCTCGACCATTTCGAGACTCCTCGTAATGTCCGTGATCACATCCGGGACTCCGCACAAACTTCGGTACATCAAAACTTATAAACTCATAATAAAATTGTCATCGTAACGTTAAGCGTGCGGACCCTACGGGTTCGAGAACTATATAGACATGACCTAGAACTATTCTCGGTCAATAACCAATAGCGGAACCTAGATGCCCATATTGGTTCCTACATATTCTACGAAGATCTTTATCGGTCAAACCGCATAACAACATATGTTGTTCCCTTTGTCATCGGTATGTTACTAGCCCGAGATCTGATCGTCGGTATCCGATACCTAGTTCAATCTCGTTACCGGCAAGTCTCTTTACTCGTTCTGTAATGCATCATCCCGTAACCAACTCATTGGTCACATTACTTGCAAGGCTTATAATGATGTGCATTACCGAAAGGGCCCAGAGATACCTCTCTGACGATCGGAGTGACAAAACCTAATCTCGAAATACGCCAACTCAACATGTACCTTCGGAGACACCTGTAGTACTCCTTTATAATCACCCAGTTACGTTGTGACGTTTGGTAGTACCCAAAGTGTTCCTCCGGTAAACGGGAGTTGCATAATTCTCATAGTTACAGGAACATGTATAAGTCATGAAGAAAGCAATAGCAGTATACTAAACGATCAAGTGCTAGGCTAACGGAATGGGTCATGTCAATCACATCATTCTTCTAATGATGTGATCCCACTAATCAAATGACAACACATGTCTATGGTTAGGAAACATAACCATCTTTGATTAATGAGCTAGTCAAGTAGAGGCATACTAGTGACTATATGTTTGTCTATGTATTCACACATGTATCATGTTTCCGGTTAATACAATTCTAGCATGAATAATAAACATTTATCATGATATGAGGAAATAAATAATAACTTTATTATTGCCTCTAGGGCATATTTCCTTTAGGGCCCCCTCTGGTGTTTTCTTCTCTCAATAATTCTTATTAATTCTAAAACTGACTTACGTGGAGTTTCAGGATTTTTGGAGCTATGCAGAATAGGTTTCCAATATTTGCTCCTTTTCCAGCCAGAATTCCAGCTGCCGGCATTCCCCCTCTTCATAGTAAACCTTGTAAAATAAGAGAGAATAGCCACAAGTATTGAGATATAATGTGTAATAACAGCCCATAATGCAATAAATATTGATATCATGATGCAAAATGGACGTATCAACTCCCCCAAGCTTAGACCTCGCTTGTCCTCAAGCGGAAGCCGAAATCGAAAAATATGTCCACATGTTTAGAGATAGAGGTGTCGTTAAAAATAAAATACAGACATGAGGGCATCATGATCATTCTTATAACAACAACATATATAGATTTTATCATATGATTTCTTATGCTCAAGTAACAATCAATTCACAAGGTCAAGTATGGTTCAGAAACTTCATTGGGAACTAACAAACTATAATATCAGTCATTGAAGCTGTCGGGGGTTGGGTGCGATATATGCCAAAGGATGGCTTATCATGGTGGGGGCGAGTAGAACGTCGCCGGTGCCTGGAAACAGGATAAGGCGTAGACATGCACACCGGCGAATCTTACCTAGCTTCGGGGCTCTCCGGGGAGATAACACCCCTACTGCTGCTCTGCGGGGTCTCCGCATGGTCACTAAAGCAAGGTGACTACAATGGTGCTCCTGGAGCTGTATCGGGAGGCAGGAGAGTGCAAGGCTAGTTCTCTCCTCCCTGGGCTATCTGGTCTAACTCTATCAAGGTCCGCACCCTTTGCATGGGTACCCCGGGGGGTTTATATAGGCCTACCCCCTGGGGGTACAATGGTAATCCGGCTGGGTGCGGGCCCCAGCCGTCTGTCTCTCACACCGCCGTTCTCCCCGCCGGCTTCTGGGGCCCGCCGACTGGTGGGCCCCTCGGACAGGCCCGACACTGTGCGGCACTCCTGATGACGCAGGCTTGGTCATCGGGTCGTGGCAACAGTGTCGATGTCTATCGGGCGATCACTGTCGCCACTCCCCATCCAATCTGGTTAATGGCTTGTGGGGCCCTGAAGAGGAGGCGGCCGACTCCAGGGAGGCCGACTCCCTCAGGGCCGTCTTCGGGGCGCTCAGGCCGCCTTCGGTCCACCCACTGACAGGCGGCCCCATGGTCTTCGGGCCGTACAGGCCGGCGTCGTGGGTACAGTGCGTCGCGCACTCTGGCTGAGGTCAGGGCAGGCATGGCAACAGTGTCGCGCCTCGCCGGAGATCTTCCAGTGATACGGCTCACTGTAGCCATGCCTGTCCCTCGTAGGCAGGGAGGGACGGCCACGTCGTGACCGTACCCCGCATCGGGCTTCGTGAAGTGTCATGGGCCGACTACCATAGTCGGCTTCCCTAGAGGTCGTTAGCTTGGAGTCGGCTTGCCTTGGAGTCGCCATCTGGGACTCGGCTTCTCTGGAGATCGCCAGCTGGGACTCGGCCTCTCTAGAGGTCGCCAGCTAGGACTCGACTTCTTTGGAGATCGCCAGCTGGGACTCGGCCGGAGGGGCGCGGCCCGCCCCGATGTCTTGAAAGATCTAGGGTCCCGGGTCAGCCTACCCGTGGCCCATTACTCCGACAGAAGCAATTGCAATTTATCATAACATCAAAAAGAGTCAAAAATAGAGCCTTTCAGCAAGTCCACATACTCAACTATCATATAGTCTTCTACAATTGCTAACACTCACGCAGTACTTGTGGTTATGGAGTTTCAACCGAACACTGAGAAAGATAGGGGCTTATTGTGTTGCCTCCCAACGTATTCACCTTTGGGTGATGTCAACAATAATAATTCATGCTAACTTACATCCAATTGGATATATATATCAAGATCTTTCAAACACGAGGAGCTTGCCAAAGGATAAAATGAAAAAGGGAAAGGTGAAGATCACCTTGACTCAAGCATAAAGTAAAAACATAAAGTAAAAGATAGGCCCTTCGCAGAGGGAAGCAGAGGTTGTCATGTGCTTTTAGGGTAGGATGCATAAAATCTTAATGCAAAAGAACATCACTTTATATTGCCACTTGTATATGGACCTTTATTATGCAGTCCTTCGCTTTTATTGCTTCCATAACAAGATCGTATAAAGCTTATTTTCTCTGCACTAATAAGTCATACATATTTAGAGAGCAATTTTTATTGCCTGCAACATGACAACTTACTTGAAGGATCTTACTCAATCCATAGGTAGGTATGGTGGACTCTCATGGCAAAACTGGTTTAAGGATATTTGGAAGCACAAGTAGTATCTCTACTTGGTGCAAGGAATTTGGCTAGGATCAGGGGGAAAGGCAAGCTCAACATGTTGGGAAGATCAATGACAATATACTTTAACTGAGATGTGAGAAAACATAAACCATTACGTTGTCTTCCTTGTCCAATATCAACTCTTTTAGCATGTCATACTTAATGAGTGCTCCCAATCATAAAAGATGTCCAAGATAATATATTTGTATGTGAAAACCTCTCCTTCCTTATTACTTCCTATTAATTGTAACGATGACCAAAATTATGTTTGTCAACGCTCAACAACTTTTATGCCTCATACTTTCTATGTGTGAAGTCATTACTATCCATAAGATCAATATGAGCTCTTTTTTTCTTTTTATTCTTTCTTCTTTCTCAAGATCATGGCAAGATAGCAAAGCCCTTGACTCAACACTAATCTTTATTATAGATAGCTCACGGACTCGATTACATAAAGAGATCACAAAGCAAAACTCAAAACTATTTGATACTAAAACTTCAATCTACTAGATCAAGATACTACTAAAAGGATCGAACTAAATAAAACGGTAAAGATAGGAGTGTGATGGTGATACGATATGGGGGCACCTCCCCCAAGCTTGGCAGTTGCCAAGGGGAGTGCCCATACCCATGTGATTATGTCCTCGGAGGTGGTGAAGTAGGAGTTGTTGATGATGTAGGCTTCTTACTCAATTTACGCTTGAGTATAGTATTTTGCTCCTTTAGGTCATCGATCTCCTGCTCAAGATTTAATACTCTTTTGCATAATTCCTGTTTATTTTCCTGCAAAAGACGAAAATGGATAAACTCGATCTTTGGCTTCTTTGCTCTATCAGGGAGGCTTGACTTTTTAAACTCCACATGCATGTCCCTAGGTTGAGGTAATGGGGCTTCGTCTTCGTCCGAACTCGTCTCCTCCTTTCCCTTAGGCTCATAGTCTTCCTCTTCTTCAGTGGTCCAGCCACAATGCTCCATGTCCCCATAGACCTTAGGGTCTACAAGTTAATCAGCCACATAGCTCTCCCCTTCCGAATCCTGAGACGACATATTGCTCTAAATCTGCAACGGAAACAGCTCGAAACGAAAACAGAGGATATTTGCGTGATACGGTGGTCAAAGCCTTCGGGAGATTATATAATGATTTTTTACCGACCAAAGTACGTAACATGCAAGAAAACGGAGTCCGGGAGGCACACGAGGTGGCCACGAGAAAGGGGGAGCGCGCCCAGGAAGGGTGGGTGCGCCCTCCACCCTCATGGAGGCCTCGTGTCCTTCCCGGACTACTTTATTTCCAAAATTCTTAAATATTCCAAAATGGATAAAAATTGCCATTAGAATTGTTTTGGAGTCGGTTTACTTGTCGTACCACATACCTATTCCTTTTCGGAGTCTGGAACATTCTGGAAAGTGTCCCTTATGTATTCCTCCGGGATTACGGTCTCAACAATATTAGTTTCAACATTGATAGGATTACCTGAGATATAATGTTTAATTCTTTGACCGTTCACCACCCTCGGACTTGTGCCTTCGAAGTTGTTGATTTTTATGGCACCGGAATGATAGACCTCCTCGATAACGTAAGGACCTTCCCATTTAGAGAGAAGTTTTCCTGCAAAAAATCTTAAACGAGCATTGAATAATAACACATAATCACCTACGTTAAACTCACGGTTTTGTATCCTTTTGTCATGCCAGCGTTTAACTTTTTCTTTGAATAGCTTGGCATTCTCATAGGCTTGGGTTCTCCATTCATCAAGTGAGCTAATATCAAATAACCTCTTCTCACCAGAAAGTTTGAAGTCCTAGTTGAGCTCTTTAATAGCCCAATATGCTTTATGTTCAAGTTTAAGAGGTAAGTGACATGCTTTTCCATAAACCATCTTATACGGAGACATACCCATAGGATTTTTATATGTAGTTCTATAGGCCCATAATGCATCATCAAGTTTTTTGGACCAATTCTTTCTAGATCTATTGATAGTCTTTTGCAGAATTAATTTGAGCTCTCTATTGCTCAACTCTACTTGACCACTAGACTGCGGGTGATAAGGATATGCGATTCTATGATTAACATCATACTTAGCAAGCATCTTACGGAAAGCACCATGAATAAAATGTGAACCACCATCAGTCATAAGATATTGGGGACTCCAAACCTCGGAAAAATAACTTCTTTAAGCATTTTAATAGAAGTGTTATGATCAGCACTACTAGTTGGAATAGCTTCTACCCACTTAGTAACGTAATCAACAGCAACTAAAATATGTGTGTAACCATTAGAGGCAGGAAAAGGTCCCATATAATCAAAGCCCCAAACATCAAATGATTCAATAACAAGAGAATAATTCATAGGCATTTCTTGATGTCTACTAATATTACCAATTCTTTGACATTCATCACAAGATAAGACAATCTTACGAGCATCTTTGAAGACAGTAGGCCAACAAAAACCAGATTGTAATACCTTATGTGCAGTTCTATCTCCAGCGTGGTGTCCTCCATAGGATTCAGAGTGACACTTGCATAGGATCTGTTCGGGTCATGCTCAGGTACACAACGTCTAATAACACCATCTACTCCTTTATAAAGGTGTGGGTCATCCCAGAAGTAATGTCTTAAATCATAAAAGAACTTTTTCTTTTGCTGGTATGTGAAACTAGGTGGTATAAATTTAGCAACAATGTAATTATCATAATCAGCATACCAAGGAGCAGTACGAGAAGCATTAATGACTGCTAATTGTTCATCAGGAAAGCTATCATCAATAGGCAGTGGGTCATCAAGAACATTCTCTAACCTAGACAAGTTTTCTGCATCGGGGTTCTCAGCTCCCTTTCTATCAATAATATGCAAATCAAATTCTTGGAGCAAGAGAACCCATCTAATGAGTCTAGGCTTAGCATCTTTATTTTCCATAAGATATTTAATAGCAGCATGATCAGGGTGAATAGTAACTTCGAAATCAACAATATAAGGTCTAAACTTATCACATGCAAACACAACTGCTAAGAACTCTTTTTCAGGAGTAGCATAATTTCTCTGGGCAGTATCAAGAGTCTTACTAGCATACTGGATAACATTCAATTTCTTATCAACTCTTTGCCCTAGAACAGCACCTACAACATAATCACTAGCATCACACATAATTTCAAAGGGTAAATTCCAATCAGGTGGCTGAACAATAGGTGTAGTGATCAAAGCTTTCTTAAGTATTTCAAATGCTTCTACACAATCATCATTGTTGGAGATATAGCTACTGAGTGTAAACCGGCCAGGAGGGCCTGGTTCACCCTCGACTATGCAGAAGCCCGTGAAGACCCAGAAGATGGCACTTTACTAATAAAGCTTAGAGGCCCGAAGCCCAAAGGTGGATTAGGGCCCATAGTGGTAAACCGCCATGACTATGTAACTTGTAATATAAGTTAGGAAAGGAGAGACCGAGCCGGACACTTTGAATGAGTCAGCTTCGGGGTTCTGTAGACCGGCCGGGTGTTAACCTGTGTATATAAAGGGACGACCCGGCAGCGGTTCAGGGACAACAAACAACAACTCGAGACTCAGGCAAGCGTATTTGCTCCCTGGTCATCAAAACCCAATCAATCCCATCACAACTAGACGTAGGCTTTTACCTTCGTCTAAGGGGCCGAACTAGTATAAACTCCCGTGTCCCTTGTCCGGTTTAACCCCTTCAAGCTAACCCGGAGCGATGGCTCCACGACTAAGTCCTTTCTTGAGGACATCTGACGTGTTAATTCCACGACAGTTGGCGCCCACCGTGGGGCTATCGCATGATGGTTTTGAGTTCTTGAAGGGTAGCTTTGAAGGACTCAAGGGGTACATGGTCGGCCGGATGACCAAGAGTCGTCGCGGCAAGCTCTACATTGACGATGAAGGATGGGGCCCCGAGGCCGGCTCAGTCGAGTATGGGTACCAGGTCCCCTTTGGCGGAATTCATGTCTTCATCGGCAAGATCGGCGAACCGGGCCCTAAGCTGGACATCTGCACCGACCTCGTCGAGACAGCTCAGTGTGCGAGACTAGCCCGGGTTAAGCCCGCCATGAAGTGTGCGTTCGTAGGATATGTCCATGGGATTGGATCTGAACCGGTGTCTGAAGGCGAGACGGGCGTATATTCCGACGGTGAGTCATCCACTGGCGAAACCGAGTCCTTGTACCAGATTCATAACGGTGTGTTTGAAGGATATTCCGATGGCAATAGTATTCCGGACCTCCTTGAACCGCCAAGTCGGGTTGCTGTTTACATGGCCGAAACACAGCCCACTTTCCAGTCTTCATCAACAGCGGCAATGAATACCGGATCAACAGCCGCGGCAGGAGTCCCGGCGCGCCGACCGGCTCAAGTCCTCTCCGGTTTGATGGATGCCTGGGCGACTTTGTTAACCATGGAAGTCACCCCGAAGACGCGGGATCAGCACAATGCGGACATTGCAAAGCTGAAGGACCAGATAACACAGGCTAAGGAGGACCTGGCAACTGAGGATGCTAGGATGGCTGAAGAACGGGCCGCTTTGGATGCCCAGTCACAGCAGATACAGGCGCAGAATTATCGACTCATGCTGGATCAGACTGCGTCAGAGGATGTAATACGAAGGAAGTACCGGTCTTGTCTACCGCCGGTCTACGAAGGATTGAATCTCTTTCAAACACCAGGCGCTGGGCCGAGCAATCCGGCAGCTGCAAACCGGACTGATGTGCTTAGGACAGCTCTGGATCAACTACGGATAACATAACCACCACGGCGAACAGATAACCCGCCACAATACATGTCTACACCGCCGGGTCACTTCTCGAGTCTTCTGGATAACATGATTGCCGCAGCATCGCGCCTGGCAGCCATTCCGATAAAGGGACGACCCGGCGGCGGTTCAGGGACAACAAACAACAACTCGAGACTCAGGCAAGCATATTTGCTCACTGGTCATCAAAACCCAATCAATCCCATCACAACTAGACGTAGGCTTTTACCTTCGTCGAAGGGGCCGAACCAGGCTATCCATGCCTTGGCTCGAGTAAGTCCTAACAAAGTGCCAGCCCTGGCAGCGGATCGCTTCAACTCTTCTATCTGTGCTGGTGTCATAGATAACCTGGCCAGCGTGTCCTTGATCAGTGTTGGGGCCGCATTGTCGTAGGAAGATGCGCAGATAACCCGCTGGGCACCGGTATACAACTGTTCAATCAGTGTATAGGCGGCCTTTAGTTTCTTCTGCATATCAGAGCCCAGATGAGCAATGCGACTACCTACAACAGTTTAAGAATTTCATGTTAAACCGGAGTAATTTCAAAGCTAGACAGTTACAAAGCCTTGGCAAAAGATACTTACCAAATATTGCAGAAGTCATGGCACTAACTTGGCGCTTCAGTCCACTAAGTTCTTCCGCCACCGGTTTAAGAGCTGATTCAGCATCTTCCGCCCGCTTCAACAATCCAGCCTTTTCAGTGTCCCAGTTGGCCCTTTCAGACTTGAACCACTCTTTGAGGTACTCCATGGTGGTTAAGGCGGTTTTTAATTCATCTTTTGCCTTGGTGGTTTTTGCTTGTTGGGATTTAAGATTCTCTTGAAGATCCGCAATTTGAGAGACTTGTTGATTTATCTCAGTCTGTTACAGTCAGAAGAGTGTGTCAATATCTTTGAAAGTCCCAAGCATATAACTAGTTATACACTTGGCACTTGGGGGCTAATGTGGATCATTTTTTCCTACTAATTGTTGAAGTCCCACAGATTAATACAAGTTTTAATCATGGCACTTGGGGGGCTAATGTCTGTTTGATCAAACAATACACAAGGAAAATCAACAAAGTACAGTACGGAATATAAAAGTCCCGGTTCGACTTTCTAAACACAAACCGGCCCTTGGGGGCTATAATGCAATGAAGGTACAGAGCAAAAGATCAAACTATTTACCTCATAGCGCTCCTTCATCAGATTTACCAAACCGGCTTCATAATCCCGGCTGGTGTAAAGCCGGTTCAAGAATCCAGAGTGAAGGTCTTGAGCAGAAAGATCAACATAGGCTCACAAATCAGTTTTCCCCTTCCCCTTTGAGGGAGCCCTGGACTAGGGGGTGTCCGGACAGCCAGACTATCATCGTCCGCCGGACTCCAAGACTACGAAGATACAAGATTGAAGACTCCGTCCCATGTCCGGATGGGACTTTCCTTGGTGTGGAAGGCAAGCTTGGAGATACAGATATGTAGATCTCCTACCATTGTAACCGACTCTGTGTAACCCTATCCTTCTCCGGTGTCTATATAAACCGGAGGGCTTTAGTCCGTAGGACACAACATACATTACAACAATCATACCATAGGCTAGCTTTAGGGTTTAGCCTCCTTGATCTCGTGGTAGATCCACTCTTGTACTACCCATATCATCAATATTAATCAAGCAGGACGTAGGGTTTTACCTCCATCGAGAGGGCCCGAACCTAGGTAAAACATCGTGTACCTTGTCTCCTGTTACCATCCGCCTAGACGCACAGTTCGGGACCCCCTACCCGAGATCCGCCGGTTTTGACACCGACATTGGTGCTTTCATTGAGAGTTCCTCTGTGTCGTCACCGATAGGCTCGATGGCTTCTTCAATCAACAACGCTGTCCAGGGTGAGACTTTTCTCCCTGGACAGATCTTCATATTCGGCAGCTTCGCACTGCGGGCTAATTCACTTGGCCATCTGGAGTAGATCGAAAGCTACGCCCCTGGCCGTCAGGTCAGGTTCGGAAGCCTAAACTTCACGGCCGACATCCGCGGGGACTTGATCTTCGACGGGCTCGAGCCACAGCCAAGCGTGCCGCACTGTTACGATGGGCATGATCTAGCTCTGCCGCCGAACAGCGCCTTGGTGGCCGCACAAGAATCCGCTCCGGTCCTTAGACCGGAGCCGATCGCCCAGATCGAGGACCGGTGGTTGGACACCGCCTCGGGGGCTCCAACTTCCACGGCGATGGAGCCGAACACTAACCTTGTCCCTCGCGAAGCTCATGACTCCGAGGTGCCGGACTCCCTGCCGGACTCCGGACCGCCCGCGCCCCTGCCAATCAAATCTGATCGGACAACGGTTATGGAATTCACCGCCGCGGACATCTTCCAACACTCGCCCTTGGGTGACATCCTAAATTCGTTAAAACACCTCTCGCTATCCGGAGAGACCTGGCCGGACTACGGCCAGGACGGTTGGGATTCGGACGATGAAGAAATTCAAAGCCCACCCACCACCCACTTTGTAGCCACTATCGACGATTTAACCGACATGCTAAACTATGACTCCGAAGACTCGACGGTATGGACGACGATGCCGGAGATGAACAAGAAACAGCGCCTACAGGGCACGGGAAGACCACCTCGTCATACGGCGTATACATGGTGGATACCCCAAAAGGAAGCAATAACGAGGACCAACGGGGCATGGCAGAAGATAATCCCGCCGACAAACAACCAAAATGGCGACGCAGACGCCGCCCTAAATCCCGCCTCGACAACAACAGTGCTCCTAATGACCTATCAATACAGCAGGGCAAACCAGTGGACGACGAACACGCCGACAAGCAACCGTCCGAACAGGACGAGTCAGATAATCAGTCCAGGCCCAGCAAAAACAACAGTCCAGACGACCTCACGCCGGACACTCCACCGGGAATAAAAACCTTCGGAAAAGACTCGTCGCCACCGCAAGAAGTTTGAAAAAGGATAAACGGAAGCTCAAAACAGCGGAAGATACACTCAGAATGAGGTGGAGCAAAGTGCTCAAAACCGCAGACAAATACAGCAATGGCCATCAATCAAAGAGCTACCCGAAGCGCAAGCTGCTGCCAGAATTTAACGAGGAGGCCATAGAGCCCCCACAGTCAAAAAACAAAGAGGTTACCTGGTTGGATAGACGGCCAGATGATAGGCCAAAATCTGAAAGCGGCGCCGCACATAAACCGACTAATGACCCTGGAAACACAAATGGCCCAGCCAGGTCCATTTACGGGCCAAAGAAGAGGGCCCCAGGAAGCAATGCAACACGCCAAGTGTCCGAAGACACCGGTACACCCGAATACAGGGGCGCCGCACACCCACTATGTTTCACCAACGAGGTGCTGGATCATGAATTCCCAGCAGGATTTAAACCCATAAACATAGAGGCCTACGACGGAACAACAGACCCTGGAGTCTGGATAGAAGATTACATACTACACATACACATGGCTAGAGGAGATGATCTCCACGCCATAAAATACCTCCCCCTCAAGCTCAAAGGGCCAGCCCGTCATTGGCTCAAAAGCCTCCCAGAAAACACTGTTGGAAGTTGGGAAGAGCTCGAGGACGCGTTTAGAGCAAACTTTCAAGGAACTTATGTCCGTCCTCCGGATGCAGATGATCTAAGTCATATAACTCAACAGCCCGGAGAGTCAGCGCGCAAATTCTGGAACAGGTTCCTCACCAAAAAGAACGAAATAGTCGACTGTCCGGACGCCGAAGCCTTAGCAGCTTTTAAACACAACGTCCGAGACGAATGGCTCGCCAGACACCTCGGCCAAGAGAAGCCGAGGACAATGTCCGCGCTAACAAGCCTCATGACCCGCTTTTGTGCGGGAGAGGATAGCTGGCTAGCAAAATGTAGCACCAGCGACCCAAGTACATCCGAGATCAGAGATGGAAACGGAAAATCACGGCGCAGAAAAGACCAGCGCCGGAATAAAGAGAAAAGCCCAAAGAGCACGGCGGTCAACGCCGGATTCAAAAGCTCGCGGCCAAACAACAAAACACCGCCTCTTAAGGATAACAGCGATGAGCTATCCAACTTAAACAAGATTTTGGGTCGGATATGTCAAATCCACAGTACCCCCGGAAGGCCTGCAAACCACACCCATCGAGATTGTTGGGTTTTCAAACAGTCCGGCCGATTAAACGCCGAACACAAGGGGCTCGACGCATCAAGCGAAGATGATGATAAACCCCACCAGCAGAGCACCGGAAAACAAAAGACTTTCCCACAAGAGGTCAAAGCAGTAAATTCACTTCATGTGATAATACGGAAAAACAGTGCGGCACCCGTTAAAATGGGTCTCGCACGGTCCAACCCAGCGGAACATAGAGATTGGACATCAAAACCAATCACTTTCGACCACCTGGATTATTCCAGAAGCGTTCGAAATGCAGGATGGACTGCCCTGATATTGGATCCTATAATCGACGGACTGCAATTTACACAAGTCCTGATGGACGGAGGCAGTGACTTAAACCTGCTGTATCCAAACACAATCCGCAAGTTGGGGATAGACCTTACTAAAATTCGACACAGCCGCACTTCCTTTAAAGGAGTGACGCCAGGCCCTTACGCCAAGTGCACAGGCTCCTTATTACTAGAAGTTGTGTTCGGATCACCGAACAACTTCCGACGCGAAAAACTAATCTTTCATATCGTCCCATTTAAAAGTAGCTATCAAGCACTCTTGGGACGAGAAGCTTTTGTCCGCTTCAACGCCATACCACATTACGCGTCTCTTACACTTAAGATGCCCGGTCCACGTGGCATCATTTCAGTGCGAGGGTCATTTAAAGACCCCGGACACGGTCAGACGAGTCCGGCATAAATAAGCTAGGGGCTCCCTAGCCGCACATCCCTTCACAAGGGGCTGCACGCACAAGAAACAGCGAGCTCATACAGACTCCGCTTTACTTATTTATATTTCTTCCTTCGTATATATTTTTCGCACAATTTCCTTCCAAACTAAGTTCTTCTCTTTTTACAGATGAACAACGCGCACACCTGTTCATGATAACGGCACAACGGAGACACAGGCGCAGACGTGCAGTAGGGACCCGTCGCAAGGATTCTTTTCAGATTAAGACCCTGCGTAAACCTTTTTTACTGTCTCTTGTTGTCATAATCCCTTGGTTTCTTATTATAACCAAAGTGGAGCCTGACGTTTTGGCATCGGCCGCGTCAGAGGACCATGCCCGTACCTGGACACTAAGGGCTTAGGGCACTGTTCTGCCCATTATCATAAAGACCAAACACCTTAGGGAGTGTTCGGCGTCTCGAGTTAGGCCTTATATGCATCAGCTCCGAATCATGTCTTTGGTCAAATGTTGGGTTTGCCCAGCTCCTGTGTTTTGCTGCCTTATGTTCTGTATGATCGTCTAACGCAGCACCAGGAGAACTACTGCGATTGTGCCCCAGTTCGGCTGGGCGAGCACCTCAGTAGAGAAAGCCGAAAACTAACTGTCATGATACAGCGAGAGACTAGTCAACCACTCGATTGACTACCGGAATGTTTAGAATTCCCCGCTTTGACGAAGGACCGTTTCCCGGTCAGGCACACACGCGCCCCGAATCCGGAGAAGCGCGGTGCCCCAGGGGCTATATCGTAGCCCCACCCTCGAACTCCAATGGCTAAGTGAAAGTGATAAAGCATCATAGTCCGGATTGCCTCGTTTGCTACGCTACCACCTCCTTAACAGGACCAAGACGTCGGATTAAGTGTGAAAACGCGCTATTTTTTGCAAACACCCCCGCACCTTGTGCGTGGGGGCTGAAGCCGAAGACTGCCATCTTTTAGGTTATACAAATGTATACATAAACGGCCGCATAGGAGATATTTTAATACTTGGAACGCACAAGTATAAAAAGCGGTTACATCATAATCATTGTTTTACAAGATAAAACGTTCATTTGAACGTGACATTTTTCGAGCACTGCGACTCTATTACACGAGCGCCACGCATAACTTCCCCAAAATAGTGCTCGGCGGGTAACCGGCTTTCGTCCGAACCCTGGGCTGCAATAGCGGTGGCATCCATCTCTGTCCAATGTGTCTTCACACGGGCAAGGGCCATCCACGCGCCTTCTATGCAGGCCGACCGCTTCATCTCCTTGATATGCGGCACCGCTCCAAGAAATTGCTGCAATAAGCCAAAATAGCTCGTCGCCTTGGGCCTCTCTGGCCAGACATGAGCCACGATATCAGTCATGGCAAGTCCGGACAACCTGTTCAGCTCAGCCCATTCGGCCAACCGATCGGTCAACGGAAGTGAATGATCCGGACTATGGAATTGAGACCAAAATAGCTCTTCCGTCTTGTGATCCTCCTGACTCCGGAAGTGCACAACGGCATCCGCCGCACTTGCCGCTAAGTCCATATATGGATCCTGCGGACCCCACAGCTGGCCAAGTTGGGCATACTTTGGATCCGTAAACCGATGACGCAGCAGAAAAGGCCTGCCAGCCACAATATCTCCGGCTTGGCGTAGCTCCTCCTTCATAGCCCGCATTGCAGAACGGGCATCCTTGGCCTCGGCGGTGGCCTTCCCCAGGTCTTCTCGCTCCGGCAGGCGCTCCTTTTCAAGAGCCTCATTGCGGTCAGTAGCATCCTTCAATTTCACGGCCAATTCGGCCATCTTTTCCCTGCTTAGGCAGTGTGCAGCCTTTTCGGCTTTCAACTCCTCGGCCGCCCTCGAGGCAGCCGCATCACTCCTTCGGGCTTGCTCCTTAGCTTGAGCAAGCTCGGCCCGAAGGCTCTCCATAGCAGCAGCACCGTCTCTATCACAACATATATATTGTCAGAGGTGGGCTTTGGCTCCCTTAAATGAGTGACTGCGGAGAATTCATTTACCTTGCGACACGTCAAGTCGCCGGTTGACAAGCGCGATGTCCGCATCCGCCACATCAAGTTGCCGCATTAACTCGACAACTCCACTAGTCCGGCTAGCCCCCGGACTATCCGCCACCTGCATAGGAAGGGCGACATTCAATACCTGCGATTTTGATCCTTGGCACGTTGTCGCTTTCGACAACCTACCGAGTCTCAAGGGCTACTATCTATACAGGGCGCACTTCTTTGTGCAAAAATGTCAAAAAGGTGCGTCGTTCTTGCGTACCTCAAATCCCGCCAGCAAACTCCTGACGGCATTATGCAATCCGCTTTCGGCGGACGAAATCCTTCCAATCACCATACTCATCAAAGCACGGTGATCTTCTGAGATGGACGCCCTCTCAAGCAGATTCTTTAGCTCCCCCGGCCGGACACTAGTCGGCGCCGAACTCTCCGGCTCCACCGGGCTCTGGGATACCCTCCGTGACGATACTTCAGGCTCGTCTGCCCTATCCGATGGCGCAGCAGACGGAGGCGTTTCGCTCTCCATCATCTCCGGACGAAGATCCCCCGAAGACGAACTCATCTGAGAAGTCTGCATATCCGAACTGTAAAGCAAAAATTTTGGTTATCCACAGAAACACATATAGGGGTATTTTCTTATTAATGAACTCCCCTTTTCCTACTCACGGCTCGCTGGAGGGCTGATTCTTTAGAGACGATTGTATGTCCGGGTTCTCCCCGGACGCAGGACCCTTCGGTGAAGATTTCTTCCCCCGCTTAGGGGCTTTGGCCTCTGGGTCTTCGGAGGCGGTCCTCTTCTCCCCCTGGAAGGAGGGATTTTTTATCCCCCCTCTTCGGGCGCCCCCTTGGGCGAGGTAATAGCTCTTCTATTTTCCCCATCGCCCCCTTCTACGGGCGCGACCTCCAACATTCTGACCAGCACGGGCTCCGGTGCGGTCTCTGGGAGGGGATCCGGACACCTTATCAGCTTCGATCACGCTACCCACTCCTGATGAAGAATAATGGGTTAGGAGGCGAATTTTAGAAAAGCAAATAAACAGACGTCCGGACTCTGAGCTACTTACCTGAGTATCCGGGCGATTGCAGCTTAGGCCTGCGTCCTCGGTCAATTCCGAACACGCCACCTGCGGTCTGAAGAATAACTTGTACATCTCCACGGGTGTCATACCCATGAAGTGTTGGAGAATTCGTGGTCCCTCCGAATTGAACTCCCATAAGCGGAGAGGACGGCGTTTGCAGGGCAGAAGACGCCTGATTAGCATGACCTGCATCACCACAACCAGATTGATCTCCCTCGCCTGGAGGTCTTGAATCCGGCCCTGCAATAAGGGCACGTCTTTGGACGGCCCCCAATTGAGCCCTTGGTTGACCCACGACATCAACCGGCATGGAGGTCCCGGGCGGAATGAAGGCGGCGGCTTTTGCTTGCTGCCCTTCGGAGCGGAGATATAGAACCACTCCTGCTGCCACAAGCCGAGCTCCTCTTGGAAGGAGCCCTCGGGCCACGGGGCATCGGCCCTCCTGCTTATGGCCGCCCCGCCGCACTCCGCTTGACGCCCCCCGATCATCTTCGGCTCCACATTGAAGGTCTTCAGCCACAGGCCGAAGTGGGGGGTGACGCGGAGGAAGGCTTCGCAGATGATAATGAATGCGGAGATATGGAGGATGGACTCCGGAGCCAAGTCGTGAAAATCCAGCCCGTAGTAGAACATGAGCCCTCTCACGAAGGGGTCCGTCAAGAATCCTAAACCCCGACGGAGGTGGGATGTGAAGACGACGTACTCACCGGGCTCGGGAGTGGGTACAGCCTGCCCTTGGGCGAGCAACCTGTGCGAAATCTCATAAGACAGGTACTTGGCCTCATGCAGCTTTAGCACGTCCTCCTCCGTGACGGAGGAGGGCATCCACCGACCCTGAAGGTCGGAGCCGGACATTGTTGAAGGTCCGAAGCACTCGAATCTGGGGCTCTTGGTGTTGGAACTTGGACCAAGGAGAGGATTCGATGGAAGGTTGAAGAAAAGAAACGAGCCTTGGTCCTCTTATAAAGGGGGAAAATACCAAGAGCCATCTCCGTGACCGTTCGGAATTCACCTTCGATAGAGGAGGCGTGGCGACGGGCGCGGTTGGGTTACCCACGTCTGTATTGATGAAAATCTCGGAATAAGGGGAACACGATCTCTGCTTCGACAAGACGTGCCAAGGAAACCGCTTTGCTAAATGTGACGAGGTGGTATAATAAAAAACGATTCAAGTAAAGGCTTGGTAGTGGCGTGACGACATGCCGCAAAATATGTCAGCAGATTGGACTTGTGGACATTTTATTCTCTCTATGGTGGAATGTGGAATTTATTTTGCAGAGCCGGACACTATCCTAGTGTTCATGATCTTCTCTGGATTATTCAAAGGAGGAACCCGCCTTGCAATGCCGAACATTATGCGCGCTGGACTTATCGTCATTGAAGCCTGGTTCAGGGGCTACTGAGGGAGTCCTGGACTAGGGGGTGTCCGGACAGCCGAACTATCATCGTCCGCCGGACTCCAAGACTAGGAAGATACAAGATTAAAGACTCCGTCCCGTGTCCGGATGGGACTTTCCTTGGCGTGGAAGGCAAGCTTGGCGATACGGATATGTAGATCTCCTACCATTGTAACCGACTCTGTGTAACCCTAGCCTTCTCCGGTGTCTATATAAACCGGAGGGCTTTTGTCCGTAGGACACAACATACATTACAACAATCATACCATAGGCTAGCTTTAGGGTTTAGCCTCCTTGATCTCGTGGTAGATCCACTCTTGTACTACCCATATCATCAATATTAATCAAGCAGGACGTAGGGTTTTACCTCCATCGAGAGGGCCCGAACCTGGGTAAAACATCGTGTCCCTTGTCTCCTGTTACCATCCGCCTAGACGCACAGTTCGGGACCCCCTACCCGAGATCCGCCGGTTTTGACACCGACACCCTTGCTCATAGCAGCGAATTCATCCTTGGCAGTGTGCTTTCATAGAGCAACCGGATTACCTGGGGCGGTATATGCAGTGCCAATAACAACAACATCATCATCTTTGGCCGGGCTTGATGGATTGTCATTCTTAACAGGGCTTGGTGCTTTGGCAGCAGGGCTCGGCGGTCTATTAACTGGGCTTGGCGGATCAGCAGTTGAATCCTGCTGCTCAGCAATTGGACTGGGAGGGGCATGAGGATGTGATGTATCAACATGTACATCCGGTTCAACTTCTGGCGGATTAGCATCATCGCCTGGGTTTTGAGGAGCAGAGCTGTCTATGGCAATCTCAGGATTTTCGCCATCATTCTCTGGGGTCTTCTCCGGATCAACATCATCAGTAGGGTCGCTGGTCTTGGCTTTCTTACTTAATCAGGCCTTGGCACTACAAGTTAAGGAACAATGTACTTACCCAGCGACGGTCTTGAGAGGAGGCAGCTGAGTGGTTGATGAACCGCCGGACGAGTTGGAAGATGCCTGATAATTCGGGTCAGACAGATTGAGTGGGCATCGGAAGAAACCGTTCAAAGGATAAAGTTTTTCAGGAGAACAAGTCACCTCTGGACGACGTTTCAGGGTTGGTGTATCTGCTAAACCAGACGAAGTGATTTGCTGACCACTATGCCGGGTTGTGCGACGCTCTGCAGCTTGCTGTGTCTTCAAAGAAAATTTTGGATCCAAATGAGCAAGGGGGTGAGATTGTTTTACTTTCCGTACTATACGGCAAACTCTTTGAACCGGTACAAGATCTGAATCGAAAGAAAGAGTAATTACCTCAACATGGTCTGCATGGCTGGCCTCAACATCATCCTGGGAATAATCATTGTCAATAAGATGTATGAAAAAGGAACCAAGTGAGTCAAGTTCTACCTCTGCGTCTGATTCCTCATCTTCTGGCGGATCAGAAGACTCGGTGGTTTTCTTCTTGGCAATTTTCTTGGTGACCTTGCTCTTTACATGAGGAGCCCTGGCCGATTTAGTCCGCTTCCAGAAGGAGCTGTTAGCCTGAAAGTAAAGCAAGAAAAGGTTAGTACATAGTTAATGCGGAGGCAAGTCAGTAAGTATTAAGAAGAACTTTACCGCTGGCGGTTTATTGGAGACGCAAAAAGGTGGCAATCCGGTTTGGCTGCATGCAGAGATCGTCTCATCAAGCATTTTCTTCACAGATTCAGTAACTTCAAGATCGGTCATTACTACTTCATGATATCGTTGAGGGTCTTTGACGTTGCCAGTATTGCATCAATCCGGGGCGGCGGCTTAAATGAAAAATGCCCCAAGAAACCCAGCAGCGGACAAGATCAATGCCAGTCAAACTATTGACCATGAGAGCCCGGAGCTTGGCGAGTTGAGGTGCAAATCTTTTCCGTTCCGCGGTGTATAAGCATAAAGGTAATGGGTGACCATTGCTAAGCCTGTGAGGGCGATAACCCGGCAAAGGATTTTCTCCGTCAAGGGTAGTGTTGCGGCAATAAAACCAAGTCTGGTTCCAATCTTTAGGATGGCTATGATGTTTTGCATGGGGGAAATCAACTTCTTTCCTTTTCTGAATTGAAACGCCACCAAGCTCTGTGTTGGGACCATCCGAGAATTCTGTACGGCGGTTCAAATGAAAAAAATCCCGGAACAACTCCACAGATGGTTCTTCTTGAAGGTAGACTTCACAGAATACTTGAAAGTTGCATATATTGGACACGGAGTTCGATCCAATATCTTGTGGATGGAGTTGGAAGCTTGCGAGGACATCCCAGAAAAAATTTGATCCGGGCGGGCTGAATTCCCGGTCAAACACTACTAGAAAAACCCCTACTAATGGCGCACCTAGTATGGCTATTAATGGTGCATCTGTGGTGCGCCATTAATAGCACGCCATTAGTAATTTTTACTAATGGCGCGCCACCTGGTGCGCCATTAGTATCTGGTATACTAATGGCGCACCTCGGGTGCGCCATTAGTATGCCTCCCAGGGGCCATGTATACCTAGGTGCTTTGGCATACTAATGGCGCACCACCTCTGGATGCGCCATTAGTAACCGCGGCATACTAATGGCGCACTGCCCAGTGATGCGCCATTAGTATGCACTGTAGTACTAATGGCGCACTGTCATGTGATGCGCCATTAGTATGAATATTAGGTTTTTTTTATTTTTTTTATTTTCTATTTTTTGCATAGGTTACAAAATGTATAATTTGACAAAATATAGACAGCACACATCAACAACAGATTCATCAAATACAATAGAAGATTAGTCTTTGAATACAATTCATCATATTAGTCTCCGAATACAATTCATCATATTAGTCTCCGAATTGAAAAGACCGAACAAAGATAGAACATTATATTACAAGTCTCGAGACCGCGAGTAGCGAGTCTGTCTTCACATTACAAGTCGATATCGATCATCTAAACTACCATCACATAGAAGAGAGTTGAGGTCATCACGATGAGCATCATCACGATGAAACTCGTCTTCATCCGGTTCCTCCAACGCTCCCTCCCCTCTCCCGCTAGATAGCGGGCATATCTAGATTCAGCCTCGGCCCTAGTGGTGTACCCTTTGTAACTGTTACCGCTGAATTGATGAACCTGTCTCCGACACTCCTCCCAGTCATCGTAGACTCCGGGAACCTTACCCTTGTACACGACATACGTCAGCATCGCTATGCACTAGCCAAACGAAACGTTAGTACCAATTCACAGACAATACATAAGCAATATATAAGTATGCAACAGAACGATCGGAAGAGAAAAGCAAGACATTAATAGCATCGATTACATCTAAGTTGAACGACTCTTGAAACCAAAGAGACATACTACAAGTTCATTAAAGTTTAATTACAACATGAGCCAATCGATGTTTCAGAACTAGACAACTCGACGCAAGGGACCGGAGCGTGGATGAAGCCGCCGTCTATCGTGGGAGTCATGAAAGAACGGGCGTTGTCATCCTGCATTTGTAGCATTGTGTCGATGTCACTATTGGACGGTTGATTTCTGAGGTAGAACTGCCCCGAGGTACGAAGGACATCTTGATGGATGATTTCCGCAAACTCCGACTGGATGCGAAAGAATTCTTGTCGGAGGTCCGCGTCCTGGATTGCCGACACGCTCGCGGCCCAATCTTTGAGTTTACTCGGTAGCAGAAGTTGATGATGGTCCCGTACGATCGCCCGCATGTGATGGATGGCGTAGTAGGCACCCTTCTGACCGCCAGGCGGCTGCTTGACGCAGCAGAACGTCGTATTGTGGGAGAACACGTGCTTGCCGTACTTACGAATAGGCCTGGTGAAGGTGCCTCCAGATTGGGCGTAACCGGGGAGAACATCATCAAGAACCTTCTTGACATTTGTGTAGTCTACGTTCGACTGACAGTCCGGGTCGAAATACGTGGCCATGGAATATTTGGGGCTTAGGAGGATGAGCGTGCAACGTGTGTCACTGCAGAAAACACGGAATGTTAAAAGAAAAACGATCGAAATGTAAGAATTCATATGTTACGGGCCGGTTGAGGGGAGGACTTACTCGGGAAAGTAAGGCACGAGGAAGTTATCCTTATCTTGGTTTGCCAGAATGACGCCTTCGAGGTAAGAACTCGCGACTTGCCGGTCCCCAGCGCTGCCCAAGATCTTGGCACGCATGTAGAAGGGGTCGACTATCACGATGTCCGGGGTCTTGTCGCGAATGATCCGCATCTCCATACTCAGCGAAAATAGCCGAACGAAGGTGTAGTGCAGCGGATGAAGGTTCAACATAGCATGGATGTCATCAAAACGCAGGACGATCGTACGCCCGATGGAGTTATCCACAAAGCCCTTGCCCTCTGGCACCTTGGCCGCAAAAATCAGGTATGCCACATCCTTCTCTCTGAGACGCTGCTTCTCCAAAGCAAGAACACTGTCATGCAGACTCCGCATAGCACCGGTTGCAGCATTGAGCATATTTGTCGGTAGCATCGCCCTACCCGCCACATGCACCCTCCTCGAGATATCCTGCGGTGAAGGTGGCCCGTCCTGAGCACGGATCGTACTCGGTGCCGGCTGGCTCGCACCCTTCTTAGTCTTTCTTTTGCGTGCCTTCTTCTTCTCCTGTAATGGGACCGAGTTCTGCTCATAGACCGCCTTCTTGAGTGTGTTGGGGCTGATAATATTTCGCACTTCGCCTATCTGAGGCTCGGTGAAGTCGGCAGCTGGAGGCGTCTCCTGAGAGCTGAACGCCAGACGGCGCCTATTGCAACTTGGCTTCTCCGTGGTACCAGCTAGATCGCACACGTCTTTTGTTGGGTTTGGTTCTTGAGAAGGAGGTCCCATGAAGTCGCCATCGTACCCATGCTCGGCAAAGTACTGATCGAAATTGCCAAATGTATCATCATCGTCGTCGTCGTCGTTCTGATCCTGTGCCATATGCATGTTTGGATCCAGTGGCATAGGGATGTCCGGCACCGTTACGGCGGTCTTGCCATGGGGCCGACTTGGCGCCGGCAGGACTGGCGGTGTTGTCTTTGGGGTGGTGTCCCCCGCCCCCAAACGAATCTGGCTCTTCGGCCAAAGCAGGGGCCAGCTCAGGCAGGCGCTGAGGGTCATCACGTCTTCATCGTCGGCCCCGACGGGTCGAATCGGAGGTAACAAGTCGTCGCAGCCTGGCAGCACCTGAACCAGTTGAACCCTAAACAAGTTGGGTGGCATCTGGGTACCGTGGAACAAGGGGTTGCCCGGTTGAACGATTTTGCCCTTGGCGACATCGACCAACTCGTTGTTCACGAAGTGGAGGAGAGTGCACGGAACGTTGATGGCGCCCTGCGAAAACATGTAGGGCGTCAGGGATGCCCAGTCAAAGGCAAGGAGATGAAGTCCTCGGCCGAGAGAGGCTTAATTAGTTACCGTGATGATGGCGTCGAGCTCGGCTAATGTCGAGGCACCGCCAATGGCGGGCGTGCAGTTGATGGAGGGGCCGCTTGCTGAAGAGGTGCCGGCCGGCGTACACCCGGGTGCATTAAGCTCCCGTGCCGGCGTCGGAGACACCGATGCCGCCTCCGCCGGAGGCACCAATGGCCCCGCCATCGCATTATGCGAGTTGCTGGCCGTGAAGCTAGGAATCGGGGGCGGCCCCTGTTGGCCGCCCGCAATCCACGCACTCAACCCCAAGATCAAGGTAGGCACAAGGGCGGTGATCGTCGCTCCGAGTCGTTGTTCCACTTGCTCTTGGACAATCTCCGGAATCCGTGCCACCTGTGCCTTGAGTTCTTGAACCTCTCATGCCTGGCTTTCCGAGCTGGTCTTTTTCTCCTTCCGCACACCAGCGGTATAGTATGACCCCCATTTTGTCGACAAGCCTTTGCCGGCCACACGACCAGCTGACGTCGGCTTACTAAGCTTATCCTTGTTCTTCATTACATTCAACCCCCTATTTAGAGTGGTGTCCCAAGGGTTGCTCTTAGTCGACCCCGCGCTACTGCTTTCAGTCGCCTGCGGAAGGAATGTGAACCATTTAGAAATTTGGCTTCATTAATTAGAATGCAACCATATGGAGCTAATTACGCGGGGGTGTATTCCTTACCAGAACAAGCTCAAGCTGCCTGGTCTTCTGATCCGTGGTAAGCTCCTTTGTTTTCGGGTCCTTCTTGTACCGGGCCCTGACAAAGTTCCTGGTCTGCTTGTCACCATATGTATCGAAGAGGGGCGGTAGGCCTTGCTCGGCACGGTCCGCCTCCTCCTTGTCCCATATAGGCTCCGCCACTCTGTAACCGCCGGGACCGAGTGTGTGTTCCCCTATGTTCAGCTCCCGCATTTGTTTCCCCCACTCACTTGATTGGGAGCTTGCGGTGCTCGAGCAATTGATCTTGAAGTCGTTGTAGTCATCTTCGGTGATCGAAGGATTTTTCTCCTTAATCTTCTGATAACTCTCACCTTTCTCGATCATTCTCTTCACATTGCATTTCCAAGTAGACAGGGCCTTGCTCATCTTCGTGAGGGCAGCATTGTTCACTTTATTCCCTTTGAGGCTTGTGTTTTCAAATTCAGCGGGGAACTTGTATCGTTCGTGCAGCTTCGTGAAGAGGAGGTTGCACAAATTCCCTCGGTCAGGATGCCTCAGGTTCTCGGTGTTGATCGAGACGGTGCTCCGGACAATGCACCCGAGCTGAAGCGAGTACCCCTTGACTATTCGTTCGGGCGCCGTTGGATTCCCGTTGGAGTCCACTTCAGTAACTTCCTCCTTGAGGGTTTTGAGCACGATCGGGCGCCGGTCCTTCCATTGCCTCTTCGGTTGGCTGCCATCTGTGCGTGCGCCGCCATCATCAGTGGTGGCATCCTCGGCGGCACCATCAGTGGTGGCATCAGTGTGGTCATCCTCGGCGGCACCATCCGTGGTCTCAGGATCGGTGGGGAAGGCGGCGGCCTCATACAAGTGAGGTTGTTCCTCCATCTCCTGGGACAGCTCCCAGAATGCCTTGCCGCCCGAACCCCCGGCCTCATCGTTGTGGGCCATGTTTCTCTCTAAATAGAAACAAAGTTTGGTCAAAAAGTTGGTTATTGTCAAGGAACAAGATCATGGTCTCATCATTTAGGGTTTGTCGACACCGAGGCATCCTAAAATCTAAGCTTTTATCATTGAGGGTTTTTCGACGCCAAGGCACCCTAAAAGCCTAACCTTTCATCATTTCGGTTTTTATCGACATCGAGGCACCCTAAAAGCCATGCATTAGTCACAAGTAAGCCGGGGCACTTGATCCTACTTAATAACTACTAAGATACCCCGGCCCATGCATTAGTCACAAGTACCCCATATGTCCTATTTTTAGCAAAGTCATGCTAAAATTCACGGAAAATTTCAGCATGACCTTTACTGAAAATAGGACATATGGAGTACCCGAATTTGCCGGAACGGAAGTTAATCGACATTCCGGCAAACTCAAGGGCCCCTCGGGGTACCTGCAAAATCATTATCCCAGGTGGACATGGATGCAATGTCACATGTCACATGGATCCCACACCCACAGGAGCTGGTGAAGCTTCATGTGTATTTCACGAAAACCAGCCTGACTAAAGAGCTTTATGTAGAAAACAAATCACTCCACCAGCTCACACAGGATCATCCCTCTAAGAAATTACTCAAAATGGGCACTAGCAGCAAAATGAACATTTTACAATCTGAACTTTTTTTTGTCATCTATGTGCTCATTTAACTTTGATCCAAATACTATCAAAGTTCTTAGCAAGTAAGTAATACATGCCTGCTTGGCTAATTAGCAAGTAAGTAACCCTTACATTATCAAAGCTTGCCAGTTTCTGAAATCAATTATTGACAGGGAATAGCACAGGCACACAGCAAACCTATAACTTAATGATGGTTATTAGGGAAGACAGGAAATGAGGATGGATAGAACCATATGTTTGGGAAATGCAAATAGAAGTAGTGCTATGAGAGTAATTTTTTTTTCAATTTTCATTGATGTTTCAAATTAGATCAGTGCACATGTGGCTGCAATTTCTATTGGTCATCCAAGATGGGTGTTCATAGTAAAGTACTATATAGTGGCACTAACATAACCAAGGATTGCTTTAAAAAAACATAACCAAGAATCACCTTCCACGTGGCTTCTTCTCTTTAGCCTGGCTTCCTTCTGCAAAGTGGGCAAATACTTCTGTCTGCTGCAGTAGGTACTTCAGTCGCCCTTTCCCTTCTTGTTCTGTGATCAAAACCACAATGAGAATGCAATACACACCAAAGAATATCATATACAAGAATTGCAGAAATTAAACAAGGTCAGACCCACACTATCTATTCTTTCTTCATGGCAGAATATCATATACAAGCACGAATTTTGTTCACATTTATATAGCAACAAATATTTATACACTCATATAGCAGCACTAAGTATATTACACTTAGAAGAAGATTTGCTTTTACATCCCACCCAACTTAACAATCTAGTAGAGTTGTGATTTATTAATATTGTGTTTCCTTTGCAGGTTCATGTCAAGTCGATCGAGGATTTCGCGCAGCTGGGTTGTTTCGATGAGAACCAAGACAAGCAGCAGCCCACCAAAGCTTCTTCTACCCAGCAGCAACCCACTAAACCCTTTTCTACCCAGCCGCAACCCGCTAAAGCTTCTTCCACCCAGCTACCGGCCAGAGGGCACCAAGGCCTCAGCCTCTCAGGTTTGTGTTGCGATCCTCTCCTGCGTGCACCTTGTCGAGCACAGCACTGGCTCGCTGACCCTTTTCTACCTCCACCATGTGCTAACCTTGCTCGTGCGGCGAAATAGTTGTTAGTAAGATCCTAGCTCTCTCTTTTCTTAGAAATAATAAATCGCCAAGCAGGAATGAAAAGATTATTTGATTGAAGAAACCACCATGGCAGCAAATAACTGAACCTTCACTCTGTTTTAACTGAAAATATATTTGAAAAAAAAACTTTTACACGTGTGAAAATCTTCTCTACAGGTGGAAGAACACATCAAACACAGTGCAAAAACTAAACCCTTGCACTCTGTCAAAACTAGAAGAAAATGAACATATATTCCTATACAGTGCAAAAACTAAATATATGCCCATATTTAAGTCCGAATGTTACGTTCTTTTAATTGAAGAAACTAAACATTTGATCATATTCAGTGCAGAAACAGAGTTTATAATATTTTGAAGTGGACAAACTGAAGATTGCCTTTTTTAAGTGCAAAAACTGAAGATACATGCTACATTATTGTGCAAAATGTTTACATTAACTCTGTGTAAGTGCAAGTGATGAAAATCTGCTCTCCTTATGAGAAAAAAACTGAATACATGCCCTGTTTATCTGAAGAATTGAATGAACATTGGCCCCGAAGCATTTTCTTGACTAAACTGTGCTCGTAATCCAATTTATGGCCTAATCTACTCAGATTTTACTCAATGACCATGTGCCCAGAGAAAAGGGGGAGAACAGAAGAGGAGGAAGAGCGTACCACGTCTGTAGTCGGGCTAAGCTGTCGCCGCTGACGATGGAGACGAGGCTGGCTGACCGACCCGGCGGGGCAGCGGCGTCGGGGCGGGGTCGAGGCGGCGTCGGGGCGGCGTCGGGGCGGCGGGGCGGCGTCGAGGCGGCGTCGGGGCGGCGGGGCAGCGTCGAGGCGGCGGGGCAGCAGCGTCGGGAGAGGAGAGGGGAAGGGGATCTAGGGCGAGGGAGAGGGCGAGGGAGAGGGAAGGCGAGGAGAGGGCGAGGGAGGGAGAGGGCGAGGGCGAGGGCGAGCAGTGGGTCAGGGCAGCGGCGGCGGCGGCGGTGGATCGAGAGGGAGAGGGAACTAGCTTGGGGAGAGGGAAGGGGGGATCGGGCGAAGGGGGAGAGGGAAGGGGGGATCGGGCACAATACTAATGGCGCACCTCACCGTGGTGCGCCATTAGCATGTCCATACTAATGGCGCACCTCACCATGGTGCGCCATTAGTATTTTTTTTATTTCAACTCGAGCCAACAGGTTATGTACCACCAGAACTGATCCACATCAAGTCCCCTCTACTAGCTCGACTGGTTAGCAGCCAGTTCTCACACCAGGAGGTCCTGGGTTCGACTCCCAGGCTCCACAAATTATTTTTTTAGCATTTAAAAGCTGTTTGATACTTATTTGTGTTTAAATATGTTCAAACTTGTTTAAATAATAACAGTAATATTTTTTTATAAGACAGTAGCATTTAAAAAGCTGTTTGATAATTATTATTTTTATAAGACGGTGCGCGGGGTGCGGGGGGTCGGCGGCGGCGGTTGAGTAGGGGAATCGAGGGTGCGGGGGGTCGGCGGCGGCGGCCGATGGACTGGGGGGTGCTCGGCGGCGAGGGGGACCGAATCTGGCGAGGTGGGATAGCGATCGAGATGGAGGGGGATCGAGATCGAGTGTCCATGAAATTTAAAAATATTCATGATAGTTCAAAAAGTACCCATGAAATACAATCGAGAAATGAAGGCTACGATTTAAATACAATCGATCTTAGCTAGCTATCTGTTCACAATCTTCTTGCCCTTCTTTTTCGCAAATGGAGTTCTTCTGTGGAACGGACGTCCTTTAGGTAGGGTGGTCCTGCTTCTTCTTGTGGTGTATGCTGCTACTTCATCATCGTCGTCATGTTCAATCCTCGGGTCGCCGTACTTGTCGAAGTCTTGCTCATTGGCTACTCCATCCATTCCGATGATCTTCCTTTTGCCTCTCCTCACGACAACACGACTGGGCTTTGGCGGGTCGGTAATGAAGAAGCATTGGTCCACTTGGGAAGCCAGTACCCATGGCTCATTTTTCGCGGTGACGTTTGCGCCCGCGGTCTTGGATTTGGCTTCGGGTATAACCATGGTGGTGAAATACCGGTATTCTTTTATGACGTTCTTGGCCCATCTGACACGGAACATCGGGACCTTCTCTCCAGCATAGCTCAGCTCCCAGATCTCCTCGATCCTTCCGTAGTATCTGTCCTTGTCGTTACCGGTGTAGGATTCCATCGTTACCCCGGAGTTCTGATAACCATCGCTCTTCATGTCCTTGGCCTCGGTGTAGAATGTGTAGCCGTTGATATTGTACGCCTCATAGGTCATCAGGTTGTGCTCGGCGCCCTGTGACAAGGCGAATATGAGTTGTTCTTCCGCGGAAGAATCCTCATGTAAAGGGTACGACAGAAGCTTCTGCTTGAACCAACGCGTGAAATATGAGTTGTGCTCTTTGAGTGTATCTCCGTCCGTCCTCTGTTGGCCTCGGTCATTGTACGTCTTCTTAATAAAGGTTTTGTGCTCTACCACCCAAGGATCGACCACGTCTATGTGTTGTAGCGCGACTAGGTTTGCTCTTTCAAAGTCGGCGAGTCGACCCTCGAAGTCGACATGCATTTCACGGCGACCCTCACGGTGACCCCATCCAGCGAGCCTGCCGAGGTGCCTGTTGACGGGCAGACCAACGGGGTTCTCGATGCCTAGATAATTCATGCAGTAGGAGATGCACTCTTCGGTCAGAAAGCCCCTGGCTATGCTTCCTTCTGGACGTGACATGTTGCGAACGTATCCTTTGATGACACCATTCATCCTTTCGAACGGCATCATGCTGTGCAGGAACGTCGGCCCGAGTTGGATGATATCCTCCACTATATGGACCAGCAGATGCACCATAACGTCGAAGAATGTGGGCGGGAAGTACATCTCAAGCTCGCATAGTATCACCATGATCTCTTCCTGTAGCCTTCTGAGTTGCCTCACGCCAATCGACTTCTGAGAGATGACGTCGAAGAAGTTGCATAGGCCAAATAGCGTTTCACGGACGTGCGCGTCCATGATCCCACGGATTGCAACTGGAAGTATCTGCGTCATCAGCACGTGACAGTCGTGAGACTTCATCCCGCTGAACTTCTGCTTCGCTGGGTCTAGGTATCTGCTTATCTTCCCCGCGTAACCGTAAGGAAGTTTTACTCCTAGGAGGCAGGTGAAAAACTGCTCGATCTCCTCCTGACTTAGAGTGAAGCACGCGGGAGGGTAGTCATTTCTGGTCTTCTTGGCCTTTTTGCCTTTGCGACGACTTTCTGTGTCCTGCTTCGCCTCATCATCATCATCATCATCATCATCATCATCATCATCATCATCATCATCATCATCATCATCATCATCATCATCATCATCATATATAGCGTGAAGCTCCTGCCTGATGCCCATTGATTTCAAGTCTGCCCTTGCTTTCGGCCCATCTTTGGTCCTCTCTGGCATGTTGAGCAGGGTACCAAGCAGACTCTCGCACACGTTCTTCGTGATATGCATGACATCAAGGCTGTGAGGCACACGGTGGATCTTCCAGTACGGCAAGTCCCAGAAAACAGACCTCGTTTTCCATACCTTCAGCAGCGGCTCTGGCGCCTTTCGCTTCTTTCCCGGCTCTGGCGCCTTTTGCTTCTTTCCCGGCAGTGGGCAGTCTTTCCAATTTTTCAACAGCTTGTCTATTTCCTCGCAGCTCCTCGTACACGGGCGTTTTCGGGGTTCGGTTTCACCATCGAACAGATCCTTGCGTTTCCTCCACGGGTCATCATCGCGAAGCCACCTTCGATGTCCCATGAACACGGTTTTCGAAGACCCAGGATCTCTATCTAGCTGGCGATACGTTGTGTCATCCATGCACCTTACGCATCCAGAAAATCCGTGGACTACCTGCCCCGCAAGATATCCATAACCGAGATAGTCGTGCACCGTCGTGAGCAGTGCGGCTCTCATAGGGAAATATTCTTTCTCTGCGGCGTCCCACGTATTGGCTGGCGTTTTCCACAGCGTGTCAAGCTCCTCTTTCAGCAGCCCCAGATACAGATTGATGTCGTTCCCTGGTTGTTTCGGCCCTTCAATTAGCATACTCATGTGAATGTACTTCCTCTTCGTGCACAACCAGGGGGGAAGGTTGTACATCCACACAAACACAGGCTAGGTGCTATGTGTGCTTCTCTGGCTGCCAAACGGATTGACTCCATCGGTGCTCGCGCCTAGCACGATGTTCCTTGGATCGTTCCCAAATTCTGGGTATTCGAAGTTCAACGCTTGCCACTGGCTCGCATCCTTAGGGTGACTCAGCATCTTGTCTTTTTTATCTATCTCCGGATCATTTGCGTCATCTTCTCGCTTCTTCTCCTCCCTATCCGCGTGCCAACGCAGGAGCTTTGCTACCTTAGGATCCGCGAAATACCGCTGCAGACGAGGAGTGATCGGAAAGTACCACACCACTTTTCGAGGAGCTTTCTTCCTCTTCTTGTATCGAGTGACACCGCACACCGGACATATGGTAGACTCCGCGTGCTCGTCCCGATAAATGATGCAATTGTTCATGCACACATGGTATTTCACGTGCGGTAAATCCAGAGGACACACGATTTTCTTTGCCTCCTCCAAACTGGTCGGGCACTTGTTCCCCTTGGGAAGACATTCGTGCCAGAATGACATGTTCTCGTCGAAGCATGCGTCGGTCATTTTGTGTTTTACCTTCATCTCCAGAGCCATGAGCGTTACTTTCAGGCGGGTATCCTCGGGCCTGCATCCTTCATACAATGGAGTAACCGCGTCTAACTCAAGTTGATCCATCTTGGCTTTCTCTCGGGCGGCAGCTCTTGCGTTATCCGTCTGCTTGAGAAGCAACTCTTGAATATGAGGGTCCTGCACCCAGCCCATCAATGGTCCAGCGTCGTCTGCTCCGCCGGCATCATCATCATGTCCTGCATCTTCTACATGATGACTGTGTACAGCATCACCGTCGTGATCATCTCCTGGGGATTCATCGTCTTCTCGCCCCCCCGAGCCGCGGTGGTTGTCTTGCTGCCCTTCCTCATTTCTTGACCGGCCCCCATGCACGACTTCGTAGTCATCTTCATCACCTTGCCACCGATAGCCATCCATGAAACCACGCAAGAGCAGGTGGTCCCACACCTGCCCGGAATCCGGGTCCGCAATAAGGCTATTCAGCTTGCATCTTCGACACGGACATCTTATCTCCGTCTCGTTCTTTTGAAGCATCTCGGCCTTCGCGGACCTCAAAAACCTATTCACGATGCCTTCGGTCATCGTGCGGACCATGGTCGCCTGCGGGGTAGAGCAAAATGATATTTTAGAACCAAGAAAAAATTTGGCATGACTTTCCCTAAAAATAGGACCAAAAAGAATGCTTAATGCCAAAATTCTCGCCGAAACGGAAATGAATCAACATTCCGGCAAAATATTGGCAACTATCGCATTTCAAATACCGGTACACCTCCAAACACAAACACATATACAACACCACAAACATATGCAACACCACGAACATACATAGATCTAGCTAGGGCATAAAAAGTGCATGTGCACATTGTTGTAGGGAGAACAACATAAATATAGCTTCCCCCCTTACTTACCTAGCAAAACAAGGTAACTTAACCACTTAATTTGAATGAATCTATGGTGGAAATGAGGAGAAAAAGAGGAGGCACCCGAGACAAGGAGGAGGCGGTGGAGAGAATGAAGTGGGGAGAAAGTGAGTGTGGGAGGAGAGGCTGTCCAAAATATCTTGTTGCTGCCCACTTACTAATGGCGCACCAGCAACAAATGCGCCATTAGTAATCCAGGTTACTAATGGCGCACCCCCTGGTGGTGCGCCATTAGTACTTTTGCAAAAAATGGAATAAAAACAATAATAAAAAAATAACATTAGTGGCGCACCCTCTGGCTGGTGCGCCATTACTAGTTACAACTAGTAATGGCGCACCACCAGCGGATGCGCCATTAGTATGTTTGGACGGGTGCACTAGTTCAAAAAAAAAATTGGTACTAATGGCGCACCGTGGGCAGGGTGCGCCATTAGTAGTTTCAACACTAATGGCGCATCAGAGGGTGGTGCGCCATTAGTATATACTAATGGCGCACCACTTATCTGGTGCGCCATTAGCGTCAATTCCATCTATAGCCCTTTTCCTAGTGGTGAAAGTGTTGCATAAATACAATCACTTCTCCATCTTGAGGTTCACGTGGGCATTCAGAGCCCGGAACTCGACAATGAAGGACCCTTTTTGAGGCTAAAGCGCCAGTGGTGACATATCCGTTGATTTGTGTTTCCGTGATCTGGGACGAAACCCAATTGCAAGCAGAGAATTGTTTGGTCATCTCGGAAGGGGAACTGAAAGGAAAAATAAAAGCCGGTTTACAATTAACGGTTTAAGTGTACAGTTTAGTGTCAAACTGGAAAATTGTCGTGCAAAGGTTTAGTTGGCGGTTTAAGAGAGGGCTAATGATATATGGCGGATTGGTTATCAAAGGTTAAACCGCCCATAGGCAGAAGGGCCAGGATTCAAAAAAATCTATTAAGTGTTACAAAAACAGGTTTCACAATATCACAGTACAATTTTGGATCTACCATGGATAACAAAAGAAAATTTTCCTGAACCCTACAATGGCGTTAAGTAGGATAAGGAAGGTCGTATGCTCTACAGAAGAAAGGGAAGATCTAATAGTATTAAAAACGGATGCGGAGTAACTACCGCACAAGATCTACACAGATATTGGATCAAAATAACCACGACTGAAGAAAAAGCGAAGAGTTGAGGAGGAAGAACGAAGAACTGTGCAGATGAATGCATGAACCCTAGCATAGATCTAACGATACAGGAAGGGGAAAACTCACCGGTGCAGATCTACTGCGGAAGGAAGCGGCGAGCTCTGGTCCGTTTCAGGTTGATGCAGCGGCCTGTGTTGATGAAGCTCTCAAGGGTCGCGGACGGCGATGGAGCTTTAGAGCTGGGGCCTCGCGAGGAAGAAGAAGGCACAGAAGAGGAAAAAGAGAAAAGGGCCCTTAGGCTTTATTTATAGAGGAAAGGATAAATAGCATGCGCGAGAATCGAGGAGCCTGAAGCGGCAGAGTGGGTGCGCTTGTCGCCTCGATTTTCGGGACGACCGTTAATGAAGAGAATCTTTTTAATCTTTTTATACAGAGATGATGTCATAATGGACCGTTGCTATGTCCAGAAGATGACGTCACGGCGGTTTAACAAATTTTACAGGAGAAGACAATATGGCGGTTTACGAGAATACAAGAGGACGTTTTACAAGATATCTTTGAAGTATTGAAGATTGACATGAACAGGTTCAAATCAATCTGGGGCCTAATGTTGGAGATATAGCTACTGAGTGTAAACTGGCCAGGAGGGCCCGGTTCACCCTCGACTATGCAGAAGCCCATGAAGACCTAGAAGATGGCGCTTTACTAATAAAGCTTAGAGGCCCAAAGCCCAAAGGCGGATTTGGGCCCATAGTGGTAAACCACCATGACTATGTAACTTGTAATATAAGTTAGGAAAGGAGAGACCGAGCCGGACACTTTGTATGAGTCGGCTTCGGGGTTCTGTAGAACGGCTGGGCGTCAACCTGTGTATATAAAGGGATGACCCGGCGGCGGTTCAGGGACAACAAACAACAACTCGAGACTCAGGCAAGCGTATTTTCTCCCTGGTCATCAAAACCCAATCAATCCCATCACAACTAGACGTAGGCTTTTACCTTCGTTGAAGGGGCCGAACTAGTATAAACTCCCATGTCCCTTGTCCGGTTTAACCCCTTCAAGCTAACCCGTAGCGATGGCTCCACGACTAAGTCCTTTCTTGAGGACATCTGACGTGTTAATTCCATGACAATCATCAAAGACAAAAGGAATATCTTTTTGCAATAAATTAGTCAGAGGCCTAGAGATTTTAGAAAAGTCCTTAATGAACCTCCTATAAAAACCGGCATGACCAAGGAAACTTCTTATACCTTTTATGTCCTTGGGACATGGCATCTTTTCAATAGCATCAACTTTAGCTTTATCAACTTCAATACCTCTCTCAGAAATCTTATGCCCCAAGACAATGCCTTGATTAACCATAAAGTGGCACTTTTCCCAACTCAAGACGAGACTAGTGTCTTCGCATCTCTGCAAAACTCGATCAAGGTTGCTCAAGCAATCATCAAAAGAGGATCCATAGACGGAGAAATCATCCATGAATACCTCACAAATCTTTTCACAAAAGTCAGAGAATATAGCCATCATACATCTTTGAAAGGTAGCAGGTGCATTACATAAACCAAAAGGCATACGTCTATAAGCAAAAGTACCGAAAGGGCAAGTAAAAGTAGTTTTTGATTGATCCTTCGCTGACACGGGTATTTGAGAGAAACCAGAATAACCATCTAGAAATCAGAAATGTGTGTGTTTGGATAGTCTTTCTAGCATTTGATCGATAAAAGGTAAAGGCTAATGATCTTTCTTAGTAGCTTTATTTAATTTACAGAAATCAATTACCATCCTATAACCTGTAATAATTCTTTGCGGGATCAATTCATCTTTATCATTAGGAACGATAGTAATACCTCCCTTTTTAGTAACACAATGGACAGGGCTTACCCAATCACTATCAGCAACGGGATAAATTATACCTGCCTCAAGGAGCTTTAGTATCTCCTTTCTTACCACTTCTTTCATCTTAGGATTCAATCGTCGTTGAGGATCTCTAACTGGTTTGGTATCGTCCTCCAAATTAATTTTGTGTTGGCATAACGTGGGACTAATGCCCTTGAGATCATCCAGAGTATATCCAATAGCATCACGGTGCTTCTTCAGAGTTTTCAATAATCTTTCTTCTTCTTGCTCTGAAAGGTTAGCACTAATAATAACAGGATATATTTTCTTTTCATCAAGATAAGCATACTTAAGATTATCAGGTAATGGTTTGAGTTCAAACACGGGATCACCTTTGGGTGGAGGGGGATCCCCTAGAATTTCAACGGGTAGGTTGTGTATCAGAATAGGTTCATGTTGAAGGAAAACTTCATCTATTTCCCTTCTTTCCTTCATAAACATATCATTTTCATGGTCTAGCAAATATTGTTCTGACGGATCAGTAGGAGGCATGGCAATAGAAGCAAGACCAATAGTCTCATCCTTACTAGGGGATTCTTTACCACGGGGTTGTCTATGAAACTTAGCAAAATTAAACTCATGAGACATATCCTCTAAGCCAATTGTAACAGTATCCTTTTCACAATCAATCCTAGCATTAAAAGTATTCAAGAAGGGTCTACCAAAAATAATGGGAAAAAAGTCATCTTGTGGGGAACCAAGAACAAGAAAATCAGCAGGATATTTAACCTTCCCACACAAGACTTCAGCATCTCTAACAATCCCAAATGGCTTAATAGTATCCCTATTGCCAAGCTTAATAGTAACATCTATATCTTCCAATTCAGCGGGTGCAATATCATGCATAATTTCTTTATATAAGTCATAGGGTATTGCACTAGCACTAGCACCCATATCACATAAGCCATGATAACAATGATCTCCTATTTTAACAGAAATAACAGGCATGCCTACAATAGGTCTATGTATCTTAGCATCTGGTCTAGCAATATTAGCAGTCTCGCCACAGAAATAAATAACATGCCCATCTAAATTATCATCCAAGAGATCTTTAACCATAGCAATACTAGGTTCAACTTTGATTTGCTCAGGAGGTGTATAAGTCCTAGTATTACTCTTACGAACAAAGGAGGTTTCTCAACATAAGTAGTAGGAACAATAGGATCACTATAAGTGACAGTCTTTTCTTCAACTGTAATAGGTGCAACTACTTTTACTTCAATGGGAGGATTATATTTAATCCACTTCTCCTTAGGTAGATCAACGTGAGTAGCAAAAGATTCACAGAAAGCAGCTACTATCTCAGAGTCAAGTCCATACTTAGCGTTAAATCCACGAAAAGCATCGGTATCCATAAAAGATTTAACACAATCAAACTTAGGTGTCATACCTGACTCCTTACCATCGTCGGAACCCCAATCTTCAGAGTTGCATTTAATACTTTCCAATAAATCCCATTTGAATTCAATAGTCTTCAGCATATAAGAACCAACACAGGAAGTATCGAGCATGTTGCGATCATTGGGAGAAAGCCGAGCATAAAAATTTTGAATAATCATTTCTCTCGAGAGCTCATGCTTGGGGCATGAATATAACATTGACTTAAGCCTCCCCCAAGCTTGAGCGATTCTTTCTCCTTCGCGAGGTCAGAAATTATATATGTAATTACGATCACGATGAACAAGATGCATAGGATAGAACTTCTGGTGAAATTCCAACTTCAATCGTTTATAATTCCAAGATCATGTATCATCATATGGCCTATACCATGTCAATGCATCTCCCTTCAAAGATAAAGGGAAGACCTTCCTTTTGACAACATCATCATGAATACCTGCAAGCTTAAATAATCCACAAAGATAAGGTGTAAATCGGGATGCAATGTTCCATCTACTGCAAAGGGATTAGCTAGCAGTTTCTCTATCATACCCGAAGGAATCTCAAAGTAAATATTTTCAGTAGGTTCAGTAGGTTGAGGAGAAACTCTTTGCTCTTCTGGTCAGGGTGAAGATACCCCGAACAAGCCCCTCAAAGGATTAGTTTCCATAGTAACAAGTGACAGAAAATTTCCGCACACTATATAAATGTTTCCTTACCAAGTTCCACTCACCAAAGGCGCTTCACTCCCCGGCAACGACGCCAGAAAAGAGTCTTGATGACCCACAAGTATAGGGGATCTATCATAGTCCTTTCGATAAGTAAGAGTGTCGAACCCAACGAGGAGCAGAAGGAAATGACAAACGGTTTTCAGTAAGGTTTTCTCTGCAAGCACTGAAACTGTAGGTAACAGATAGTTTTGTGATAAGATAAATTGTAACGAGTAACAAGCAGTGAAAGTAAATAAAGTGCAGAAAGGTGGCCCAATCCTTTTTGTAGCAAAGGACAAGCCTGGACAATTTCTTATAATGAGAAAAGAGCTCCCGAGGACACATGGGAATTATCGTCAAGCTAGTTTTCATCACGCTCATATGATTCGCGTTCGGTACTTTTGTAATTTGATATGTGGGTGGACCGGTGCTTGGGTACTGCCCTTACTTGGACAAGCATCCCACTTATGATTAACCCCTATTGCAAGCATCCGCAACTACAAAAGAAGTATTAAGGTAAACCTAACCACATCATTAGACATATGGATCCAAATCAGCCCCTTACAAAGCAACGCATAAACTAGGGTTTAAGCTTCTGTCACTCTAGCAACCCATCATCTACTTATTACTTTCCAATGCCTTCCTCTAGGTCCAAATAATGGTGATGTCATGTAGTCTACATTCACATAACACCACTAGAGGAAAGACAACATACATCTCATCAAAATATCAAACGAATACCAAATTCACATGACTACTAATAGCAAGACTTCACCCATGTCCTCAGGAACAAACATAACTACTCACAAAGCATATTCATGTTCATAATCAGAGGAGTATTAATATGCATTAAGGATATGAACATATGATCTTCCACCAAGTAAACCAATTAGCATCAACTACAAGGAGTAATCAACACTACTAGCAACCCACGGGTACCAATTTGTGGTTTTGATACAAGATTGGATACAAGAGATGAAGTAGGGTTTTGAGAGGAGATGGTGCTGGTGAAGATGTTGATGGAGATTGACCCCCTCCCGATGAGAGGATCGTTGGTGATGACGATGGTGATGATTTACCCCTCCTGGAGGGAAGTTTCCCTGGCAGAACAGCTCTGTCGGAGCCCTAGATTGGTTCCGCCAAGGTTCCGCCTCGTGGCGGCGGAGTTTCGTCCCGTAAGCTTGCCTCTGATTTTTTTTCGAGGGTAAAAGCCTTCATATAGCAGAAGATGGGCACCGGAGGGCTGCCAGGGGGGCCAGGAGACAGGGGGGCGCGCCCAGTAGGGTGGGCGCGCCCCCACCCTCCTAGCCGGGGTGTGGGCCCCCTCTGGTGTTTTCTTTGCTCAATAATTCTTATTAATTCCAAAACAGACTTCCGTGGAGTTTCAGGATTTTTGGAGCTGTGCAGAATAGGTTTCCAATATTTGCTCCTTTTTCAGCCAGAATTCCAGCTGCCGGCATTCCCCCTCTTTATGGCAAACCTTGTAAAAAAAGAGAAAATAGCCATAAGTATTGAGATATAATGTGTAATAACAACCCATAATGCAATAAATATTGATATAAAAGCATGATGCAAAATGGACGTATCAGGAAGCCCACGCCGAAAAGGGTCCGGAAGAGGAACATCCTCAATATAGAACCATTCCGAAGACCATTCGTCGGACCCCCTCTTCGGAGTCACAACTGGGTAACCAGATCCGGCTATGCGCCATACTTCGGCGCCACCCACTTCAAATATGTAGCCTCCGCCCTAGTGGTGGGGGACGAGGCAGAAGAACTTTTTCCATAGTTTAAAACGAGCCTCGCAGCCTAAAAATAATTCGCAAAGGGCGACTGAAAGGATCGAGAAGAGGTGTCTAGAGGGGGTGAATAGACACTAAGTAAGAAAAGTTGCAGTTTTTAATCTATTTAAGTTGAAGTGGAGTTTGGCACAAGTTTTAACATTCACAATACATATCAAGCAAGCATGGCAAGAGTATATGGGTAGCAGAAAGTAAAGCATGCAAATTGCAAGAATGTAAAGGGATGGGATTGGAGTGTGCAAACGCAATTTGGAGACACGGAGATTTTTTATCCGTGGTTCCGATAGGTGGTGCTATCATACATCCACGTTGACAGAGACTTCAACCCATGAAGGGTAACGGTTGCGCGAGTCCACGGAGGGCTCCACCCATGAAGGGTCCACGAAGAAGCAACCTTGTCTATCCCACCATGGCCGTCGCCCACGAAGGACTTGCCTCACTAGGGTAGATCTTCACGAAGTAGGCGATCTCCTTGCCCTTACAAACTCCTTGGTTCAACTCCACAATCTTGACGGAGGCTCCCAAGTGACACCTAGCCAATCTAGGAGACACCACTCTCCAAGAAGTAACAAATGGTGTGTTGATGATGAACTGAGGTTGGAAAAAGCGGTAGGCGTAAGCAAGGCGGTTGGCCTTCGCCTAGTGCCTAGGCAGTGCCTAAGCGCCCTAGGCGTAGCCTAGGAGGTAATATAGTTTTTACTCGTAGTGTATTTGTGATTATTATATGGGTGTTGATGTTAGTTTATGGCATATAAATAAGTTAATTGTCGTCTACTTGCTATTGGAATATAACCAGTATCGCATGTCAGTGCAGTATGTGGCATGTTTTCTTGCTTGGGTAGGTAATTCCTTTCTTGCCCTGCCTATACCTCCATTTATGCCCTAGGCATGGCGTTTGGCCATTGCCTAGCACCTAGGCGTGTGTAAGCGCCTCCTAGGCACTGCCTTTTCCAACAGAGGAACTCCTTGCTCTTGTGCCTCAAATGATAGTCTCCCCAACACTCAACTCTCTCTCACAGGATTTGTATTTGGTGGAAAGAAGATTTGAGTGGAAAGTGACTTGGGGAAGGCTAGAGATCAAGATTTATGTGGCAGGAATGGAATATCTTGACCTCAACACAAGTGTAGGTGGTTCTCTCTCAGAAAATGTATGTTGGAAGTGTAGGCATGTTCTGATGGCTCTCTCCACATATGAAGAGTGGGTGGAGGGGTATATATAGCCTCCACACAAAATCTAACCGTTACACACAACTTACCAAACTTGGTGGGACCGAATCGTGAAACTCGGTCGGACCGATTTAGTTCATAATGTGACCGTTAGGAATTTTGGTGGGACCGACATGTCAACTCGGTGGGACCGATATGGTTAGGGTTAGGGCATAACGTAATCTCGGTGAGACCGATTACACAAACTCGGTGAGACCGATTTTGGTAATAGACACACAGATAGTTGGTTAGGCAAACTCGGTGGGACCGATTCGCTCATCTTGGTTGGACCGAAACGTTACGAAAGGGAAAAAGAGAATTTGCATTGCAATTTCGGTGGGACCGATCGCTTATCTTGATTAGACTGAAACGTTGTGAAGGGACACAGAGAGATTAGAATCCCATCTTGGTGAGAGTGAGATCCCTATCGGTGGGACCGAAAAGACTAGGGTTTCTAGCAGTGGCTATGTCAAGAGAACTCGGTGGCGCCAGATAGAAAGTTTCGGGGGGGCCGAGTTTGACTTTTGGTTTCAGACATATGTGGATGTGAGAAAGTGGTTGAGGGCTTTGGAGCATATCACTAAGCACTTTGAGCAAGCAAGCCATTAAGCAACACCTCATCCGCTCTTAATAGTATTGGCTTTTATGGACTCAATGTGATCTTGGATCACTAAAAGTAAAATGTAGAGTCTTGTGCTTTGAGCTTGAGCCAATCCTTTGTCCTTAGCATCTTGAAGGGGTTCCACATCCTCTAGTCCACGCCACTCCATTGTTGAACTTATCTGAAACATACTAGGTAAAAGTATTAGTCCAACAAGAGATATGTTGACATTAATTACCAAAATCACTCAGGGGGCATTTGTGCTTTCAGCGACAAAACTAGAAATGTGCAAAATAGAACCTGGTGTGAGGTTGTGCAGTTGGATCCCGTAATATTCTAGTAGACCCTTGAGGAAGGGATGGCTTGGGAATCCTACGCCCCTCAAAAGGAACGAGATGAAGCACACCCTCTCCCCTGGCTGGGATTGGGGAAATTCTCTGCCAATGCATTATCGCCCATAGAAGTTAACCCTGCCCGTACAGAGACTAGATCCATGGGGAGAAGATATCCTTGCGTCTGGAGTCGATTGAGCTGGAAGCAGGATACAGAACAACTTTGCCAATCCCCCTCTTGAGGGCCATGAGGACGCGAGGAGGAGCCAGGGACACTAGCCATGGTTTGGATTTTTTCTCCCTGGTTTGCTCTGTAGCTCTTGGGGCGATGTGAGATGGCGTTTTGGAGATCTAACCTCATTATATAGGCGATGCCTGTACCTGCTAACAATATTAAAATACAAGGGTAACAGACTGCTCGCATTCACTCATATGCATGGAAATCGAGGCGACAACAGGAAGGAATCATAAAGAATGGACGCGAAAGACGATGCCAGACTATCATCAATCCGGAGTATGGTGGAGAACCCGCCTTGCAAAGTTGAAGACTTATATCCGCAACTACATCGTCATTGAAGGCAAGTTCGGGGGCTACTGAGGGAGTTCTGGATTCGAGGGTTCTCGGATGGCCAGCCTAGGAGTATGGGTTGGGTTGGATGGGCCGTATAGGATTAAGCTGAAGATTATCCTCTGTGTCCGGATAGGACTTCTCCATACATAGACAGTGATACGTCTCCAACGTATCTATAATTTTTATTGTTCCATGCTATTATATTATCCATCTAGGATGTATTATATGCATTTATATGCTATTTTATATGATTTTTGGGACTAACCTATTAACCTAGAGCCTAGTGTCAGTTTCTGTTTTTTCCTTGTTTTTGAGTTTTACAGAAAAGGAATACCAAACGGAGTCCAATTTACGTGCCAATTTTTGATGATTTTTTATGGACCAAAAGAAGCCCCCAGAGTAAAAGAGTTGGGCCAGAAGAGTCTCGGGCTGCCCACGAGGGTGGGGGGGCGCCCACCCCTCGGGCGCGTCCCCCTATCTTGTGGATGGCTCGGAGACCCCCCTGACGTGAGACCTACGCCAAAAATTCCTATAAATACAGAAACCTCCAGAAAATAACTTAGATCGGGAGTTCCGCCGCCGCAAGCCTCTGTGGCCACCAAAAACCAATCAAGACCCTGTTCTGGCACCCTGCCGAAGGGGGGATCCATCACCAGTGGCCATCTTCATCATCCCGGCGCTCTCCATGTGTAGGACCTTGAGAAGAGGTGTCTAGAGGGGGGGTGATTAGACACTAAGTACCAAAGTTGCAGTTTTTAAGATTCTCTAAGTTTAAGTGGAGTTTAGGCACAAGTTTAATGTTCACAATACATATCAAGCAAGCATGCAAAGAGTATATGAGCAGCGGAAAGTAAAGCATGCAACTTGCAAGAAAGTAAAGGGAAGGGTTTGGAGGATTCAAACGCAATTGGAGACACGGATGTTTTTGGCGTGGTTCCGATAGGTGGTGCTATCGTACATCCACGTTGATGGAGACTTCAACCCACGAAGGGTAACGGTTGCGCGAGTCCACGGAGGGCTCCACCCACGAAGGGTCCACGAAGAAGCAACCTTGTCTATCCCACCATGGCCGTCGCCCACGAAGGACTTGCCTCACTAGCGGTAGATCTTCACGAAGTAGGCGATCTCCTTGCCCTTACAAACTCCTTGGTTCAACTCCACAATCTTGTCGGAGGCTCCCAAGTGACACCTAGCCAATCTAGGAGACACCACTCTCCAAGAAGTAACAAATGGTGCGTTGATGATGAACTCCTTGCTCTTGTGCTTCAAATGATAGTCTCCCCAACACTCAACTCTCTCTCATAGGTTTTGGATCTGGTGGAAAGAAGATTTGAGTGGAAAGCAACTTGGGGAAGGCTAGAGATCAAGATTCATATGGTAGGAATGGAATATCTTGGCCTCAACACATGAGTAGGTAGTTCTCTCTCAGAAAATGTATGCTGGAAGTGTAGGTTCAGTCTGATGGCTCTCTCCACGAATGAAGAGGAGGTGGAGGGGTATATATAGCCTCCACACAAAATCTAACCATTACACACAATCTACCAAACTTGGTGGGACCGAATCGTTAAACTCGGTCAGACCGATTTAGCAAATAATGTGACCGTTAGGGTTTTCGGTGGGACCGAAATGCAACTCGGTGAGACCGATATGGTTAGGGTTAGGGCATAACGCAATCTCAGTAGGACCGATTACACAAACTCAGTGAAACCGATTTGGTAATAATCTTTCCAGAGAGTTGGTCAGGCAAACTCGGTTGGACCGATTACACAAACTCGGTAGGACCGATTTTGGTAATAAGTTAACTAGGAAGTTTGCATTGTAATCTTGGTAGTACCGATTGCTCAAACTCGGTGAGACCGATTTTGATAATGGACATACACAGAGAGATTACAATCCCATCTCGGTGAGACCGAGATCCCTATCGGTAAGACCGATTTGCTTAGGGTTTGTGGCAGTGGCTATGACTTATGGAATCGGTGGCGCCGGATAGGAAGAATCGGTGTGACCGATTTTGGCTTTAGGTTTAGGTCATTTGTGGAAGTGGGAAAGTAGTTGAGGGTTTTGGAGCATATCACTAAGCACATGAAGCAAGAGGCTCATTAAGCAACACCTCATCCCTCCTTGATAGTATTGGCTTTTCCTATAGACTCAATGTGATCTTGGACCACTAAAATGTAAAATGAAGAGTCTTGAGCTTGAAGCTTGAGCCAATCCTTTGTCCTTAGCATCTTGAAGGAGTTCCCACATCCTTTAGTCCATGCCACTCCATTGTTGAACTTATCTGAAACATACTAGATAAAAGTGTTAGTCCAACAAGAGATATGTTGACATTAATTACCAAAACCACCTAGGGAGCACTTGTGCTTTCAATCTCCCCCTTTTTGGTAATTGATGGCAACATACATCAAAGCTTTAGATAAAGATATAAAGAATAGCAAGTAAAGCTTTGGAAAGACATGTAACAAACATAGGCTCCCCTACATGTATGCAATCATGTGAATATGGAATGTAGAAGCATGTGAGAGCATAAACATGATAGAGTAGGCAATGTGTTACATGTATCTTGGCCATATGCATCAGAGCAAAGAATATTAAGAGAAATACCTTCATGCTCATGAGTCCTTCTTGCAAACAATATGTACATCAGCAAGAATTCCTCATACACATGATTGTGATGCATATACTTACCTTGTAGTCTTGAGTTGTCTTGGGAGGGAATGAACCTGCGTAAACAAGGTTAGATAACACAGATGCATCTACTAGCCAGAGCAAACAAAAGAAACCACAAGAATACCAAGACTAGGATGACATGTAGAGAGTGAGTACTAAGTACCACATTGGATTAGACATGTCCCCAAGAGTAAAGATATGCAATGAATTTAAATGATCTCTTTCCCTTAGATGTCTTGCTCCCCCTGAATCTAACATGGGATACTGGGAGAAGATAGGGAACAGAAAATCAGAACTAAAAGAAAACAAAGCTGAAAAATATGAATGATGATCAGAGATGATGCATGCTAATGCAAAATAGGCACAACAGAACATATGAACATGTCTCTCCCTTCAAGAAGACATGTGAACATCTCTCCTCTTGAACACCAAGCATCTGGGATCCTTGAGAAATACTTTCTACTTAAGTATTCTCTCCCCCTGGAGATCTCTCTCCCCCTTTAGGAGATGATATCTTTCTCCCTTGAGAAGGTGATAAGCTTTGATGCTTTCTCTCTCTTCAAATGATAAGCTTTGATGTTCTCTCTCTCCCCTTTGACATCAATTTCCAAGAAGGGTCTTCTGGAATCTGTCGAATGGGTTTGGTCCTTGAGACACAGAACAAAGCAATGATGTAAATGTGATGCTTGTAGAGGACAAGATTCATTGAGTGGAGCTGGATCAGAAGAAACATAGAATATGTGGCAAAATAGTTTTTCCTGTTGTGAAATCGGTGGCACCGAGTGGTATGTTCCGGTCGTACCGAAGGGATTCGTTTGGGCCAAAAATAACTAATCGGTGAAACCGAGTTCATCACAGAGAAAACACTTGTCACCTCAGCTCACTTAGACTAGTAAGATCTCACAAAGATTTGCAAGGAATTTACTGAAAGGTGTGCAATGAATTGAAATGCTAAAAATGCAGAACAAATAGAAAGAAATCTAGATGAAGTTTTTTTTGATTGAAAGAGAGGAAACAAATATGCATGAGACAAATGCAAAAACACAGAAAAAAACATAAGAGAACTTCGTCTAGAGATGGTCGGCGACAAAGTCACCTATGTTAGAGTATATTGACTTAGGAGTCAAGTGAGATCACTTGATCATAGGTCATACTCATCGTTTAAGCTCAAAATGGGGTTGCCATTTTTCGTCTAAGCATCTTGATGTATTCACATCTTGTCGAGTTGCTTTAGCTCATGACTTGGAGTAAGGCTTCTCTAAGATGGAATAACATACCTTGGTTGGTGGTGTTGTCCATGTAGTTGAACTTGTGTGGGTTGCTCAAGGTTGATGTAGCTCATCAAGAATTTGGAGCACCACTTGGAATTTAGTCCATCTACCTACATGGGTTAGTTCTTGCAAGGAAGAGCACTTGTGTATCCAAAATGACAATCATGAAGCTCAACATAGAATTTGTCAAAGGATATGTTTGAATGGTTTCGTGCTTCCTTGTCTTCAACCACCATAGTGTAGAGACTTGGTGATGTAGAGATTGCTCAAGATATGAGTAGATTACAATCTCATGGAGTTGGATTCCACCAAGTACCTACATGGGTTAGATAACATGCAAGATACAAATATATCCAAGACATAAGATTTTCATCATAAGAGAAATATCAAGGATTAGTCATAAGCTCATGTCTTGCATGTATCCAATGGAGTTTCTACTCCAAGTTTGAAGCATCAATGATGTTCAATTCTCCTCTTAACCTGCAAAACACTTTCTCATCAAGAGGTTTAGTGAATATATCCGCTAATTGCTTTTCGGTGCGAACATGCTTAAGATCAATGTCACCCTTAGCAACATGATCTCGAATGAAATGATGACGAACTTCAATATGCTTAGTTCGAGAATGTTGCACAGGATTATGACCAATTTTGATAGCACTTTCATTGTCACAAAGCAATGGAACATGTCTCACATATATCCCATAATCTTTAAGAGTTTGGGTCATCCAAAGTAATTGAGCACAACATGAACCAGCGGCAATATATTCAGCTTCGGCAGTGGATAAGGATACCGAGTTTTGTTTCTTGGAGGACCAAGACACAAGAGATCTACCAAGAAATTGACAAGTACCCGAAGTGGACTTTCTATCAACCTTGTCTCCGGCATAGTCCGAGTCGGAATAGCCAACAAGATCGAAAGAGGCCCTCTTAGGATACCAAATGCCAAAGTTTGGTGTATGGATTAAGTATCTCACTATCCTTTTCACGGCCTTAAGATGACATTCCTTAGGAGCAGCTTGATATCGTGCACACATGCACACACTTAGCATGATATCGGGACGTGAAGCACATAGATATAACAATGAACCAATCATAGAGCGATAAACCTTTTGATCAACCGGTTCACCATCTTTGGTCAAGTCATTATGTCCACTAGTAGGCATGGGTGTAGACAAACCTTTGCATTCTTGCATATTGAACTTCTTGAATAAGTCCTTGGTGTACTTCGTTGAGAAACAAAGGTACCTTCCTTAGTTTGCTTGATTTGCAACCCAAGAAAGAATTTGAATTCACTCATCATAGACATCTCAAACTTCTCCGACATTAGCTTCCCAAACTTTTCACTAAAATGAGGGTTAGTTGAACCAAATATGATATCATCAACATAGATTTGGCACACAAATAGTTCTCCATTAACCCTTTTAGTAAAAAGAGTAGAATCGATTTTCCCAATTTCAAAGCCTTTTTCAATAAGGAACTTGGTCAAGCATTTATACCAAGCTCTAGGAGCTTGTTTAAGACCATAAAGAGCTTTGTGAAGTTTGTAAACATGATTGGGTTTCTTAGGATTGACAAAGCCGGGAGGTTGCTTAACATAAACTTCCTCCTCTATTTCACCATTTAGAAAAGCACTTTTAATGTCCATTTGGTACAAGGTGATATCATGATGATTAGCATAGGCAAGTAAGATGCGAATGGACTCAAGTCTAGCAACGGGGGCGTAAGTCTCACCATAGTCCATACCTTCGACTTGTGTGTAGCCTTGGGCGACGAGACGTGCTTTGTTGCGAACTACTTGTCCATCTTCATCTTGCTTGTTGCGAAACACCCATTTGGTACCGATGACGTTGTGGTTGTTGTCGGGCTTCTCAACCAATGTCCAAACTTGATTCCTCTCAAAGTTATGTAGCTCTTCATGCATAGAATTTATCCAATCCGGATCTTCCAGTGCTTATTCAACCTTCATAGGTTCAATGCTAGAGATGAAAGAATAGTTTTCACAAAAGTTAGCTAAACGAGTTTTAGAGTGAGTGATTCTCCCGGTTTCAATGTCATTGTAGATTTGCTCAACGGGATGATCTTTAGCAACTCTTGCTCGAACTCGTGAAAGCTTTTGCTTGGGTCTTCTTTGAGCATCTTCTTCATCTTCTTCTTCTTCTTCTTGGCCTTCTTCATTGTTGGGATTGTCGTTCTCTTGTCGTGGTGGAGAAGGAGGTTGTTGACGTTCATCTTGATGCACTTCCTCGATTTCTTCATCTTGGTGTGTCCCACTTGTGGATGCTTCCGTATCAACTCTTGGTTCACCTTGTTGTGAAGTTGAAGCTTCCACTTGGACGGACGAGGTACTCTCCTTCACCTCCGTTGGACGAACCTTGCCAATAGCCATGTCTTGAATTGCTTCCGAAGGATCTTTGTCACCTGCATCAATTGGCAATTGCTCTACTTGCGAGCCGTTAGATTCATCAAACTTCACATCTACCGTTTCTTCAACCTTTCGGGTGAAATTGTTATAGACACGGTAAGTGTGAGAGCTTGAGCAATAACCTAGTAGGAAACCTTCATGAGATTTAGGAGCAAATTTAGAGCGACGATGCTTATCAAGAATGTAGCACTTTGAGCCGAATACTCGAAAGTATCCAACTTGGGGTATGTTACCGGTGAGGAGCTCGTATGCCGTCTTGCCGAGTAACTTGTGAAGATACAAGCGATTTGTTGCATGACAAGCTATCTCAACCGCTTCCGCCCAAAAGTGCTTCGGCGTCTTGTACTCATCAAGCATCGTTCTTGCCATTTCGATGAGCGTCCGGTTCTTCCTCTCAACAACTCCAGTTTTGTTGAGGTGTGTACGTAGCCGAGAACTCGTGTGAAATCCCTTCTTCATCAAGAAAGGTGTCCACATTTGCGTTCTTGAACTCCGTTCCGTTGTCGCTGCGAACCTTCTTGATCTTCACTTCAAATTGATTTTGGGCCTTCCTAGCGAAGTTTTTGAAGATCTTTTGGACCTGCGATTTATCATCGAGAAAGAACACCCACGTAAATCTTGAAAAATCATCAACTATAACTAGACCAAAAGAATTTCCACCGAGACTCTTGTAAGAGTTGGGACCAAAGAGATCCATGTGAAGTAGCTCGAGTGGCCTCCTTGTGGTCATGATGTTCTTCACGGGATGCCTTCCTCCAACCTGTTTACCTGCCTGACAAGCGCTGCAAAGTCTATCCTTATCAAATATGACATCGTTAACTCCAAGGATATGATTTCCTTTAATAAGCTTGTCAAGGTTTCGCATACCAACATGACCTAATCGTCTATGCCATAACCAACCTTTTGAGGATTTAGCAATGAAGCAAGTTTTAGGTTGAGCCTTTTTAGTGAAATCAACAATGTATAGATCACCTCTACGCACACCGGTAAAGACCATTTTATGATTATCTCGACGAAACACTTGGCAATCTACTTCAGTAAATAGAACATTGAAACCGAAATCAGCAAGTCTAGATACTGAAAGTAAGTTGTAACCAAGAGATTCAACGAGCATGACATTTTGTATGGAGCTATCATGTGATATGGCCACCTTACCGAGGCCAACCACCTTACCCTTTGAGTTGTCACTGAAAGTGACATACTTTCGAGGACTATCATTATCAGCAAGCTCACGAAACATGTCTTTATCTCCGGTCATGTGATCGGTACATCCACTATCAAGAACCCATTCCTTTCCTCCTGACATATATCCCCGAAGATTTGCCATAAGACCAAAATGTCTCATTGCATCATCAAGATCGAAGTCACTATCATCATCCTCATCATAGTATCCATGTTCAACATCGTCATGTGGTGGATCAAGTCCTAGAGAGGGTGATTCATTAGAATGAGTTTGACAATGATCTTGCTTATGAATTTTTATAGCTTCGGAAATAATATCACTAATAATACCAACATTTCCTTTGGCACGCATAAGGTTTGTAAGCTCAAATAGACGATCACCAAACATAGGATCACTAGTATTCATCTTACTCAAGGCAATAGACTTATGGAGAATTTCATCAAGATTTTTCAAGGAATAATCTGGAAATCGTTCCTCAAGAAATTTCCATATGGTGTAGGCACACTTGAAAGTAGGCAAACATCCAATCAAGTTTCTAGGCAATCCTCTAATGATAAGTTCGGCAGTTCTAAGATTCCTAATCATGTCAATTGACTCATCATGGGTAGGATGCATAGGATCAACATAAGGTGCACAAGGGCTAGCAATGTACTTGTTAAATGATATTGATTGAAAATAACAAGCATCTCATTTTTCCACTCATGAAAATACTCTCCATCAAGAATAGGCACTCTATGTCTAAGACTCCCAATAGTAGACTCATCCATCTTCCTCCAATGGTGATTAAACCAAAGCAATGGAGACCAATGCTCTGATACCACTTGTAGGACCTTGAGAAGAGGTGTCTAGAGGGGGGTGATTAGACACTAAGTACCAAAGTTGCAGTTTTTAAGTTTCCTTAAGTTTAAGTGGAGTTTAGGCACAAGTTTAACATTCACAATACATATCAAGCAAGCATGCAAAGAGTATATGAGCAGCGGAAAGTAAAGCATGCAACTTGCAAGAAAGTAAAGGGAAGGGTTTGGAGGATTCAAACGCAATTGGAGACACGGATGTTTTTGGCGTGGTTCCGATAGGTGGTGCTATCGTACATCCACGTTGATGGAGACTTCAACCCACGAAGGGTAACGGTTGCGCGAGTCCACGGAGGGCTCCACCCACGAAGGGTCCACGAAGAAGCAACCTTGTCTATCCCACCATGGCCGTCGCCCACGAAGGACTTGCCTCACTAGCGGTAGATCTTCACGAAGTAGGCGATCTCCTTGCCCTTACAAACTCCTTGGTTCAACTCCACAATCTTGTCGGAGGCTCCCAAGTGACACCTAGCCAATCTAGGAGACACCACTCTCCAAGAAGTAACAAATGGTGCGTTGATGATGAACTCCTTGCTCTTGTGCTTCAAATGATAGTCTCCCCAACACTCAACTCTCTCTCATAGGTTTTGGATCTGGTGGAAAGAAGATTTGAGTGGAAAGCAACTTGGGGAAGGCTAGAGATCAAGATTCATATGGTAGGAATGGAATATCTTGGCCTCAACACATGAGTAGGTAGTTCTCTCTCAGAAAATGAATGCTGGAAGTGTAGGTTCAGTCTGATGGCTCTCTCCACGAATGAAGAGGAGGTGGAGGGGTATATATAGCCTCCACACAAAATCTAACCATTACACACAATCTACCAAACTCGGTGGGACCGAATCATTAAACTCGGTCAGACCGATTTAGCAAATAATGTGACCGTTAGGGTTTTCGGTGGGACCAAAATGCAACTCGGTGAGACCGATATGGTTAGGGTTAGGGCATAATGTAATTTCAGTAGGACCGATTACACAAACTCGGTGAAACCGATTTGGTAATAATCTTTCCAGAGAGTTGGTCAGGCAAACTCGGTTGGACCGATTACACAAACTCGGTAGGACCGATTTTGGTAATAAGTTAACCAGGAAGTTTGCATTGTAATCTCGGTAGTACCGATTGCTCAAACTTGGTGAGACCGATTTGATAATGGACATACACAGAGAGATTACAATCCCATCTCGGTGAGACCGAGATCCCTATCAGTAAGACCGATTTTCTGAGGGTTTGTGGCGGTGGCTATGACTTATGGAATCGGTGGCGCCGGAAGAATCGGTGTGACCGATTTTGGCTTTGGGTTTAGGTCATTTGTGGAAATGGGAAAGTAGTTGAGGGTTTTGGAGCATATCACTAAGCACATGAAGCAAGAGGCTCATTAAGCAACACATCATCCCTCCTTGATAGTATTGGCTTTTCCTATAGACTCAATGTGATCTTGGACCACTAAAAATGTAAAATGAAGAGTCTTGAGCTTGAAGCTAGAGCCAATGCTTTGTCCTTAGCATCTTGAAGGAGTTTTCCACATCCTTTAGTCCATGCCACTCCATTGTTGAACTTATCTGAAACATGCTAGATAAAAGTGTTAGTCCAACAAGAGATATGTTGACATTAATTACCAAAACCACCTAGGGAGCACTTGTGCTTTCACCATGACGAGGAGGGAGTAGTTCACCCTCGGGGCTGAGGGTATGTACCAGTAGCTATGTGTTTGATCTCTCTCTCTCTCTCTGTCTGTCTCTCTCGTGTTCTTGATTTGGCATGATCTTGATGTATCGTGAGCTTTGCCATTATAGTTGGATCTTATGATGTTTCTCTCCCTCTACTCTCTTGTAATGGATTGAGTTTTCCCTTTGAAGCTATCTTATCAGATTGAGTCTTTAAGGATTTGAGAACACTTGATGTATGTCTTGCATGTGCTTATCTGTGGTGACAATGGGATATTCACGTGATCTACTTGATGTGTGTTTTGGTGATCAACTTGCGGGTTCAGTGACCTTGTGAACTTATGCATAGGGGTTGGCACACGTTTTCATCTTGACTCTTCGGTAGAAACTTTGGGGCACTCTTTGAAGTACTTTGTGTTGGTTGAATAGATGAATCTGAGATTGTGTGATGCATATCGTATAATCATGCCCACGGATACTTGAGGTGACATTGGAGCATCTAGGTGACATTAGGGTTTTGGTTGATTTGTGTCTTAAGGTGTTATTCTAGTACGAACTCTATGATAGATCGAACGGAAAGAATAGCTTCGTGTTATTTTACTACGGACTCTTGAATAGATCAATCAAAAAGGATAACTTTGAGGTGGTTTCGTACCCTACCATAATCTCTTCGTTTGTTCTCCGCTATTAGTGACTTCGGAGTGACTCTTTGTTGCATGTTGAGGGATTGTTATATGATCCAATTATGTTATTATTGTTGAGAGAACTTGCACTAGTGAAAGTATGAACCCTAGCTACGCCTTGTTTCCTAGCATCGCAATACCGTTTACGCTCACTTTTATCATTAGTTACCTTGCTGTTTTTATAATTTCAGATTACAAAAGCCTATATCTATCATCCATATTGCACTTGTATCACCATCTCTTCGCCGAACTAGTGCACCTATACAATTTACCATTGTATTGGGTGTGTTGGGGACACAAGAGACTCTTTGTTATTTGGTTGCATGGTTCTTTGAGAGAGACCATCTTTATCCTACGCCTCCCACGGATTGATAAACCTTAGGTCATACACTTGAGGGAAATTTGCTACTGTCCTACAAACCTCTGCACTTGGAGGCCCAACAACATCTACAAGAAGAAGGTTGTGTAGTAGACATCAGATAGCAAGATTAGAGTCTCAAAGTTTCCTTCCCCGATGAACCGACCTTGTACAAACCCTAGGCCCTTCCAGTGCATATATAAACTAGAGGGGTTGGTCCGTAGAGGCTATCTTCTTTATCGTCATTGGAATACTCATAGGCTAGACATCTAGGGTTTAGCCATTATGATCTCGAGGTAGATCAACTCTTGTAATCTTCATACTCGTCGAATATATCAAGCAGGAGTAGGGTTTTATCTCCCTTAAGAGGGCCTGAACCTGGGTAAGCACTATGTCCCCTGGTCTCCTGTTACCATTGATCCCTAGACGCACAGCTTGGGCCCCCTACCTGAGATCTGCCGGTTTTGACACCGACAGCAGGAACACGTCCCCGAGCTTGATGACAACACTAGTCGCCCCCTCTTGTCCCGCAACAATGAGTGCTCAAGCATACAGATTCACAACCACATGCCCCTCGATTCCCCCTTCAGCCAGCTTCGGAGGGTAGCACCCTCAAAGGGAGCCCCATAATTGCCCCACCTGATTCCAGGTTCTCCTCGAATGCCTTCTGTGTGTTCTCCATCGTCAACGCATGTTCCGCCATCACTGGTTGCCGGTTGTACCACAGTGACCCTAGCCATTGGGCTACTGCCCCATCCTCACTCAATGGAGAGAGATTGTAAAAGTGGGAATTAGTGTGGCCCAGTCAATCTCGTCTGTGTTCAAATCGTCAGCACAAGTGGCAGAATGGCCCATTAGGCACAAGATAGGGATTTTCTTTCAAAAAGGGCCACATGTCTGCACCAGTCTACAGTTTCATGGCGAGTCCTGTTGACCTTAGCCATTAGTTTTAGGATCCCTAAAAGAAAGCCATTAGATTTAGGAGACCAATTGTTACGATTAACCCTCTAGGTCCAATTCAAAATTGACACACCATATAGTAGTATAGAAATGGTAAGAACCATCTTTTTTGAATTATATGAACATTTTTTACATTGTACAAACATTTTTTAAACAATGTTACGTACATTTTTTGAAACATGTTTATATTTTTTAAATATCACGTAATTTTTAAAATGTTATAATTTTTTGGAAGTTGAGCGGCTTTTTTTAACACATCATGAAATTTTTGAACACGCAATTAACTTTTTTAGAATTGAAATATAATATTTTTCCATTTCATAAATTTAAATAACAGTAATTAAAAAAATCGTGTACTAGGCTCGCTAATAGGAAAAGTCTCTCGTTGTGCACTGGGCCTGGCCCATCTAACGGGTACTGAAAAGTAACCGACATGAAAAAGTCGTTTACTTTTTCGCTTGCAGTCGCTTTTTTGTTGTTGAAATTTCTTCTTTTATTGTATGTGTCAATGGTTTGATGCTCTATCAAGTGGCACAACTAAATTTTATGTTAGAAACTTAAAATGAAATCCAATTTCGTAATTAATCAACTTAAATCATAACTATTACTGCAGTTGCACTAGTTTACGTTTGCTCTTTCACAACACGGGCGAGTGCAAGTCTTTTGTAATTCATGTGTAAGTTTCCAATATAAATTCCTGCATACAAGGAAATGGGTTGGTAATAAGTACTTATGATATGCTTATGTTAGGCATAGTTGTCTAAAACTAATTCTTTTATTTTTTTTATCCACTCCCATAATTATATTCTTTCCTGGGCAATGCCTTTCCTGCATGTTGCAACCAAGCCCCGGTGTTTGGTTCATGTGTACCTTTTTTCTGAGAGAGAGGGTTGATATGTTCTTGGACAAAATTTCCACAAAAAATGGTAACCGAAACATAAACTAATTGCAGGTATTAATGTATCCTTTATTGTTCTTAATATATATTTAAAGAATACACAAGGTTCCTTTCGTGCAAGGTAGAACGCTTCTTCCAACATACGTACTCTCTCCTTTCTATTTTTTTTGATTTTCTCCCTTCTATCTCTGGTTTTTTCATCGGGTTTTTTTCTGAAGTTGTCTTAACTGTCTCTTATTTTATTGACTTACCCAAAAATTATTTTGTTTGATAAGCCAATAAGTTGTTACCAAATAAAATTATAAGTTTATTTAGATACGTTATGATGTGGAGCATCCCAAGGTCATCCCCATGGACCTACCTACATCTCCCATGACACCATTTGGACCAATGACAAGAGCTTGAGCAAAGGCTATTGAAGACAAGGTGAACTCGCTCCTCTCCGAACTTCCACTTTCTACTTATGAGACATGGCTACTACCTCATGCGGAGACCCTATGTGTGATCAGGTATTTGACGGAAAGCCACGGATCAGCTACACCCAACGGACAAGACGGTGAGGACACCAAGTTCAATGGACAAGAAGAAGGACTGCTTGAAACTCCCGATCATCGGACGACCGACGTCTCTCGAACGTCCGACGCCTGGAGGCTACAACCGGCCAGCCAAGTCCCAGCCAGCGCACGCTCCAGCGGCCGGACAACCGACGCCGGCCGGACGTCCGACGACTCCCAGCGCCCGGACGACCGAGCTCCACCGGACGACCGACACCACCACGTCCGAGCCAAAACATCGGAAGTATGGAAGCCTCCGGACGACCGACAGACCGGACGTCCGGACCCTCGTGAACCATCGGACGACTGATGACGGTCGGACATCCGACGCCTGTGCGTGATCAAGTGTTGGGCCGAAGCCCACTTACCCCTTCATGACACTAGACTATAAATAAACCTCCTCCTCCCTCTTTCTAGGGTTAGCAATGGTTTAGCTCATTTGTGAGATAGAGCTTTGCTCATCCATACGGATCTACTCCACCGAGAGAGACCGCTCCCTCTTCGAAGAAGATCCACCTTGGATTCAAGACCCCTTCATGGGAAGACCCCCTCTTGGAGATGAACTAGTTGCCACTTGTATCGTCCTTTGTTGATCATGGATCCTGTATCTCTTTGTGTTTCGAGGATCTAGCACATGTGTAATCGGATCTTGTTGGTTTGAGTGATTTCTCTCCTCGTGTTTTCCCTCGTGTTCTCGGTAGGATCCCCTCCAATCGTGAAAGATCGGGCATCTAGGGTTCCACCCTACATCATCTTTGGTATCATGAGCCTTGGTTCATCACAATTTTGGAGCCCCTACCCTCATTTTCTAGCCTAATTTTGTTGTGTTCTTCCCCAATTTCGAAAATTCCCATAAAAATAGCCCCATTTTTTTGTGATTTGTTGGTGTGATGAAGTTTTGTTGGATTTGATCCGTGGATCTAGATTTCCCCCACCATCTCCACCTTTTCCATCCACAAAATCGCCCAATTTTGCCCAATTTTTGCCTCCACATCTCGCAATCCCGAGTTCATCCCGTGCCCGAAATCGCCCAGGCACCGGACGTCCGAGAACATCGGTCGTCCGACCACCATCGGACTTCTGACGTTACCTGACGAAACTGAATATTTTCAGTTGGTTTCCCCCACCATGACACCTCCACCTTTCCGCATACGCACTGCATTACCATCTTTCCGCATACGCATTTGCATGCCACCACCGCTTTCCGCAACCACCATCGCTCACCTGTTTCGCACTACGACTAATTTTGACACGTTTCGGTCTTTGACAATTTGAGTTGTGGTTCATCGTTTCCTAGGGCGTTTCGGCTAACTAGGAACGGTTCGACATCGACATCACCGCCGCTCATCTTCGCCAAGGACTCGACACGGACAACTCCATCATCACCATCCGTCCTTCCTTACAAACAAGTAACCCTCAACGGTAACCTCGACGACACTTTGTGTACTCCTTGCCATTGCTTTGATAACCCCATAGCCCATTTTGCGTACCTTACCTATTAAGACTAGCCATTTGAGAATGTTACTTGTGCACATTAGTGATCATAGCTCCCATTGCATACATGCCATAGCATCTTGGTACATATCTTGGTATCATCTCTTGTGTCACAAGGTTGTCATAGCATATACACAATTGCTACCTTGGTTCGTGAAGTTTTGCATAAATGGCCATCAAAAGTGCTCAAAAGAGAAAGAGACAAACAAGCTTTTAAGCAAAAGGAAAAGATAAGAAAAGGGCTTTTAAGCAGGAACCATAGCATCATACAATATTAAGATTGTCATACTCGATCATCTTGGATCATATCATCGGATACATATAGCATACTTGGGATAGAAGTCGTTGCATTTTTTCTTAGTAGGTTGTACACAAGTCTCGTATCTGCCTATTGTGCAATCGTGCTAGCGTCTCTCTAGAGTTGTGCAACAAGAGCATTTTCCATGGATTCCACATTTTCCGCTCATTTTTGGTTTGCACAACACCATTTATCTATTTGTGTGTGTGTTTCCGTGTACCTATACTTGCTATTGGTCTTCTTGTTGCATTTGGAAATTTGCGAATCTTTTTCAACATCATTGAGTCTCACTAACAATTGCATCAAGTTTTGTGCCACCATCCTAACCGAGCTCCACCATAAGTTTTTACTTGTGTAGGTGTGAGAACCGACAAGAATTAGTACCAATTGTGCTATTTTCTTGTTATACATTTGAGTGATCATTGATCCATCTTCAACATCGGTCAAGGTACATTTGGTATAAGTTCTTCTCTTTCTCCCACTCACATATTTGCTTGGAATGATGGATAGGCCAAGTACTTCTACCAACCCACTCTTCATCGAGCAAGACGATGACATGTCATCCTACGCCACCAAGAGCCACCTCTTCGGTGCACAACGAGCTTTGCATCAAGAACAACAAGCAATGAGCGACCGCATCGACAATCTCACCACCGACTTGCGACTCTCCGAGCAACGAATAAGAGACTACTTTGACAACAAGCACGACGCACACAAACAAGAGAACGATGCAAGAATGGACGAGATTCGTGCTTGATGACCCACAAGTATAGGGGATCTATCGTAGTCCTTTCGATAAGATTGTTGAACCCAACGAGGAGCAGAAGGAACTGACAAGCGGTTTTCAGTAAGGTAGTCTCTGCAAGCACTGAAATTGTAGGTAATAGATAGTTTTGTGATACGATAATTTGTAATTGGTAACAAGTAATGAAAGTAAATAAGGTGCAGCAAGGTGGACCGATCCTTTTTGTAGCAAAGGACAAGCCTGGACAATTTCTTATAATGAGAAAAGCGCTCCCGAGGACACATGGGAATTATCGTCAAGCTAGTTTCATCACGCTCATATGATTCGCATTCGTTACTTTGATAATTTGATATGTGGGTAGGCCAGTGCTTGGGTACTGCCCTTTCTTGGACAAGCATCCCACCTATGATTAACCCCTATTGCAAGCATCCGCAACTACAAAAGAAGTATTAAGGTAAACCTAACCATAGCAAGAAACTAGTGGATCCAAATCAGCCCCTTACGAAGCAACGCATAAACTAGGGTTTAAACTTCTGTCACTCTAGCAACCCATCATCTACTTATTACTTCCCAATGCCTTCCTCTAGGCCCAAATAATGGTGAAGTGTCATGTAGTCGATGTCACACCACTAGAGGAGAGACAACATACATCTCATCAAAATATCGAACGAATATCAAATTCACATGACAACTAATAGCAAGACTTCACCCATGTCCTCAGGAACAAACGTAACTACTCACAAAGCATATTCATGTTCATGATCAGAGGAGTATTAATATTCATTAAGGATCTGAACATATGATCTTCCACCAAGTAAACCAATTAGCATCAACTACAAGGAGTAATCAACACTACTAGCAACCCACAGGTACCAATTTGTGGTTTTGATACAAGATTGGATACAAGAGATGAACTAGGTTTTGAGAGGAGATGGTGCTGGTGAAGATGTTGATGGAGATTGATCCCCTCCCGATGAGAGGATCATTGGTGATGACGATGGTGATGATTTCCCCCTCTCGAAGGGAAGTTTCCCCCCCAGAACAGCTTCGCCGGAGCCCTAGATTGGTTCCGCCAAGGCTCCACCTCGTGGCGGCGGAGTTTCGTCCCGTAAGCTTCCTTATTATTTTTTTTCAGGGTAAGAGCCTTCATATAGCAGAAGATGGGCACCGGAGGGCCACCAAGGGGCCCAGGAGGCAGGGGCGCGCCCAGTAGGGGGGAGCGCCCCCCACCCTCCTGGCCAGGGTGTGGGCCCCCTCTGGTACTTTATTTGCTCAATAATTCTTATTAATTCCAAAAATGACTTTCGTGGAGTTTCCGGACTTTTGGAGCTGTGCAGAATAGGTTTCCAATATTTGCTCCCTTTTCAGCCAGAATCCCAGCTGCCGGCATTCTCCCTCTTCATGATAAACCTTGTAAAATAAGAGAGAATAGCCATAAGTATCGTGACATAATGTGTAATAACAGCCCATAATGCAATAAATGTTGATATAAAAGCATGATGCAAAATGGACATATCAGTGCCTTGTTGGTAGACCGCTCTTCTACCACTTCGTCCTACTCAAGACGGAACCGCTCGAGTTGACACTCTGACGACACCATCTCCGTCTCAAGTACACCGACATCGAACACTCTACGTCGATCCGTGATCCAAGACCGTCAAGCTAATCGCAATCCTCTACATGGCATCGATTCTCAAGAGCAACTTATAGCACAAGAACATCGACATCATCAAAAGCAAGCTACCTTCGTGCAAGCACAAGAAAGGCAATGCCAACACCAACAAGAAGAGGAAGAGTGAGCTGTTGGGGAACGTAGTAATTTCAAAAAAATTCCTACGCACACGCAAGATCATGGTGATGGCATAGCAACGAGGGGGAAGAGTATTGTCCACGTACCCACGTAGACCATAAGCGGAAGCGTTATGACAACGCAGTTGATGTAGTCATACGTCTTCACGATCCGACCGATCCAAGCACCGAACGTACGACACCTCCGAGTTCAGCACACGTTCAGCTCGATGACGATCCCCGGGCTCCGATCCAGCAAAGCTTCAGAGATGAGTTCCGTTAGCACGACGGCATGGTGACGACAATGATGTTCTACCGGCGCAAGGCTTCGCCTAAACTCCGCGATGATATGACTGAGGTGGAATATGGTGGAGGGGGGCACCGCACACGGCTAAGGAACGATCCGTAGATCAACTTGTGTCTATGAGGTGCCCCCTGCCCCCGTATATAAAGGAGTGGAGGAGGGGGAGGGCCGGCCCTCTCTATGGCGCGCCCTAGGGAGTCCTACTCCCACCGGGAGTAGGATTCCCCTTTTCCTAGTAGAACTAGGAACCCTTCCATGTAGTAGGAGTAGGAGAGAAGGAAAGGGGAGAGAGAAGGAGAAGAAAGGAAGGGGGCGCCCCCCTCCCTAGTCCAATTCGGACTAGTCCAAGGGGAGGGGTGCGGCCACCCTTTTGGCCCTTTCTCTCCTTTCCCGTATGGCCCATTGAGGCCCAATACGAATTCCCGTAACTCTCCGGTACTCCGAAAAGTACCCGAATCACTCGGAACCTTTCCGAACTCCGAATATAGTCGTCCAATATATCGATCTTTACGTCTCGACCATTTCGAGACTCCTCGTCATGTCCCCGATCTCATCCGGGACTCCGAACTCCTTCGGTACATCAAAACTCATAAACTCATAATAAAACTGTCATCGAAACCTTAAGCGTGCGGACCCTACGGGTTCGAGAACTATGTAGACATGACCTAGAACTATTCTCGTTCAATAACCAATAGCGGAACCTGGATGCTCATATTGGCTCCTACATATTCTACGAAGATCTTTATCGGTCAAACCGCATAACAACATACGTTGTTCCCTTTGCCATCGGTATGTTACTTGCCCGAGATTCGATCGTCGATATCTCAATACCTAGTTCAATCTCGTTACCGGCAAGTCTCTTTACTCGTTACGTAATGCATCATTCTGTAACTAACTCATTAGCTACATTGCTTGCAATGCTTGTAGTGATGTGCATTACCGAGAGGGCCCAGAGATACCTCTCCGACAATCGGAGTGACAAAACCTAATCTCGAAATACGCCAACTCAACATGTACCTTCGGAGACACCTGTAGTACTCCTTTATAATCACCCAGTTACGTTGTGACGTTTGGTAGTACCCAAAGTGTTCCTCCGGTAAACGGGAGTTGCATAATTCTCATAGTTACATGAACATGTATAAGTCATGAAGAAAGCAATAGCAATATACTAAACGATCAAGTGCTAGGCTAACGGAATGCGTCATGTCAATCACATCATTCTCCTAATGATGTGATCCCATTAATCAAATGACAACACATGTCTATGGTTAGGAAACATAACCATCTTTGATTAGTGAGCTAGTCAAGTAGAGGCATACTAGTGACTATATGTTTGTCTATGTATTCACACATGTATCATGTTTCCGGTTAATACAATTCTAGCATGAATAATAAATATTTATCATGATATGAGGAAATAAATAATAACTTTATTATTGCCTCTAGGGCATATTTCCTTCAGTCTCCCACTTGCACTAGAGTCAATAATCTAGATTATATAGTAATGATTCTAACACCCATGGAGTCTTGGTGCTGATCATGTTTTGCTCGTGAGAGAGGCTTAGTCAAGGGGTCTGCAACATTCAGATCCGTATGTATCTTGCAAATCTCTATGTCTCCCACTTGGACTCGGTCCCGAATGGAATTGAAGCGTCTTTTGATGTGCTTGGTCCTCTTGTGAAATCTGGATTCCTTTGCCAAGGCAATTGCACCAGTATTGTCATAGAAGATCTTCATTGGTCCCGATGCACTAGGTATGACACCTAGATCGGAAATGAACTCCTTCATCCAGACTCCTTCATTTGCTGCTTCCGAAGCAGCTATGTACTCCGCTTCAAATGTAGATCCTGCCACGACGCTTTGTTTAGAACTGCACCAACTTACAGCTCCACCGTTTAATAAAAATACGTATCCGGTTTGTGATTTAGAATCGTCCGGATCAGTGTCAAAGCTTGCATCGATGTAACCATTTACGACTAGCTCTTTGTCACCTCCATATACGAGAAACATATCCTTAGTCCTTTTCAGGTATTTCAGGATGTCCTTGACCGCTATCCAGTGATCCACTCCTGGATTACTTTGGTACCTTCCTGCCAAGCTTATTGCTAAGCATACGTCAGGTCTGGTACACAGCATTGCATAAATGATAGAGCCTATGGCTGAAGCATAGGGAACATCTTTCATTTTCTCTCTATCTTCTGTTGTGGTCGGGCATTGAGTTTGACTCAACTTCACACCTTGTAGCACAGGCAAGAACCCTTTCTTTGCCTGATCCATTTTGAACTTTTACAAAATTTTATCAAGGTATGTGCTTTGTGAAAGTCCTATTAAGCGTCTTGATCTATCTCTATAGATCTTGATGCCTAATATGTAAGCAGCTTCACCGAGGTCTTTCATTGAAAAACTTTTATTCAAGTATCCCTTTATGCTATCCAAAAATTCTATATCATTTCCAATTAATAATATGTCATCTACATATAATATCAGAAATGCTACAGAGCTCCCACTCACTTTCTTGTAAATACAGGCTTCTCCAAAAGTCTGTATAAAACCATATGCTTTGATCACACTATCAAAGCGTTTATTCCAACTCCAAGATGCTTGCACCAGTCCATAAATGGAACGCTGGAGCTTGCACACTTTGTTAGCACCTTTTGGATCAACAAAACCTTCTGGTTGCATCATATACAACTCTTCTTCCAGAAATCCATTCAAGAATGCAGTTTCAACATCCATTTGCCAAATTTCATAATCATGAAATGCAGCAATAGCTAACATGATTCGGACAGACTTAAGCATCGCTACGGGTGAGAAAGTCTCATCGTAGTCAACCCCTTGAACTTGTCGAAAACCTTTCGCAACAAGTCGAGCTTTATAGACAGTTACATTACCATCAGCGTCAGTCTTCTTCTTAAAGATCCATTTATTCTCAATGTCTTGCCGATCATCGGGCAAGTCAACCAAAGTCCATACTTTGTTTTCATACATGGATCCCATCTCAGATTTCATGGCCTCTAGCCATTTTGCGGAATCTGGGCTCATCATCGCTTCCTCATAGTTCGTAGGTTCATCATGGTCAAATAACATGACTTCCAGAATAGGATTACCGTACCACTCTGGTGCGGATCTTACTCTGGTAGACCTACGAGGTTCAGTAGAAACTTGATCTGAAGTTTCATGATCAATATCATTAGCTTCCTCACTAATTGGTGTAGTTGTCACAGGAACCGGTTCTTGTGATGAACTACTTTCCAATAAGGGAGTAGATACAGTTATCTCATCAAGTTCTACTTTCCTCCCACTCACTTCTTTCGAGAGAAACTCCTCCTCTAGAAAGGATCCGATTTTAGCAACAAAAATCTTGCCCTCAGATCTGTGATAGAAGGTGTACCCAATAGTCTCTTTTGGGTATCCTATGAAGACACATTTCTCCGATTTAGGTTCGAGCTTATCCGGTTGAAGTTTCTTCACACAAGCATCGCGGCCCCAAACTTTAAGAAACGGCAACTTGGGTTTCTTCCTAAACCACAGTTCATATGGTGTCATCTCAACGGATTTAGATGGTGCCCTTTTAACGTGAATGCAGCTGTCTCTAATGCATAACCCCAAAACAATAGTGGTAAATCAATAAGAGACATCATAGATCGCACCATGTCCAATAAAGTGCGGTTACGACGTTCGGACACACCATAACGTTGTGGTGTTCCAGGTGGCGTGAGCTGTGAAACTATTCCATATTATTTTAATGGAAGACCAAACTCGTAACTCAAATATTCGTCTCCACGATCAGATCGCAGAAATTTTATTTTCTTGTTACGATGATTTTTCCACTTCACTCTGAAATTCTTTGAACCTTTCAACTATTTCAAACTTATGTTTCATCAAGTAGATATACCCATATCTGCTCGAATCATCTTGTGAAGGTCAGAAAATAACGATACTTTGCCACGAGCATCAACACTCATTGGATCACAAACATCTGTATGTATGATTTCCAACAAATCAGTTGCTCGCTCCATAGTTCCGGAGAATGGCGTTTTAGTCATCTTGCCCATGAGGCACGGTTCGCAAGTACCAAGTGATTCATAATCAAGTGATTCCAAAAGTCCAACAGTATGGAGTTTCTTCATGCGCTTTACACCGATATGACCTAAACGGCAGTGCCACAAATAAGTTGCACTATTGTTATCAACTCTGCATCTTTTGGTTTCAACACTATGAATATGTGTATCACTACTATCGAGATTCAATAAAAATAGACCACTCTTCAAGGGTGCATGACCATAAAAGATATTACTCATATAAATAGAACAACCATTATTCTCTGATTTAAATGAATAACCGTCTCGCATCAAACAAGATCTAGATATAATGTTCATGCTCAACGTTGGCACCAAAAAACAATTATTTAGGTCTAAAACTAATCCCGATGGTAGATGTAGAGGTAGCGTGCCGACCGCGATCACATCGACTTTGGAACCATTTCCCACGCGCATCGTCACCTCGTCCTTAGCCAATCTTCGCTTAATCCGTAGTCCCTGTTTCGAGTTGCAAATATTAGCAACAGAACCAGTATCAAATACCCAGGTGCTACTGCGAGCATTAGTAAGGTACACATCAATAACATGTATATCACATATACCTTTGTTCACTTTGCCATCCTTCTTATCCGCCAAATACTTGGGGCAGTTCCGCTTCCAGTGTCCAGTCTGCTTGCAGTAGAAGCACTCAGTTTCAGGCTTAGGTCTAGACTTGGGTTTCTTCTCTTGAGTAGCAACTTGCTTGCCGTTCTTTTTGAAGTTCCCCTTCTTCTTTCCTTTGCCCTTTTTCATGAAACTGGTGGTCTTGTTAACCATCAACACTTGATGCTCCTTCTTGATTTCTACCTCCGCGGCTTTTAGCATTGCGAAGAGCTCGGGAATAGTCTTGTTCATCCCTTGCATATTATAGTTCATCACGAAGCTCTTGTGGCTTGGTGGCAGTGATTGGAGAATTCTGTCAATGACACTATCATCAGGAAGATTAACTCCCAGTTGAATCAAGTGATTATTATACCCAGACATTTTGAGTATGTGTTCATTGACAGAACTATTCTCCTCCATCTTGCAGCTATAGAACTTATTGGAGACTTCATATCTCTCAATCCGGGCATTTGCTTGAAATATTAACTTCAACTCCTGGAACATCTCATATGCTCCATCACGTTCAAAACGTCGTTGAAGGCCCGGTTCTAAGCCGTAAAGCATGGCACACTGAACTATCGAGTAGTCATCAGCTTTGCTCTGCCAGACGTTCTTAACGTCGTCAATTGCATCAGCAGCAGGCCTGGCACCCAGCGGTGCTTCCAGGATGTAACTTTTCTGTGTAGCAATCAGGATAATCCTCAGGTTACGGACCCAGTCCGTGTAATTGCTACCATCATCTTTCAACTTTGCTTTCTCAAGGAACGCATTAAAATTCAACGGAACAATAGCACGAGCCATCTATCTACAAACAAACATAGACAAGCAAAATACTATCGGGTACTAAGTTCATGATAAATTTAAGTTCAATTAATCATATTACTTAAGAACTCCCACTTAGACAGACATCTCTCTAGTCTTCTAAGTGATCACGTGATCCAAATCAACTAAACCATGTCCGATCATCACGTGAGATGGAGTAGTTTCAATGGTGAACATCACTATGTTGATCATATCTACTATATGATTCACGTTCGACCTTTCGGTCTCCGTGTTCCGAGGCCATATCTGTATATGCTAGGCTCGTCAAGTATGACCTGAGTATTCCGCGTGTGCAACTGTTTTGCACCCGTTGTATTTGAACGTAGAGCCTATCACACCCGATCATCACGTGGTGTCTCAGCACGAAGAACTTTCGCAACGGTGCATACTCAGGGAGAACACTTCTTGATTATTAGTGACAGATCATCTTAAAATGCTACCGTCAATCAAAGCAAGATAAGATGCATAAAAGGATAAACATCACATGCAATCAATATAAGTGATATGATATGGCCATCATCATCTTGTGCTTATGATCTCCATCTTCGAAGCACTGTCGTGATCACCATCATCACCGGCACGACACCTTGATCTCCGTCGTAGCATCGTTGTCATTTACGCCATCTATTGCTTCTATGACTATCGCTACCGCTTAGTGATAAAGTAAAGCAATTACAGGGCGTTTGCATTTCATATAATAAAGCGACAACCATATGGCTCATGCCAGTTGCCGATAACTTTGGTTACAAAACATGATCATCTCATATAATAAAATATAGCATCACGTCTTGACCATATCACATCACAACATGCCCTGCAAAAACAAGTTAGACGTCCTCTACTTTGTTGTTGCAAATTTTACGTGGCTGCTACGGGCTTAGCAAGAACCGTTCTTACCTACGCATCAAAACCACAACGATAGTTCGTCAAGTTAGTGTTTTTTTAACCTTCGCAAGGACCGGGCGTAGCCACACTTGATTCAGCTAAAGTGAGAGAGACAGACACCCGCCAGCCACCTTTAAGCACGAGTGCTCGTAACAGTGAAACCAGTCTCGCCTAAGCGTACGCGTAATGTCGGTCCGGGCCGCTTCATCTCACAATACCGCTGAACCAAAGTATGACATGCTGGTAAGCAGTATGACTTGTATCGCCCACAACTCACTTGTGTTCTACTCATGCATATAACATCAACGCATAAAACCTAGGCTCGGATTCCACTGTTGGGGAACATAGTAATTTCAAAAAAATTCCTACGCACACGCAAGATCATGGTGATGGCATAGCAACGAGGGGGAAGAGTATTGTCCACGTACCCACGTAGACCGTAAGCGGAAGCGTTATCATAACGCAGTTGATGTAGTCATACGTCTTCACGATCCGACCGATCCAAGCACCGAACGTACGGCACCTCCGAGTTCAGCACACGTTCAGCTCGATGACGATCCCCGGGCTCCGATCTAGCAAAGCTTCGGGGATGAGTTCCGTCAGCACGACGGCGTGGTGACGATGATGATGTTCTACCGGCGCAGGGCTTCGCCTGAACTCCGCGACGCTATGACCGAGGTGGAATATGGTGGAGGGGGGCACCGCACACGGCTAAGGAATGATCCGTAGATCAACTTGTGTCTATGAGGTGCCCCCTGCCCCCGTATATAAAGGAGTGGAGGAGGGGGAGGGCCGGCCCTCTCTATGGCGCGCCCTAGGGGAGTCCTACTCCCACCGGGAGTAGGATTCCCCTTTTCCTAGTAGAACTAGGAACCCTTCCATGTAGTAGGAGTAGGAGAGAAGGAAAGGGGAGAGAGAAGGAGAAGGAAGGAAGGGGGCGCCCCCCCTCCCAAGTCCAATTCGGACTAGTCCAAGGGGAGGGGTGCGGCCACCCTTTTGGCCCTTTCTCTCCTTTCCCGTATGGCCCATTGAGGCCCAATACGAATTCCCGCAACTCTCCGGTACTCCGAAAAATACCCGAATCACTCGGAACCTTTCCGAACTCCGAATATAGTCGTCCAATATATCGATCTTTACGTCTCGATCATTTCGAGACTCCTCGTCATGTCCCCGATCTCATCCGGGACTCCGAACTCCTTCGGTACATCAAAACTCATAAACTCATAATAAAACTGTCATCGAAACCTTAAGTGTGCGGACCCTATGGGTTCGAGAACTATGTAGACATGACCTAGAACTATTCTCGGTCAATAACCAATAGCGGAACCTGGATGCTCATATTGGCTCCTACATATTCTACAAAGATCTTTATCGGTCAAATCGCATAACAACATACATTGTTCCCTTTGCCATCGGTATGTTACTTGCCCAAGATTCGATCGTCGGTATCTCAATACCTAGTTCAATCTCGTTACCGGCAAGTCTCTTTACTCGTTACGTAATGCATCATTCTGTAACTAACTCATTAGCTACATTTCTTGCAAGGCTTGTAGTGATGTGCATTACCGAGAGGGCCCAGAGATACCTCTCCGACAATCGGAGTGACAAAACCTAATCTCGAAATACGCCAACTCAACATGTAACTTTGGAGACACCTGTAGTACTCCTTTATAATCACCCAGTTACGTTGTGACGTTTGGTAGTACCCAAAGTGTTCCTCCGGTAAACGGGAGTTGCATAATTCTCATAGTTACAGGAACATGTATAAGTCATGAAGAAAGTAATAGCAATATACTAAACGATCAAGTGCTAGGCTAACGGAATGGGTCATGTCAATCACATCATTCTCCTAATGATGTGATCCCATTAATCAAATGACAACACATGTCTATGGTTAGGAAACATAACCATCTTTGATTAGTGAGCTAGTCAAGTAGAGGCATACTAGTGACTATATGTTTGTCTATGTATTCACACATGTATCATGTTTCCGGTTAATACAATTCTAGCATGAATAATAAACATTTATCATGATATGAGGAAATAAATAATAACTTTATTATTGCCTCTAGGGCATATTTCCTTCACGAGCATGACTACACCAAGACGCACAAGATACCGAAGCACAATGTCAAGAACAACAACGACGTGAAGCTCAAGCACTTGAGGCGCAACGTGCCCTCCGAGAATCAAGTCGAGCCGTAGCCACGCGCAATCGGCATACTCGTGAGAAACAAGAAGTGCATCACAAAGGAGTCCAAGAGAGGAACTATCAAGCAAGAGTACATCGACAAGCTCATCCACAAGCTCGATAAGAACCACGCCAAGAGCAACATGAGGTTGACAATCATCCACGTCAAGGGCGTCATCATCATCCCCGACCCCAACACAATGAAGAGCAATGCTATGCCAAACTCAAGTTCACCATGCCCAAGTTCACCGGAGCAATGATCCCGAAGAATACCTATCATGGGCACTAAAGGTCGACAAGATCTTTCGCTTGCACAACTATGAGGAAGAGAATAAGATCTCCATGGTGTTGGGGTTCATATGGTGGGAACAAGTCCTTGAGCGCCGAGAGGCAAGAGGTGAACCACCCATCACAACATGGGATCAAATGAAGGATGTCATGAGAGCATGCTTTGTGCCAACATACTACAACCGCGACCTCTTCAAGAAACTCCAACTCCTCAAGCAAGGAATAAAGAGCATTGAAGAATACTACATGGAAATGGAGATTTCCATGATAAGAGCAAATGTCATGGAACACGATGAGCAAACTATGGCCCATTTCTTGAATGGCCTCAATCATCCCATCAAGAAGATTGCCGACTTCCAACCCTACTCCAACCTCATCGAGCTAGTGCATCAAGCTACCAAAGCGGAACGTCAAGTGCAAGATGACTTCAAGTATGCCAAGTACTCTTCCAAGAGCTACGGTTTCTCCAACAACCAAGCTTCAACGACTCCAACGACTCCTACTTTGACAAAAGCTTCACCAAGCAACGGCGAAAAGTCCAACTACAACTTCAAGCCATCTTCCTACTACAAGCAACTTCAAGCAAAAAGCTTCATCGTCATCTACTCCAATCGATGAGACCGTCAAGACAAGTTCAATCAAGTGCTTCACTTGCAGCGGCCGAGGTCACAAGTCCTTCGAGTGTACCAACAAGCACACCATGATCCTCAACAATGATGGAACATACGACTCCATGGGTGAAGAGGAGATGGAAGCCCTTGAGCAAGTGGCCATGCACCGACGCATGAACAAAGAGGGAGATGATCAAGTTTTTTGTGACGAAGATTCGAGCCCCGCTCTCGTCGTCTCTGATAACCACAAGTATAGGGGATCGCAACAGTTTTCGAGGGTAGAGTATTCGACCCAAATTTATAGATTCGACACAAGGGGAGCCAAAGAATATTTGAAGGTATTAGCAGCTGAGTTGTCAATTCAACCACACCTGGAAACTAATTATCTGCATCAAAGTGATCAGTAGCACAATAATATGATAGTTTTGATAGTAGTGACAACAGTAATAGTAACAGTGACAGTGTTACCAGTATTTTGTAGCAAGTGTGACAGTAGTAGCAGCAGTAGTAACTTAGCAGAAACAATATAAGATAAATTCGTAGGCATTGGATCGGTGACTTGTTGGATGATATTCATCATATGACAGTTATAACCTAGGGTGATACAACACTAGCTCCAGTTCATCGATACAATGTAGGCATGTATTCCGTAAATAGTCATACATGCTTTATTAAAAGAACTTGCATGACAACTTTTGTCCTACCCTCCCGTGACAGCAGGGTCTATATTGGAAACTAAGGGATATTAATGCCTCCTTATAATAGAGAAACGGAACAAAGCATTAGCACATAGTGAATACATGAACTCCTCAAACTACGGTCATCACCGAGAGTGGGCCCGGTTGTTTTCACTCCGGGGGTGTCAGATCATAACCGTAGTAGGTGACTATAACTTGCAAGATCGGATCTAAAACATGGAATAATGATGAATTCATAAACGGTTCAGATCCGAGTTCATGGCACACAGGCCCAAAGTGACAAGCATTAAGCATAGCAAAGTCATAGCAACATCAATCTAAGAACATAGTGGATACTAGGGTTCAGGCCCTAACAAAATTAACTCGATTACATGATGAATCTCATCCAACTCCTCACCGACCAGCAAGTCTATGAAGGAATTACTCACTCCCGGTGGGGAGCATCATGGAGTTGGCGATGGAGATGGGTTCGTGATGACGAAGAACGAAGATCCCCCTCTCTGGAGCCCTAAACGGACTCCGGATCTGCCCTGCTGAGGAAGAATAGGGCTTGGAGGCGGCTCCGTCTCGTGGATCGTGATAATTCTTTCTCCCTGATTTTTTCTGGAAATATGTGGTTTTATAGTATCAGGGGGGTCGTCTGCGGGGCCACCAGATGGGTACAACCCACCTGGGCGCGCCAGGAGAGGGGGGCGCACCCTGGTGGGTTGTGCCCATCGAGACGCCCCTCTCCGGCGGGTCTTGGCTCCAGAAATTCTTATTATTGATATAAAAAATCCTCGCAAAGTTTCCATTGCAAGAACTTTTATTTCTGCACAAAAACAACACCATGGTAGTTCTGCTAGAAATAACGTCAGCCCGGGGTTAGTTTCATTCAAATCATGCAAATTAGAGTCCAAAACAAGAGGAAAAGCGTGAGAAAAAGTAGATATGTTGGAGATGTATCAACTCCCCCAAGCTTAAAACTTTGCTTGTCCTCAAGCAATTCAGTTGATAAACTGAAAGTGAGAAAGAAAAACTTTTACGAACTCTTTTGCTCTTGTTTGCATAAATAAGCTTAAACAACACCCAGGTTTTCAGCCAACATTATAACTAACCATGTCAACAATAACATTTAAAGATTATAATGACTCATATCAACAACATAATCAGCTAGTGAGCAATAATAAAATATCTCAAACAGCAACACGTTGTCAAAACAACCATGATATAATATGACAATAGTGGTATCTCGCTATCCCTTTCTGAGACCGCAAAACATAAATGCAAAGCACCTCCAAAGTTCAAGCAGCGACTAAACATTGCAATTCATGGTAGAAAAGATCCAATCATGATGCACCCAACATTAGCTACACATAATGCATAAATCATGACAGTTGTGCTCTACTCAGTTTCTGGCGCTTGTTTTAGAAGGTGGTAACACAACATAAAAGTAAATAGATAGTCCATTCGCAGAGGGAAGTAGTGATTTGCAGAGGTGCCAAAGCTCAATTTTTAAAACAGAGATAAATGATATTTTGAGACATGCACCCTTCTTATTCACTTCACGACCATCAGTTATCAACATCTTTCATGCTAAGCACGCTAGTGGCGGTTCTCAAGCGATAAAAGTAAAGGTTTACTCCCCCTCCACCATCAATCGCACTCCACGGCTTGTCCAAAATAACCGGGTGCCGTCCATACCAACATCAGTCCCGGGGGAGTTTTGTTCAATTATTTGCACCTTTGAGTTCGGGACTGGGAATCCCTATTACCGCCCATTTTCTCATGCGATGGCAAGTGAATAAACACTCGACCTGAGAATAACCCGCTTAGCATGGAAGATGCCGACCACCTCCTATCGTTCCATGAACGATCCAGGCACACAAAAAGGATAATTTTTTAGAAGTTTTTAGAGGTGGCACATGCAAATTTACTTAGGACGGCAGGGTAATACCGCATATAGGTAGGTATGGTGGACTCATCTGGAATAACTTTGGGTTCAAGGTTTTTGATGTACGAGTTCCCACTTAGTACAGGCGAAGGCTAGCAATTAAGATTGAGAAGCAGCCAGCTAGAGAGCAACACCGATCATAACCATGTATTATGAATAAGTAACATTGGACACTAGCATGAGTAGAATATGAACACCATGAACATAAATATCATAGAGGCTATGTTGGTTTTGATTCAACTACATGCATGAACATGTGCCAAGTCAAGCCACTCGAACATTCAGAGGAGGATACCATATCATCATACTACATCACAATCATTTTAACGCTATGTTGATATCCAAGATAAATCATTATTCACTCCCAGCTACTTATGCATGGCATGAGAAACTATAATCTCTAATTGTCATTGCAAACATGTTTAATCATAATGGGTTGAATCATGGATACTAGGTTAAACATATTTACACAAACAGAACAAGTCGAGTTCATACCAGTTTCTCTTTGCCACGGCCAGTTCATCGAATATCGTCATTATTGCCTTTCACTTGCACAACCAAATGATATGAAAATAATAATAGTGCAAGAGTGCCATGGACTAAGCTGGAATCCGCAAGACATTTTATTCAACAGGAGAAGACAAGGTAAAATGTGCTCTTATGAGTTTAACAATTATTCATATGAGAGCCACTCAACATTTTCATCGTGGTCTTCTCCTTGGTAATACTCGAATAAAAAGAAAGGAAGTTCAGAGAAACACACTGAAATATTTTTGGAGTTTTTGATTTTCTACAACGAGCAAATAAAAGGGAAAAGCAAAAACAAGAAAAACTATTTACACGGGAAAGCTCCCAACAAGCAAAAGAAGAACAAGGAAATCTTTTTGGATTTTCTTTTTAATACTACTACTAAGCATGCATAGAAAGTAAATTGACTACAACTATTTTTTTTGTTTTTCTAAAGTTTTCCAAACACACAAGAAGAAAGCAAAAATATAGATCTAAGCATGGATGATACAATGAAAAAGTGTGAACACCAACAAGTGGACTGATATGTGAACATGAATGTAATGTCGGTGAGAACATGTACTCCCCCAAGCTTAGGCTTTTGGCCTAAATTGGTAGTAGATCAGTAGCCTAGAGGGTAGTAGGGATCCTGAGGAGCAGGCATCCACTCATCCCATTGCTGAGGCTCCTCCACAGCCTCTGCACCAGCGTGAGCGTTCCAGTAGGCGATGATGTCCAGAGGCATAATCCGGTATCCGCCCCTGCCAGCAGAATCAAACAAAGCAGGCGCAGGCAATGGAATAACATCACGAGTTTCAATGCTATAGACCAGGTTGTAAGGAATGGCGATATTAGGACGATCATGTGCAAGAAAGTGATGGTGTTCCATGGCTGCACAATCTAGGTAAACCTTAGTCAGAGGGTAATCATGAGGGCGTGTCCCAACATTGAAGTGAGCCGCCAAACGAGTAGCAAAAATCCCACCATGTATTTTACTCTGGGATTTATTAAGATGCAGGCGACGAGCCACGATAGCTCCCAAGCTATGCGTGTTGTCGCCCTAAAGTGCACGACGTAAACAGCAAGGTCTGGTGAACTAAGTGCACCCACCTTCTCCCTAACAAGCAAGCATTTAGTAATGAAAAGTGCAAAGTAACGAACAACAGGAAAATGTAAGCCAGCGGCAGTGATGGCTGACACTCCTCTCTCATCACCCACCGACAAAGTGCGATAAAAGGCCTCAAACTCGGCCGGCCTAGGCTCAGCCAAGCTCCCACCAGAAGGGATCATGCATATGTTACAGAATTCAGTAAGTGGTATCTGATGGTTTTCAGCATATAAATCAAAGCTCACTTCAGGAGGATTATTCCTAGGCAGGAAAGTAAAACTTTGAACAAAGATGTTTGTGAGGATTTGGTGCTGGTCACACTCATCTGTTATGAACTCGGTGAGGCCAACATTAGCAATATATTGCATGAACTCCTCAAGAATTCCAGCCTCTTGTAGGAACGAGGTGTGTGGCCATTCGCATGGCCGTACTTCCGCCAACCTCCGAGGGTGGAGATCACTGTCAGAAGACTCCCCAATAACACCCTTGAAGTTCTTCTTAGAGCCAAACTTCCTGAAGATATTCCGCGTACAATTTTTCCTCTGAACAAAAATCTGAATTTTTAGTTCACAAAATTTTCCCAACAAAACTTCACAAAATTGAGAGCAACTACTCATAGGGATACACAGAGGCCATAGCAAGCATTGAAACTACTTAGAACACTAAGAATTCAACATGCAAGCTCATCTACAACAGCACCAAGAGTAACTAATTATTCAAAGTATAAACCACTAAAACAAAAACTAATTGGACAAACGATGCAGTCACATACCAAGCAACAATCCCCAAAAACAGTTTTGGAAACGGAGCTTCAAGCAAAGAGACGAAATCCACGAGTTTGAGCTCAAGAACACGGGAGAGAGAGAGAGCAATGGAGAATTTTTTCTGGAGGTAAGTGATGATGTGGGTTAAAGAGATAAGTGAGGGGGCCCACGTGGGGACCACAACCCACAAGGGCGTGCCTGGGGTCCTGGTGCACCCAGGTGGGTTGTGCCCACCCGGTGCACCTCCCTCTAGTATTATTTACACCAAGAATTCTTAAATATTCAAAAAAATCGTGTAAATTTTTTAGAGCATTGTGAGAACTTTTATTTTTGGGTCATTTTTGTTACACGAGAAATTCAGAAAACAGACAAAGCATTTTATTTTATTTTATTTAACTAGTAAAAATAGAGAACAAAAAGTAGGGACAGAAGGCAGTGCTTACTAAATTCATCTACTTCATACCGTTCAAAAATGATTCATTAATAAGGTTGATCAGGTCTTATTAACAACCACTTTTGATTAGCATGAAACCAAAGAACTTCTGTAAATCACTAAGTTACCTCAATGGGGATATGCATTTCCCTAACAATAAGCATTTCATATTTCTTTTTGACAGTAGGTAGAGGTATTTGAAAACTTCCAATAGTGATTGTCGGGGATTTTTCATTAACATTAATACCATTCACTTGGAATTGTTTCTTCGGAAAGTGCACCGTATGCTCATTACCATTAATATGAAAAGTGATCTTGCTTTTATTACAATCAATAACAACCCCTGCAGTATTCAAGAAGGGTCTACCAAGGATAATCGACATGTTGTCGTCCTCGGGCATCTCAAGTATAACAAAGTCGGTCAAAATAGTAACATTAGCAACAACAACGGGCACATCCTCACAGATACCGATAGGTATGGCAGTTGATTTGTGAGCCATTTGCAAAGATATTTCAGTAGGTGTGAGTTTATTCAAGTCAAGTCTTTTATATAAAGAGAAAGGCATAACACTAACACCGGCTCCTAAATCACACAAAGCAGTTTTCACATAATTCCTTTTGATAGAGCAAGGTATAGTTGGTATACCCGGATCTCAAAGTTTTTTAGGTACTCCATCTTTAAAAGTATAGTTAGCAAGCATAGTGGAGATTTCAGCTTCCGGTATTTTTCTCTTATTTGTGATGATATCTTTCATATACTTTGCATAAGGAGGCATTTTAAGGATATCAGTCAAGCGAGTACGCAAAAAGACTGGCCTCAGCATTTCAGCAATGCGTTCAAATTCTTCATCATCATTCTTTTTAGTTGACTTGGGTGGAAAAGGCATAGGTTTTTGAACCCACGGTTCTCTTTCTTTACCGTGTTTTCTAGCAACAAAGTCTCTTTTATCATATCTTTTATTCTTAGATTGTGGGTTATCAAGATCAGCAGGTGGTTCTATCTCAACATCATTATCTGGTTCTTTATCATTATTTGGTTGAGTATCTTCATGAACCTCATCATTGTCTTTTCATTATCACTAGGTGGATGTTCATTACCAGATTGAGTTTCAGCATGAGAGATAGAAGTTTCATTTTCATTATCAGGAGGTTTGTCTATTTCAGGTTCACTAGAAGCATGCAAAGTCCTATCATTTTTCTTTTTGCTTTTCTTTTTAGAAGGACTAGGTGCACTAGTGTTGTTTCTTTGTGAATCTTGTTCAATTCTTTTTGGGTGTCCCTCGGGATAAAGTGGTTCCTGAGTCATTTTACCTCCTCTAGTTGCAACCCTAACAGCAAAGTCATGTATATTATGATTCATTTCATCAAGTAATTCTCTTTGTAATTTAGCAACTTGTTCTAACTGGGTTTGAACTGTAGAAGCATGTTTTCCAACACCTCTAACATCATTTGAGATTCTAAATAACAAGTCACTCAAGCGAGCAATCATGTCAGAATTATATTTCAGTTGTTTCATAACATTTGCATTGAAGTGGTCTTGTTTTCTAATGTAGTTTTCAAACTCATAAAGGCATTGGCTAGGATGCATATTGTGAGGATTATCATTTTCATTGAACTTCATAAGAGAATTTACCTCTACCACCTTAGGAAGTGGTGGTGTATCAAGCCAATGTATTTCTTCAATAGGAGGTAAATTTTTAACATCCTCAGCTTTAATACCCTTTTCCTTCAAAGATTTCTTTGCCTCTTGCATACCTTCAGGACTGAGATATAATATACCCCTCTTCTTTGGAGTGGGTTTAGGCGGTGGTTCAGGAATAGTCCAATCATCATAATTTTTCAATATGTTATTCAATAATTCTTTAGCTTGAGCAATAGTTCGTTCCCTAAAAATACAACCAGCGCAACTATCTAGGAAGTCCCTAGAAGCATCGGTTAGTCCATTATAGAAGATATCAAGTATTTCATCTTTCTTAAGAGGATGATCAGGCAAAGCATTAAGTAACTGGCAAAGCCTCCCCCAAGCTTGTGGGAGAATCTCTTCTTTAGTTTGAATAAAGTTAAATACTTCCTGTAAGGCAGCCTGTTCTTTATGAGCAGGAAAATATTTTTCAGAGAAATAGTAAATCATATCCTGGGGACTACGCACACAACCAAGAGCAAGAGTATTGTACCAAGCTTTAGCATCACCCTTTAATGAGAAATTAAATAATTTGAGAATAAAGTAGTATCAAGTTTTCTCATCATGAGTAAAAAGGGTGGCTATATCATTCAACTTAGTAAGATGTACCACAACAGTTTAAGTTTCATAACCATGAAAAGGATCAGATTCAACCAAAGTAATTAACTCTGGGCCGACAGAGAATTCATAATCCTTATCATCAATAAAGATAGGTGAAGTAGCAAACTTAGGATCACATTTCATTCTAGCATTCAGAGGTTTTTCTTTATACTTGTGTAATAATTTCTCTAGATCATCTCTATCCTTACAAGCAAGAATATCTCTAGTTGCCTCTTCACTCATAACATAGCCTTCCAGTACCTTAGGCAATTCATATCTAGGAGGGATAGCTCTAGCAAGTGTTTCAGGAGTTTCAGTTTCAAGCTCATCATCAGATTCAACAACATCATGTTGTATTGCTCTAGCAATTTGTTCATCAAGAAATTCACCAAGTGGCACATCATCATTATCGAGCATGGTACTAGCATCATCATAAGCATCATTCATAGTAGAAGTAGCATCATCAATAAATTGCAACATATCAGAATTAATAGCATGTGGTGGTGGTGTTGCAAGTTTACTCATAACAGAAGGTGAATCTAAAGCAGAACTGGATGGCAGTTTCTTACCTCCCCTCATACTTGAGGGAAATATCTTAGTCTTTGGATCCTTCAGATTCTTCATTGTGATAAATTGATAATAATCCCAAGTGACTCAACAAATATAGCTATGCTCCCTGGCAACGGTGCCAGAAAAAGGTCTTGATAACCCACAAGTATAGGGGGTCGCAACAGTTTTCGAGGGTAGAGTATTCAAAACAAAATTATAGATTCGACACAAGGGGAGCCAAAGAATATTTGAAGGTATTAACAGCTGAGTTATCAATTCAAGCACACCTGGAAATTAATTATCTGCAGCAAACTGATCAGTAGCACAGTAATATGATAGTTTTTATAGTAGATACAACATCAATAGTAAGAGTAACAGTGATAGCAGTATTTTGTAGCAAGTGTGGCAGTAGCAGCAACAGTAGTAACTTAGCAGAAACAATATAAGATCAATTCGTAGGCATTGGATCGGTGACTTGTTGGATGATATTCATCATGTGACCATTATAACCTAGGGCAATACGACACTAGCTCCAGTTCATCGATATAATGTAGGCATGTATTCCGTAAATAGTCATACGTGCTTTATTAAAAGAACTTGTATGACATCTTTTGTCCTACCCTCCCGTGGCAGCGGGGTTGCTACCTCTTGAGCACTGCGTTGGTTTTCCCCGAAGAGGAGAGGATGATGCAGCAAAGTAGCGTAAGTATTTCCCTCAGTTTTTGAGAACCAAGGTATCAATCCAGTAGGAGACCACACACAAGTCCCTTGTACCTACACAAAACGATAGCAACTCGCAACCAACGCGATTAGGGGTTGTCAATCCCTTCACGGTCACTTACGATAGTGAGATCTGATAGAGATGATAAATAATATTTTTGGTATTTTTGATAGATAGATGCAAAGTAAAAAGGAAAAAGGCAAAGTAAAAGCAAAGCAAGTAAATAAAATGATAGAGATTGATATGATGAGAATAGACCCGGGGGCCATAGGTTTCACTAGTGGCTTCTCTCAAGAGCATAAGTATTCTACGATGGGTGAACAAATTACTGTTGAGCAATTGACAGAATTGAGCATAGTTATGAGTATATCTAGGCAATGATCATGTATATAGGCATCACGTCCAAGACAAGTAGATCGAAACGATTCTGCATCTACTACTATTACTCCACTCATCGGCCGCTATCCAGCATGCATCTAGAGTATTAAGTTAAAAACAGAGTAACGCCTTAAGCAAGATGACATGATGTAGAGGGATAAATTCATGCAATATGATAAAAACCCATCTTGTTATCCTCGATGGCAACAATACAATACGTTCCTTGCAACCCTTTCTGTCACTAGGTAAGGACACCGCAAGATCGAACCCAAAGCTAAGCACTTCTCCCATTGCAAGAACTACCAATCTAGTTGGCCAAACCAAAAAAGATAATTCAAAGAGACTTGCAAAGATAACTCAATCATACATAAAAGAATTGATTCAAATATTTTCCATAGATAATACTGGATCATAAACCCACAATTCATCGGTCTCAACAAACACACCGCAAAAAGAAGATTACATCGAATAGATCTCCACGAGAGAGGGGGAGAACATTGTATTGAGATCCAAAAAGAGAGAAGAAGCCATCTAGCTACTAGCTATGGACCCGAAGGTCTGAAGTAAACTACTAACACTTCATCGGAGGGGCTATGGTGATGATGTAGAAGCCCTCCATGGTGGATGCCCCCTCCGGCGGAGCTCCGGAACAGGCCCCAAGATGGGATCTCATGGATACAGAAGGTTGCGGCGGTGGAATTAGGTTTTTGGCTCCTGTTCTGATGGTTCGGGGATACGTAGGTATATATAGGAGGAAGGAGCACGTCGGTGGAGCGTCAGGGGGCCCATGAGGTAGGGGGCGCGCCCAGGGGGGCGCCCTCCACCCTCGTGACCGCCTCTGGCACTTCTTGGAGTAGGGTCCAAGTCTCCTGGATCACGTTCGGTTGGAAAATCACGTTCCCGAAGGTTTCATTCCGTTTGGACTCTGTTTGATAGTCCGTTTCTTCGAAACACTGAAATAGGCAAAAAACAACAATTCTGGGCTGGGCCTCCGGTTAATAGATTAGTCCCAAAAGTAATATAAAAGTGGAAAATAAAGCCCAATATAGTCCAAAACAGTAGATAAAGTAGCATGGAGCAATCAAAAATTATAGATACGTTGGAGACGTATCAGGCATCCCCAAGCTTAATTCCTGCTCGTCCTCGAGTAGGTAAATGATAAAAAAGAATTTTTGATGCGGAGTGATACTTTGGCATAATTTCAATATAAATCTTCTTAATTGTGATATGAATATTCAGATTCGAAAGATTTAAGACAAAAATTCATATTGACACAAAAATGATAATACTTCAAGCATATTAATCAAAGCAATCATGTCTTCTCAAAATAACATGGCAAAAGAAAGTTCATCCCTACAAAATCATATAGTTAGGCTATGCTTCATTTTCGTCACACAAAGATGTTCCCAACTTCTATACCCCCGATGACAAGCCAAGCAATTGTTTCATACTCAAATAATCTCAAACTTTTTCAACCTTCACGCAATACATGACCGCGAGCCATGGATATAGCACTATGGGTGGAATAGAATATGATGATGGGGATTGTGTGGAGAAGACAAAAAAGGAGAAAGTCTCACATTGACGAGGCTAATAAACGGGCTATGGAGATGCCCATCAATTGATGTCAACATGAGGAGTAGGGATTGCCATGCAACGGATGCACTAGAGCTATAAGTATATGAAAGCTCTACAAAAGAAACTAACTGGGTGTGCATCCAACTTGCTTGCTCACGAAGACCTAGGGCATTTTGAGGAAGCCCATCATTGGAACATACAAGCCAAGTTCTATAATGAAAAATTCCCACTAGTATATGAAAGTGACAAAATGAGAGACTCTCTATCATGAAGATCTTGGTGCTACTTTGAAGCACAAGTGTGGTAAAAGGATAGTAGCATTGTCCCTTCTCTCTTTTTCTCTCTTTTTTTTCTTTTTTTTGGGCCTTTCCTTTTTTTTCTTTGGCCTTGCTTTTTTTCCCTTTTTTTCTTCTTTTTTTTTCTTCGTCCGGAGTCTCATCGCGACTTATGGGGGAATCATAGTCTCCATCATCCTTTCCTCACTTGGGACAATGCTCTAATAATGATGATCATCATACTTTTATTTTTCTTACAACTCAACAATTACAACTTGAAACTTAGAACAAATTATGACTCTATATGAATGCCTCCGGCGGTGTACCAGGATGGTGCATTGAATCAAGAGTGACATGTATGGAAAATAATGCATGGTGGATTTGCCACAAATACGATGTCAACTACATGATCATGCAATGGCAATATGACAAAAGTAATGTATGTCATAATAATGATGATGGAAGTTGCATGGCAATATATCTCGGAATGGCTATGGAAATGCCATGATGGGTAGGTATGGTAGCTGTTTTGAGGATTGATATAAGGAGGTTTATGTGTGATGGAGCGTATCGTATCACGGGGTTTGGATGCACCGGCAAAGTTTGCACCAACTCTCAAGGTGAGAAAGGGCAATGCACGGTACCGAAGAGGCTAGCAAAGGTGGAAAGGTGAGAGTGCGTATAATCCATGGACTCAACATTAATCAAAAGAACTCATATACTTATTGCAAAAATTTAGAAGCCATAAAAAATCAAGTACTACCCGCATGCTCCTAGGGGGATAGATTGGTAGGAAAAGACCATCGCTCGTCCCCGACCGCCACTCATAAGGATGCACAAGCCAGGTACACTTCATGTTTCAAATTTGTTACACAACTTTAACCATACGTGCATGCTACGGGACTTGCAAACTTCAACACAAGTATTTCTCAAATTCACAATTATCAAATAGCACGACTTTGATATTATCACCTCCATATCTCAAAACAATTATCAAGCATCAAACTTATCTTAGTACTCAATTCACTCAAAAGAAAGTTTCACATATCTTGAACACTAAGTATATTAACATTAAGCAAATTACCATGCTATTAACGACTCTCAAAATAATCTAAGTGAAGCATGAGAGATCAATAGTTTCTTTAAAACAAATCCACCACCGTGCTCTAAAATATATAAGTGCAGCACTAGAGCAAACATTATCATGCTCAAAAGATATAAGTGAAGCACTATGAGCAAAACTATCAAGCTCAAAAGATATAAGTGAAGCACATAGAGTATTCTAACGAACTCCAATTCATGTATGGCTCTCTCAAAAGATGTGTACAGCAAGGATGATTGTGGTAGACTAACAAGCAAAGACACAAATAATACAAGACGCTCCAAGCAAAACACATATCATGTGGTGAATAAAAATATAGCTCCAAGTAAATTACCGTGGAAGTGGACGAAAGAGGGGATGCCTTCCGGGGCATCCCCAAGCTTTGACTTTTTGGTGTCCTTGGATTATATTGGGGGTTCCATGGGCATCCCCAAGCTTAGGCTCTTGCCACTCCTTGTTCCATAATCCATCAAAAGAATTCAACCAAAACTTGAAAACTTCACAACACAAAACTCAACAGAAATCTCGTGAGCTCCGTTAGAGAAAGAAAACAAAGAACTACTTCAAGGTACTGTAATGAACTCATTATTTATTAATATTGGTGTTAAACCTACTGTATTCCAACTTCTCTATGGTTCATAAACTATTTTACTAGCCATAGATTCATCAAAATAAGCAAACAACACACGTAAAACAGAATCTGTCAAAAACAGAACAGTCTGTAGCAATCTGTAACTAACGCAAACTTATGGAACTCTAAAAATTCTACCAAAATAGGAAGTCCTGGATAATTTGTTTATTGAACAGCAGCAAGAAGAATCAACGCAAAATCACGTTCTTGTGATTTAACATAATTATATTCGTGCGCGTAAAGTTTATGTTTTTCAGCAGAATCAAATCAACTATCATCGTAGGTTATCCTATAGGTTCTACTTGGCACAAACACTAATTAAAACATAAAACCACATCCAAACAGAAGGTAGATGGATTATTTATTCCTAAACAGAAGCAAAAACAAAAACACAAAATAAAATTGGGTTGCCTCCCAACAAGCGCTATCGTTTAACGCCCCTAGCTAGGCATAAAAGCAAGGATAGATCTAGGTATTGCCATCTTTGGTAGGCAATCCATAAGTGGCTCTCATGATAGATTCATATGGTAATTTTATTTTCTTTCTAGGGATGTGTTCCATGCCCTTTGTTAAGGGAAATTGGAATCTAATATTCCCTTCCTTCATATCAATAATTGCACCGATCGTTCTAAGGAAAGGTCTACCAAGAATAATAGGACATGAAGGATTGCAATCTATATCAAGAACGATAAAATCTATGGGCACATAATTCCTATTTGCAACAATAAGAACATCATTAATTCTTCCCATAGGCTTTTTAATAGTGGAATCCGCAAGATGCAAGTTTAGAGAGCAATCATCAAAGTCACGGAAATCTAGCAAATCACATAAAGTTTTGGGAATAGTAGAGACACTAGCACCCAAATCACACAAAGCATGAAACTCAAAGTCTTTAATTTGTGAATTCATAAACTCTTTAACACTACTCTCAAATTCAAAGGGCATCTTATTAAAATTTCCATAAGAGTTGTTGTAGGAATTTCCATAATTATTAGAAGGATTACTAGGATAAGGCCTAGGATTAAAATTCCCTCTATAAGCATTGTTTCCAAAACTATTCCTACCAAGAAAATTCACAACCATAGATTCATTATTATTCTCAAGCAAAGTAGATAAATGCATATCATTGGGATCAAGAGGAGTATTTTTAGGAGCAAACATCTTCATAAGTTCATCCATCTTTTCACTCAAAACATTGATTTCTTCTATAGCATGCACTTTTTTACTAGAAGATCTTTCGGTGTGCCATTGAGAATAATTAGCCATAATATTATCAAGCAATTTGGTAGCATCCCCTAACGTAATTTCCATAAACGTGCCTCCCGTGGCCGAATCTAAAAGATTTCTAGAAGCAAAATTCAATCCGGCATAAAAAAATTGTATGATCATCCATAAATTCAAACCATGAGGAGGGCAATTGCGAAGCATCAATTTCATTCTTTCCAAAGATTGGGCAACATGATCATGATCAAGTTTTTTAAAATTCATGATGTCGTTCCTAAGAGTGATAATCTTAGCGGGAGGAAAATACTTAGAGATAAAAGCATCTTTGCACTTGTTCCAAGAATCAATACTATTTTTAGGCAAAAATGAAAACCAAACTTTAGCATGATCTCTAAGTGAAAACGGAAATAACTTCAATTTGACAATATTGTTATCCGTATCTTTTTTCTTTTGCATATCACACAAATCAACAAAATTGTTTAGATGAGTAATGACATCTTCACTAGGAAGGCCGGTGAATTGATCTTTCATAACAAGATTCAGCAAAGCGGTATTGATTTCACAAGACTCATCATTATTAAGAGGAGCAATCGGAGTACTAAGGAAATCATTATTATTGGTATTCAAGAAATCACACAATTTGGTATTATCTAGCGCCATGGCAACAGGTAATCCAACACACAAGCAAATAGAAAGGCAAGGGAAAAAGGCAAACGGGAAAGAGAGGAGGATATTGGGAAAGAGAGGGCAAATAAAACGGCAAGGGTGAAGTGGGGGAGAGGAAAACGAGAGGCAAATGGCAAATAATGTAATGCGAGAGATAGGGATTGCGATGGGTACTTGGTATGGTTGACTTGCTTGCGTGAGCCTCCCCGACAACGGCGCCAGAAATTCTTCTTGCTACCTCTTGAGCACTGCGTTGGTTTTCCCCGAAGAGGAGAGGATGATGCAGCAAAGTAGCGTAAGTATTTCCCTCAGTTTTTGAGAACCAAGGTATCAATCCAGTAGGAGACCACGCACAAGTCCATTGTACCTACACAAAACGATAGCAACTCGCAACCAATGCGATTAGGGGTTGTCAATCCCTTCACGGTCACTTACGATAGTGAGATCTGATAGGGATGATAAATAATATTTTTGGTATTTTTGATAGACAGATGCAAAGTAAAAAGGAAAAAGGCAAAGTAAAAGCAAAGCAAGTAAATAAAGTGATAGAGATTGATATGATGAGAATAGACCCGGGGGCCATAGGTTTCACTAGTGGCTTCTCTCAAGAGCATAAGTATTCTACGTTGGGTGAACAAATTACTGTTGAGCAATTGACAGAATTGAGCATAGTTATGAGTATATCTAGGCAATGATCATGTATATAGGCATCACGTCCAAGACAAGTAGATCGAAACGATTCTGCATCTACTACTATTACTCCACTCATCGACCGCTATCCAGCATGCATCTAGAGTATTAAGTTAAAAACAGAGTAACGCCTTAAGCAAGATGACATGATGTAGAGGGATAAATTCATGCAATATGATAAAAAAACATCTTGTTATCCTCGATGGCAACAATACAATGCGTGCCTTGCAACCCATTCTGTCACTGGGTAAGGACACCGCAAGATCGAACCCAAAGCTAAGCACTTCTCCCATTGCAAGAACTACCAATCTAGTTGGCCAAACCAAAAAAGATAATTCGAAGAGACTTGCAAAGATAACTCAATCATACATAAAAGAATTCAGAGAAGATTCAAATATTTTCCATAGATAATACTGGATCATAAACCCACAATTCATCGGTCTCAACAAACACACCGCAAAAAGAAGATTACATCGGATAGATCTCCACGAGAGAGGGGGAGAACATTGTATTGAGATCCAAAAAGAGAGAAGAAGCCATATAGCTACTAGCTATGGACCTGAAGGTTTGAAGTAAACTACTCACACTTCATCGGAGGGGCTATGGTGATGATGTAGAAGCCCTCCATGGTGGATGCCCCCTCCGGTGGAGCTTCGGAACAAGCCCCAAGATGGGATCTCATGGATACAGAAGGTTGCGGCGGTGGAATTAGGTTTTTGGCTCCTGTTCTGATCGTTCAGGGATACGTAGGTATATATAGGAGGAAGGAGTACGTCGGTGGAGCGTTAGGGGGCCCACGAGGTAGGGGGCGCGCCCAGGGGGCATCCTCCACCCTCGTGACCGCCTCCGGCACTTCTTCGAGTAGGGTCCAAGTCTCCTGGATCACGTTCAGTTGGAAAATCACGTTCCCGAAGGTTTCATTCGGTTTGGACTCTGTTTGATATTATGTTTCTTTGAAACACTAAAATAGGCAAAAAACAGCAATTCTGGGCTGGGCCTCCGGTTAATAGGTTAGTCCCAAAAGTAATATAAAAGTGGAAAATAAAGCCCAATATAGTCCAAAACAGTAGATAAAGTAGCATGGAGCAATCAAAAATTATAGATACGTTGGAGACGTATCAGCGGTCCATATTGGAAACTAAGGGATATTAAGGCCTCCTTTTGATAGAGAACCGGAACAAAGCATTAACACATAGTGAATACATGAACTCCTCAAACTAAGGTCATCACTGAGAGTGGGCCCGGTTGTTGTCACTCCGTGGTTGTCGGATCATAACCGTAGTAGGTGACTATAACTTGCAAGATCGGATCTAAAACATGGATATAATGATGAATTCATAAATGGTTCAGATCTGAGTTCATGGTACCCGGGCCCAAAGTGACAAGCATTAAGCATAGCAAAGTCATAGCAACATCAATCTAAGAACATACTGGATACTAGGGATTAGGGCCTAATAAAACTAACTCGATTACATGATGAATCTCATCCAACTTCTCACCGACCAGCGAGCCTACGAAGGAATTACTCAGACTATAGGAATCAGCTACTTTGCCATCTGCCACGGCGGACGGCAAAGGCATGAATGGCGGACGGCAAAGTAAGGTCCGGCAAATAGCTACTTTGTCGTCTGCTTTACGTGGCTGACGGCAAAGGGTCCTTTGCCATCAGCAGCAGACGGCAAAGAAAGCAGACGATAAAAATTGCGCTGTTAATCCGTTAGGTGGCTAACGGCAGCCCTTTGTCGTCCGCCGCTGACGGCAAAATTTGTCCTACCTTTGCCGTCCGTCGTATGATGTCAGCTAGACATCACTACTCTTTGTCGCCTGCCACTGTAGGCAAACTGGCCAAATTGGTCAGCTCCCAGGAAGCACAGTTGGCTGCCAGGTGTCTTCTTTGCCGTCCGCGGCTGACGGCAAATAGGTCGTTGCCGTCGGCGGCAGACGGCAAAGAGCCTGTATATTGGCTCTTTTTTTCTGAATCCAACAATTTTCACAGCAAATATATATGACATATATAGATATATTTCACAGGGCTATTTATCAGCAAACATATCACATATATATATAGCACATAATTAAGTTTCATCCATTCATACATAAGCAAGTTCCATCCATACACATTGTTCCATCCATATACATATTACAATGCAAAGTTTGATCAAGATAGCAAGTTCCATCATAGCAAGCTAGATACAATGCAAAGTTTCATCAAAGAAAAAACAAGCACTCCATCATAGCAAGCTAGCTTTCATGAAATGAATGAAATCTGCAAAATGGCAAATAAGAAAGTTAGAAATAGGTGACTGGAAGAAGAAGACTAGAACAAGAAGTATATGTCATTTATGAGCTAACTTTGGTGAAATGGATCATATATGAGCTAACTAAGTTGAAATGGGTCATTTATGAGCTAACTAAGTTGAAATGGATCATCTATGAGCTAACTTAGTTGAAATGGGTCGTTTATGAGCTAACGAAGGTGAAATGGATCGTTTTTTAGCTAACTAAGTTGAAATGGATCGTTTTTGAGCTAACTTAGGTGAAATGGATCATTTATGAGCTAACTTAGTTGAAATGGGTCGTTTATGAGCTAAGTAAGGTGAAATGGATCGTTTTTTAGCTAACTAAGGTGAAATGGATCGTTTTTGAGCTAACTAAGGTGAAATAGATCATTTAAGAGCTAATTTAGGTGAAATGGATCGTCTTTTAACTAACTTCGGTGAAATGGATCGTTTTTGAGCTAACTTCGGTGAAATGGATCGTTTTTGAGCTAACTTCGGTGAAATGGACCATTTATGAGCTAACTTAGTTGAAATGGATCGTTTATGAGCTAACTTAGTAAAAAAAAAAGCATCATTTTAGAGCTAACCTAGGTGTGATGGGTCATTCTGGAGCTAACCTAGGTAAGATGGGTCATTTTGGAGCTAACCTAGGTAAGATGGGTCATTTTGGAGCTAACCTAGGTGAAATGGATCATTTATGAGCTAATCTAGGTAAAATGGGTCATTTTAGAGCCAACTTGGGTAAAATGCATCATTTTAGAGCTAACCTAGGTAAGATGGGTCATTTTGGAGCTAACCTAGGTAAAATGGGTCATTTTAGAGCTAACATAGGTAAAATGGATCATTTAGGAGCTAATCTAGTTAAAAATAGGTCATTTTAGAGCTAACTTGGGTAAAATGGATCATTTAAGAGCTAATTTAGGTGAAATGGATCGTTTTAGAGCTAACTTAGGTAAAATGGGATCGTTTATGAGCTAACTAAGCTAATTATGACATTTTTTACATAAGTAAGCTAAGTACATGTCGTTTTAGAGCTAACATACTCTAAAATGGATGGTTTTGGAGGTTAGTAAGCTTATTAAGTCATTTTGGAGGAAAAGAAGCTAACTCTAAGTCATTATGGTAAGCATATTGGAGGAAATAAAGCTAAGTCTAGGTCTTTATGCATTTGTTAGGCAAAACACTAGGGACACTTACCGTGATCATGGAGGTGTTGTAGAGGGGTGGCTCGTGCCGGTAGCTGGAGAAGGATCGTGCAATGCTTGTCTGAAGTTACACTGCACCAAAGATCATTTCCAATGTCTCATTAGCATGATGACACTCAAATGTTAAGACTAGCAAGTAATGTCCATTCAAATTAAACTCACCGTGGTCCCAGGAGCAATCACTGGCATCGGCGGAGCGGTCTGACCGGACTTCTCACACACAGACTGCACATTTGGTTTTGACGACTCAATCATACTAGTTAGTAATGAGACAAACACTACATGAATGTTTTGGCTAATGTGTAGAAAAAACTTACCACAAGGAGCTCATACATGGCCCTTGCCTGCATGTCATTCCGTGCCCTCTCCTCCTCCAACATCTTTGTCGTCCTCTCCTCCAACTCCCACTGCCTCTCCGCCGCCTCCGCCAGAAGTTTCTCCGTTCTATCTCTCTCACATTGTATAGCAGCCTGCAACACCACTCCTCGTTACCATTTGTAATCATTGATGGAAGCGCACACAATGTAATGGAGAAAGATAGCTGAGTACGTATAACTAACCTTGAAGGCGAGTTGGACTGGCTGTTCACGAGGCCTTATCTCAGGAGCGGAGCTCGACTGGCGCGCCTTGATCTCCGAGAGAGTGCTAGGACAACGGATAAGTCCATCTCCCATGGCTATGGAGCCATGGGACCTCCCGCCACCAGATATCATCAGCAGCTCGGTATCAATGGGACCCTGGCTCGGGTTAAAGTCCTCCCCTTTCCTCGCCTTCCCCTCATCTCTATATTTCACGAGCTTGTCATGGGAGGAGATGTTGGTGAAGTTTTTTGGATCATCGAGGTCAGACCTAGAGAATGCCTTGACTTTCTTGTAAGAGCCAGTGTGGGCCATGGCATACAGGTTGTACACCTCTGGCACCTTATCCGCCTTATTATAGCATGTCTGAAAGAGAGAAACAAAGTAAATTAGTAATTAAAGTGCTGAAAGCTAGCATGACGAACGAATTGCATGAATCATGAAGCAAACCACATACCCAGTTCCACCCGTACTGATATAAGTTGGAGCTGCCTTGATGGTGTGGCACACCTTCCATTTGGGCACGTTTGTCCTTGGCCTCGTTGTGGAGGGCTCGCCATTCTTTTGAGCACCACTCATTGACCAACACCTCCCAACAATCCATCCGATCCGCACACCATCTCGGAGGGGCCTAAGTTAGGAAATAGAAACTTGAGCGCTACGGCTATGAATTACTAGAAGGAAGTAAAGTACAAGGCCTTAAGAATTACCTTCATGTACTCGTCCTTACTTAAGAACTTCTCGCGACACGCCGGCTTAGTCTTCTTGATACCACGCGCGGTGTAGTAGTCTCGAACAGCCTGCACCCAAGCCTCGTCCCGTAAGTTCTGTAGTAGGCGCTTGCAGACGTTATCGATAACATTTGCCGCCTCCTCCTCGTATCCCTCCTCACACCTGTAGAATGTCTGCAATCAAATGAGACAATATTGATTAGTACAATTAATAACTAGCTAGTTGAAGATTTTTAATTGTGTAAAGGAGAAATTACCCAGAACTTTGTAATCACCACGTCTACCCTCGTCTTGCACAAGACACCATCGATAATCTCACCCGGCGGGGCCGAGGCAGCCAAGTAGTGCTCCCAACTCAATACAAGCTCTAGAAGCCGTCCCTCACCAGGCAATGTGACAAACCCCGGGAAGTTTTGCCGACATAGAACTCCAAGGACGGAGTTGGGCCGGCGGACACTATGATGGTGGTCCCAACCCCTGCAGCATGACAAGGCCAACGCATTAGATATTTGAAGAAACATGAATGCAGAAGGGTACAAAAAGATTAAATGCACTTACCTCTCCCCATTAGGGAAAATCAACCACCTCTGCTCGCGGGTCGCCGGCACATCCGGGAGCCGTGTACAACCACGCTGGTAGACGGTGCCCCCCTCCTCCTCAATATCAGTCGGCTCCCCACCATCATCAGCATGGCCACTCGGCCCCTCAGGCTGATCCGGCCAGGTACCCCATCCAGACGTGTGTTCCTCCGGGGTCTCATGGGCCAAACTCTCGTGGCCCGAAGGCCCGTCAACCCGAAGCTCGTGGGCCGAAGGCCCGTGGACCGGAGGCTCGTGGACTGGAGTCCGGGTAGCCTCCTCCTCGGACGAGTCCACCCTAGCAGTCACGTGCTCGGGTGAAATAGCTGGGGGTGGCGGCGAGGAAGGCACCCTCGCAGTCACCCTACCTCCTCTCCGTGACCACGTGCTCCAGCTCCTCCCTTCTTCTTACCTCGTCCCCTGCTCGGCACCACGGTTGATGAAGAAGGGCCCGGCGGTGTCGCCATATTGTCCAGCAATGCTCGGCGGAGAGGTGCGTGTGGAATGGAAGACCTTGTACCACGCGCCGAGGAAGAAGGGCCCTCGGAGCGCTCCCGACCAGCGCCCACCATCTTTCAACACCTGCCATGACAAAGAGTAAACGAAATTAGTACAACATAAAAAAATACCGACATGAATAATAATATGTATATCACTTCTTTTCTTTTCTTCTTTTCTTCTTCTTCTACTTCTTCTTCTTCTTTTTCATCTTTTTTCTACTTCTTTTCTTTTCTTCTTTTCTTCTTCTTCTTCTACTACTTCTTCTCTTCATCTTCTTCTTTTCTTCTACATATATATTCTTTTTTCTAACACTAACACTAAATCTTCTTCTTTTCTAACACTCAATCTAACACTAACACTAACACTAACAATTAAACAACAATGAAACAGCAAAAAAATAATATGTATATCACTTCTTTTCTTTTCTTCTTTTCTTCTTCTACTACTTCTTCTGCTTCTTTTCTTCTTCTTCTTTTTCATCTTTTTTCTACTTCTTTTACTTCTTTTCTTTTCTTCTTTTCTTCTTCTTCTACTTCTACTTCTTTTCTTCTTCTTCTTCTTCTTCTTCTTCTTCTTCTTTTCTTCTACATATTCTTTTTTCTAACACTAACACTAAATCTTCTTATTTTCTAACACTAAATCTAACACTAACACTAACAATTAAACAGCAAAAAAACAGAAAAAAAATATACTCACCGGAGCCGGGGGCGACGCTGGCGCCTGGGTGGGGGGGCGGCGGGGCTCTGGGGCAGTGGGACGACCGGGCGGCGGGGGCGGTGGCGGTGGCGGGGTTGGCGCCGGGCGGCGGGGGCAGGGGCGGCGCCGGGCGGCGGGATGGTGGGGCGTCGGCGTGTGGGGGAGGGGGAGGGGCGGTGGCGGGGGCGGCGCCGGGCGGCGGGGGCGGTGGCGGGGGTGGCGCCGGGCGGCAGTGGCGGGGGCGATGGCGGGGGCGGCGCCTGGCGGCGAGGCGCCGGGGCGGCGGGATGGAGGGGCGTCGGCGGGTGGGGGAGGGGGCGGTGGCGGGGGCGGCCCCGGACGACGGGGCGGTGGCGGGGGCGGCACCGGGCGGCGGGGGCGGCGGCGGCGGCGGACGGCGGGGGCGGCGCGGTGGGTGGATGTGGGCGTCGGGGAGGAGAGAGGGAGAACAGAGAGAGTAACGGGCGGGGGGGGGGCTCGACTAGTTAGGTTAGTTAGGTCCAGCTTTTGCCGTCCGCTTTTTGGAATCTTTGCCGTCCGCTGCGGACGGCAAAGAGGGAGGACGTTAAGTGTTTCCGTTAGTGGGTGCCACCTCCCTCTTTGCCGTCAGCCAGCGGACGGCAAAGATTCTTTGTCGTCAGCCAGCGGACGGCAAAGAAATGGCCGATGGCAAAGGACTCTTTTGCCGTCTGTCGTTTCATTGTCGTCTGCTTTTCGGTAGCTGATGGCAAAGAGCTTCTTTGCCGCCCGCTAGCAGACGGCAAAGAGCTGGCAGATGGCAAAGTAGCTGATTCCAGTAGTGTCACTCCCGGTGGGGAGCATCATGGAATTGTTGATGGAGATGGGTTGGTGATGACGAAAACAAAGACCCCCCTTCTCTGGAGCCCCAAACGGACTCCAGATCTGCCCTCCCGAGGAAGAACAGGGCTTGGCGGCGGCTCCGTCTCGTGGATCGCGATAATTCTTTCTCCCTGATTTTTTTTCTGGAAATATGTGGTTTTATAGTATGAGGGGGTTCGTCTGCAGGGCACCAGGTGGGTACAACCCACCTAGGCGCGCCAGGAGAGGGGGCGTGCCCTGGTGGGTTGTGCCCACCCAGGTGCCCCTCTCCGGCAGGTCTTGGCTCTAGAAATTCGTATTATTGATACAAAAAAATCCTCGCAAAGTTTCGTTCCATTATGAGAACTTTTATTTCTGCACAAAAACTACACCATGGTAGTTCTGCTGAAAACAACATCAGTTCGGGGTTAGTTTCATTCAAATCATGCAAATTAGAGTCCAAAACAAGAGGAAAAGCGTGAGAAAAAGTAGATACGTTGGAGATGTGTTAGTCTCCAAGGTTTTGACTCTTCAACATCAACAAGACAAAGACCAAAGATGCCATATCTTCCACACCAAGGCTGACATCAATGGAAGGTTCGTGAAGGTGATCATCGATGGAGGGAGTTGACATAACTTGGCAAGTGAAGAGCTATGTTCCAAGCTTCAATTGGTTAAGATGAAGCACCCACATCCCTACAAGGTCCAATGGATAACCGACTCCGGCACTATTCAAGTCGAGCATATGGTACAAGTTTCCTTCAATATCGGAGCATATGAAGACACTTTGGAATGTGATGTCGTTCTGATGTCTGTTTGCCACCTACTTCTTGGACGCCCATGGCAATTTGACCGAGGCGTCATACACAATGGGCGAACCAATCACTATAGCTTCAAGTTAAAAGGAAAGGACTATGTGCTACGACCTATGTCTCTAAGTCAAGTGATCGCCGACAAGCAAGCCACCCATCATGGAGAGAATAGTGAGAGAGCGAACCACCAAAAAGAAAGCGAGCGCCACAAGCCAAAATCGAGTGCCTCCACGATGAGCGACAAGAAAAACTTAGTCATATTTGCTACCAAACGTGAGATGAGAGAAGTGTGTGAGAACCCATAAAGTGTTATGCACTATGTCCTCTTGTGCAAGGATGAGACACCTACAACTAACACCTCACACAAACTACCTCTAGTGTTGTCTTCTCTTTTGCAGGAATTCCAAGACATTTTTCTCGACGAGCTACCTCCGGGACTACCACCTCTATGAGGCATCGAACACCGAATCGGCCTCATACCCGGAGCACCCCTTCCTAACAAAGCACCCTACCGCGTCAACCCCAAGGAAACCAAGGAGATCCAACAACACGTATAACAACTCATGGACAATGGCCATGTACGAGAGAGCTTGAGCCCATATGCCTGTTGGGGAATGTAGTAATTTCAAAAAAATTCCTACGCACACGCAAGATCATGGTGATGCATAGCAACAAGAGGGGAGAGTGTTGTCCACGTACCCTTGTAGTCCGAAAGCGGAAGTGTTAGCATAACGCAGATGATGTAGTCGTACGTCTTCATGATCCGACCAATCCAAGTACCGAACGTACGACACCTCCAAGTTCAGCACACATTCAGCTCGATGACGCCCCACGAACTCCGATCCAGAAGAGCTTTGCGGGAGAGTTCCGTCAGCACGACGGCGTGATGACGGCGTTGTGATGCTACCGACGCAGGGCTTTGCCTAAGCACCGCTACAATATTACTGAGGTGGAATATGGTGGAGGGGGCACCGCACACAACTAAGAGATCAATGATCAATTGTTGTGTCTAGAGGTGCCCCCTGCCCCCGTATATAAAGGTGCAAGGGGGAGGCCGGCCGGCCCCTGTAGGGCGCGCCAGGACGAGTCCTCCTCCTTGTAGTAGGAGTAGGACTCCCCTTTACTACTCCCACTAGGAGGAGGAAAGGAAGGAGGAGAGGGGGAAGGAAGGAGAGGGAGGAAAAGAGGAAAGGGGGGTCGGCCCCCTAGTCCAATTCGGTTTGGTCTAGGGCGCCGCGCGCCCTGCCTCCTCTCTTCCACCACTTGGCCATGAGGCCCATTACTTCTTCCTCATATTCCCGTAACTCCCCGGTACCCTGAAAAATACCCAAATCATTCGAAACCTTTCCGACGTCCGGATATAGTCGTTCAATATATTGATCTTTACGTCTCGACCATTTTGAGACTCCTCGTCATGTCCCCGATCTCATCCGGGACTCCGAACTACCTTCGGTACATCAAATCACATAAACTCATAATACCGATCGCCACCGAACTTTTAGCGTGCGGACCCTACGGGTTAGAGAACTATGTAGACATGACCGAGACACATCTCCGGTCAATAACCAATAGCGGAACCTGGATGCTCATATTGGCTCCCACATATTCTACGAAGATCTTTATCGGTCAAACCGCATAACAACATACGTTGTTCCCTTTGTCATCGGTATGTTACTTGCCCGAGATTCGATCGTCGGTATCTCAATACCTAGTTCAATCTCGTTACCGCCAAGTCTCTTTACTTGTTATGTAATGCATCATCCCGTAACTAACTCATTAGTCACATTGCTTGTAAGTCTTATAGTGATGTGCATTACCGAGAGGGCCCAGAGATACCTCTCCGACAATCGGAGTGACAAATCCTAATCTCGAAATACGCCAACTCAACAAGTACCTTCAGAGACACCTATAGAGCACCTTTATAATCATCTAGTTACGTTGTGATGTTTGGTAGCACACAAAGTGTTCCTCCGGTAAACGGGAGTTGCATAATCTCATAGTCATAGGAACATGTATAAGTCATGAAGAAAGCAATAGCAACATACTAAACGATCAAGTGCTAAGCTAATGGAATGGGTCAAGTCAATCACATCATTCTCCTAATGATGTGATCCCGTTAATCAAATGACAACTCATGTCTATGGCTAGGAAACTTAACCATCTTTGATTCAACGAGCTAGTCAAGTAGAGGCATACTAGTGACATTATGTTTGTCCATGTATTCACACATGTACTAAGTTTCCGGTTAATACAATTCTAGCATGAATAATAAACATTTATCATGAAATAAGTAAATAAATAATAACTTTATTATTGCCTCTAGGGCATATTTCCTTCAATGCCGTCCTGGTAATCCTTGTTCCTAAGAAAGATGGCACCTATCGCATGTGTTCCGATTGCCGTCCCATTGATGACCCACAAGTATAGGGGATCTATCGTAGTCCTTTCTATAAGTAAGAGTGTCGAACCCAACGAGGAGCAGAAGGAAATGATAAGAGGTTTTCAGTAAGGTTTTCTCTGCAAGCACTGAAATAATAGGTGATAGATAGTTTTGTGATAAGATAAATAGTAACGAGCAAAAGTAAATAAAGTAAATAAAGTGCAGCAAGGTGGCCCAATCCTTTATGTAGCAAAGGATAAGCCTGGACAAATTCTAATAATGAAGAAGAAGCTCCCGAGGACACATTGGGAATTATCGTCAAGCTAGTTTTCATCACGTTCATAAGATTCACATTCGGTACTTTGATAATTTGATATGTGGGTGGACCGGCACTTGGGTACTGCCCTAACATGGACAAGCATCCCACTTATGATTAACCCCTATTGCAAGCATCTGCAACTACAAAAAGGAGTATTAAGGTAAACCTAACCACAACATTAAACATATGAGTCCATATCAACCCCTAACGAAGCAACGCATAAACTAGGGTTTAAGCTTCTGTCACTCTAGCAACCCATCATCTACTTATTACTTCCCTATGCCTCCCTCTAGGCCCAAATAATGGTGAAGTGTCATGTAGTCGACGTTCACATAACACCACTAGAGGAGATACAACATACATCTCATCAAAATATCGAACGAATACCAAATTCACATGACTACTAATAGCAAGACTTCACCCATGTCCTCAGGAACAAACTTAACTACTCACAAAGCATATTCATGTTCATAATCAGAGGGGTAATAATATGCATAAAGGATCTGAACATATGATCTTCCACCAAGTAAACCAAATAGCATCAACTACAAGGAGTAATCAACACTACTAGCAACCCACAGGTACCAATTTGTGGTTTTGATACAAGATTGGATACAAGAGATGAACTAGGGTTTTGAGATGAGATGGTGCTGGTGAAGATGTTTAGGGAGATTGACCCCCTCCCGATGAGAGGATCGTTGGTGATGACGTTGGTGATGATTTCCCCCTCCCGGAGGGAAGTGTCCCCGGTAGAATAGCTCCGCCAAAGCCCTAGATTGATTCCGCCAAGGTTCCGCCTCGTGGCGGCGGAGTTTCCTCCCATAAGCTTGCCCGCGATTTTTTCCAGGAGAAAACCCTTCATATAGCAGAAGATGGCAGCCGGAAGCCCACCAGGGGGACCAGGAGATAGGGGGCGCGCCCTACAGGGGGGGCACGCCCCCTGTCTCCTGGACATGGTGTGGGCCCCCTGGCCTATTTCTTTTTCCTAATAATTCTTATTAAATCTGAAAAGTTGTTTCGTGGAGTCTAAGGTCTTTTGGAGTTGTGCAGAATAGGTTTCCAACATTTGCTCCTTTTCCAGCCAGAATTCCAGCTGTCGGCATTCCCCCTCTTCATGGTAAACCTTGTAAAATAAGAGAGAATAGCCATAAGTATTGAGATATAATTTGTAATAACAGCCCATAATGCTATAAATATTGATATAAAAGCATGATGCAAAATGGACGTATCAACTCCCCCAAGCTTAGACCTCGCTTGTCCTCAGGCGGAAGCCGAAATCGAAAAATATGTCCACATGTTTAGAGATAGAGGTGTCGATAAAAATAAAATACGGACATGAGGGCATCATGATCGTTCTAATAACAGCAACATATATGGATTTTATCATATGATTTCTTATGTTCAAGTAATAAGCAATTCACAATGTCAAGTACAGTTCAAAAACTTCATTGGGAACTAACAAACTATAATCTCAGTCATTGAAGCAATTGCAATTTATCGTAACATCAGAAAGAGTCAATAATAGAGCTTTTCAGCAAGCTCACATACTCAACTATGTCGTAGTCCCCTATAATTGTTAACACTCACGCAATACTTGTGGTTATAGAGTTTTAGCCGGACACTGAGAAAGATAGGGGCTTATTGTGTTGCCTCCCAACGTATTCACCTTTAGGTGATGTCAACAATAATAGCCTATGCCAACTTACATCCAATTGGATGTATATATATATCATGATCTTTCAAACACGAGGAGCTTGCCAAAGGATAAAATGAAAAAGGGAAAGGTGAGGATCACCTTGACTCAAGCATAAGGTAAAACATAAAGTAAAAGACAGGCCCTTCGCAGAGGGAAGCAGAGGTTGTCATGCGCGTTTAGGGTTGATGCATAAAGTCTTAGTGAAAAAGAACGTCACTTTATATTGCCCCTTGTATGTGGACCTTTATTATGCAGTCCGTCGCTTTTATTACTTCCACAACAAGTTCGTACAAAGCTTATTTTCTCTGCACTAATAAGTCATACATATTTAGAGAGCAATTTTTATTGCTTGCACCGATGACAACTTACTTTAAGGATCTTACTCAATCCATAGGTAGGTATGGTGGACTCTCATGGCAAAACTGGGTTTAAGGATATTTGGAAGCACAAGTAGTATCTCTACTTGGTGCAAAGAATTTGGCTAGCATGAGGGAGAAAGGCAAGCTCAACATGTTTGGAAGGTCAATGACAATATACTTTAACTGAGATGTCGGAAAACATAAACCATTACGTTGTCTTCCTTGTCCAACGTCAACTCTTTTAGCATGTCATACTTAATGAGTGCTTCACAATTATAAAAGATGTCCAAGATAATATATTTATATGTGAACCCCTCTTTCCTTATTACTTCCTATTAATTGCAACGATGACCAAGGCTACGTTCATCAACTCTCAACAATTTTTATGCCTCATACTTTCTATGTGTGAAGTTATCACTATCCATAAGATCAATATGGACTCTTTTGTTCTTTTTATTCTCTCAAGATCATAGCAACATAGCAAAGCCCTTGACTCAACACTAATCCTCATTATAGAAAGCACACAGACTCAATTACAAAAGGAGATCACAAAGCAAAACTCAAAACTACTTGATATCAAAACTTTGAACTAATAGATCAAGATACTACTAAAAGGATCAAACTAAATAAAGTGGTAAAGATAGGAGTGTGATGGTGATACAATACCGGGGCACCTCCCCCAAGCTTGGCAGTTGCCAAGGGGAGTGCCCATACCAATGTGATTATTTCCTCGGGGGTGATGGAGGTGGTGATGATGACGGTGGATAATCGCACATCGAGAGTAAAAAGCTCCTCCGACTTGCAGATAATGCCCTTGAGCCCAGCAATATGATCTTTCAACAAAATATTCTCCTCTGTGGGGTACTTGTTCTGTATGCGGGCTAACTCAATCATCTTGAAAGCTTCAATCTTTGTTGGAGTGAAAAGGTTAGGTAAAGGTTGAGGGATATCTTCTTCTTTCACCGCCGGAGTTTGAACCTCCATGGCTTTCTTGATCCCTTCATCCTTGTTGATCTCTTCTGGTTCTTCTCTTTTCAACTCTATCTTCAATAGCCAAGCATCCTTGTCTTCGTTGTTGGAGGAGGGAGAAGTCATGGTGCTCTAAATCTACAACAGAAACAGCTCGAAACAAAAACAGAGGATATTTGCATGATACGGTGGTCAAAACCTTCGGGAGTATATATAATGAATTTTTACCGACCAAAATACGTAACATACAAGAAAACGGAGTCCGAGAGGCACACGAGGTGCCCACGAGACAGGGGGCGCGCCCTACAGGGGGCGCCCTCCTCTCTCGTGGGAGCCTCGTGTCCCTTTCGGACTACTTCTTTCTTCCTAAAATAATCCAAAACTGATAAAAATTGCCATTAGAGTTGTTTTGGAGTCGGTTTACTTACCGTACCACGTACTTATGCCTTTTCGGAGTCTGGAACATTCTGGAAAGTGTCTCTTATGTATTCCTCAGGGGTTATGGTTTCAATAATATTAGTTTCAACATTGATAGGATTTCCTGAAATATAATGTTTAATTCTTTGACCATTTACCACCCTCGGGTTTGTGCCTTCGAAGTTGTTGATTTTTATAGCACCAGAACGATAGACCTCCTCGATAACGTAGGGACCTTCCCATTTTGAGAGAAGTTTTCCTGCAAAAAATCTTAAAAGAGAGTTGAACAATAACACATAATCTCCTACGTTAAATTCACGCTTCTGTATCCTCTTATCATGCCAGCGTTTGACTTTTTCTTTGAAAAGCTTAGCATTCTCATATGCTTGGGTTCTCCATTCATCAAGTGAGCTAATATCAAACAACCTCTTCTCACCGGCAAGTTTGAAGTCATAATTGAGCTCTTTAATATCCCAATATGCTTTATGTTCAAGTTCAAGTGGTAAATGACATGATTTTCCATAAACCATCTTATATGGAGACATACCCATAGGATTTTTGTATGCAGTTCTATAGGCCCATAATGCATCATCAAGTTTTTTGGACGAATTCTTTCTAGATCTATTCACAGTCTTTTGCAAAATTAATTTGAGCTCTCTATTGCTCAACTCTACTTGACCACTAGACTACGACTGATAAGAAGATGCGATTCTATGATTGACATCATACTTAGCAAGCATCTAATGGAAAGCACCATGAATAAAGTGTGAACCACCATCAGTCATAAGATATCTAGGGACTCCGAACCTCGGAAAAATAACTCCCTTAAGCATTTTAATAGAAGTGTTATGATCAGCACTACTAGTTGGAATAGCTTCTACCCACTTAGTAACGTAATCAACAGCAACTAACATATGTGTATAACCATTGGAGGCAGGAAAAGGCCCCATATAATCAAAGCCCCATACATCAAATGGTTCAATAACAAGAGAATAATTCATAGGCATTTCTTGGCGTCTACTAATGTTACCTATTCTTTGACATTCGTCACAAGATACGACAAATTTACGAGCATCTTTGAAAAGAGTAGGCCAATAAAAAACATATTGTAGTACCTTGTGTGCAGTTCTATCTCCAGCGTGGTGTCCTCCATAGGATTCAGAGTGACACTTGCGTAGGATCTATTCCTGTTCATGCTCAGGCACACAATGTCTAATAATACCATCTACTCCTTCTTTATAAAGGTGTGGATCATCCCAGAAGTAATGCCTTAAATCATAAAAGAACTTTTTCTTTTGCTGGTATGTGAAACTAGAGGGTATATATTTAGCAACAATGTAATTAGCATAATCAGCATACCAACAAGCAGTACGAGAAGCATTGGCAACCGCTAATTGTTCATCAGGAAAACTATCATTAATAGGCAGTGGGTCATCAAGAACATTATCTAACCTAGACAAGTTGTCTGCAACGGGGTTCTCAGCTCCCTTTCTATCAATAATATGCAAGTCAAATTCTTGGAGCAAGAGAACCCATCTAATGAGTCTAGGCTTAGCATCTTTCTTTTCCATAAGATATTTAATAGCAGCATGATCAGTGTGAATAGTAACTTTGGAATCAACAATATAAGGTCTAAACTTATCACATGCAAACACAACTGCTAAGAGTTCTTTTTCAGTGGTAGCATAATTTCTCTAGGCGGTATCAAGAGTCTTGCTAGCATAATGGATAACATTCAATTTCTTATCAACTCTTTGCCCTAAAACAGCACCTACAACATAATCACTAGCATCGCACATAATTTCAAAAGGTAAGTTCCATTCAGGTGGCTGGACAATAGGTGAAGTGATCAAAGCCTTCTTAAGCGTTTCAAATGCTTCTACACAATCATCATCAAAGACAAAAGGAATATCTTTTTGCAATAAATTAGTCAGAGGCCAAGAGATTTTAGAAAAGTCCTTAATGAACCTCCTATAAAAACCGGCGTGACCAAGGAAACTTCTTATACCTTTTATGTCCTTGGGACATGGCATCTTTTCAATAGCATCAACTTTGGCTTTATCAACTTCAATACCTCTCTCGGAGATCTTGTGCCCCAAGACAATGCCTTCATTATGTTGGGGAACGTTGCATAAAATAAAAAAATTCCTACGTTCACCAAGATCAATCTACGAGTTCATCCAGCAACGAGAGAGAGGAGTGCATCTACATACCCTTGTAGATCGTGAGCGGAAGTGTTCAAGAGAACGGGGTTGAGGGAGTCGTACTCGTCGTGATCCAAATCACCGGAGATCCTAGCTCCTAACGGACGGCACCTCCGCGTTCAACACACGTACGGTCAGCGTGACGTCTCATCCTTCTTGATCCCGCAAGGGGAAAGGAGAGGTTGATGAAGATCCAGCAGCACAACGGTGTGGTGGTGGATGCAGCAGGGATCCGGCAGGGCTTCGCCAAGCGTCTGCGGGAGGGAGAGGTGTAGAAAGGGGGAAGGGAGGCGCCAGGGGCAAGAGTGCAGCTGTCCTCCCTCCCCCCTCTTTATATAGGGTCCCCAGGGGGGCGCCGGCCCTAGGAGATGGGATCTCCTAGCGGCGGCCAAGGGGGGAGCCTTGCCCCCCAAGGCAAGTGGAGGCGCCCCCTCCCCTAGGGTTCCCAACCCTAGCCGCAGGGGGGGGCCAGGGGGGCGCACCAGCCCACCAGGGGCTGGTCCCCTCCCCACTTCAGCCCACGGGGCCTTCCGAGATAGGTGTCCCCACCCGGTGGACCCCCGGGACCCTTCCGGTGGTCCCGGTACAATACCGGTGACCCCCGAAACTTTCTCGATGGCCGAAACAGCACTTCCTATATATAATTCTACACCTCCGGACCATTCCGGAACTCCTCGTGACATCGAGGATCTCATTCGGGACTCCGAACAACTTTCGGGTTACTGCACATTCATATCTCTACAACCCTAGCGTCACCGAACCTTAAGTGTGTAGACCCTGCGGGTTCGGGAGACATGCAGACATGACCGAGACGCCTCTCCGGTCAATAACCAACAGCAGGATCTGGATACCCATGTTGGCTCCCACATGCTCCTCGATGATCTCATCGGATGAACCACGATGTCAAGGATTCAATTAACCTCGTATACAATTCCCTTTGTCAATCGGTACGTTACTTGCCCGAGACTCGATCGTCAGTATCCCAATACCTCGTTTAGTCTCGTTACCGGCAAGTCACTTTACTCGTACCGTAATGCATGATCCCGTGACCAGACACTTGGTCACATTGAGCTCATTATGATGATGCATTACCGAGTGGGCCCAGAGATACCTCTCCGTCATACGGAGTGACAAATCCCGGTCCCGATTCGTGCCAACCCAACAGACACTTTCGGAGATACCCGTACTGCACCTTTATAGTCACCCAATTACATTGTGATGTTTGGCACACCCAAAGCACTCCTACGGTATCCGGGAGTTGCACAATCTCATGGTCTAAGGAAATGATACTCGACAATTGGAAAAGCTCTGGCTAAACAAACTACACGATCTTTGAGATATGCTTAGGATTGGGTCTTGTCCATCACATCATTCTCCTAATGATGTGATCCCGTTATCAATGACATCCAATGCCCATAGTCAGGAAACCATGACTATCTGTTGATCAACGAGCTAGTCAACTAGAGGCTCACTAGGGACTTGTTGTGGTCTATGTATTCACACATGTATTACGATTTCCGGATAACACCGTTATAGCATGAATAATAGACAATCATCATGAACAAAGAAATATAATAATAACCATTTTATTATTGCCTCTAGGGCATATTTCCAACAGTCTCCCACTTGCACTAGAGCTAATATTCTAGTTACATTGTGATGAATCGAACACCCATTGCGTTCTGGTGTTGATCATGTTTTGCCCTAGGGAGAGGTTTAGTCAACGGATCTGCTACATTTAGGTCCGTATGTACTTTACAAATATCTATGTCTCCATCTTGAACATTTTCACGGATGGAGTTGAAGTGACGCTTGATGTGCCTGGTCTTCTTGTGAAACCTGGGCTCCTTGGCAAGTGCAATAGCTCCAGTGTTGTCACAGAAGAGTGTGACCGGCCCCGACGCATTGGGTATGACTCCTAGGTCGGTGATGAACTCCTTCACCCAGATTGCTCCATGTGCTGCCTCCGAGGCTGCCATGTACTCCGCTTCACATGTAGATCCCGCCACGACGCTTTGCTTGCAACTGCACCAGCTTACTGCCCCACCATTCAAAATATACACGTATCCGGTTTGTGACTTAGAGTCATCCAGATCCGTGTCGAAGCTAGTGTCGATGTAACCCTTTACGACGAGCTATTCGTCACCTCCATATACGAGAAACATGTCCTTAGTCCTTTTTAGGTACTTAAGGATGTTCTTGACCGCTGTCCAGTATTCCTTGCCGGGATTACTTTGGTACCTTCCTACCAAACTTACGGCAAGGTTTATATCAGGTCTGGTACAGGTCATGGCATACATGGTAGACCCTATGGCTGAGGCATAGGGGATGACACTCATCTCTTCTTTATCTTCTGCCGTGGTCGGGCATTGAGCCGAGCTCAATCTCACACCTTGCAATACAGGCAAGAACCCTTTCTTGGACTGATCCATATTGAACTTCTTCAATATCTTATCAAGGTATGTGCTTTGTGAAAGACCTATGAGGCGTCTTGATCTATCTCTATAGATTTTGATGCCTAATATGTGCAGCTTCTCCAAGGTCCTTCATTGAAAAACACTTATTCAAGTAGGCCTTTATGCTGTCCAAAAGTTCTATATCATTTCCCATCAAAAGTATGTCATCCACATATAATATGAGAAATGCTACAGAGCTCCCACTCACTTTCTTGTAAACGCAGGCTTCTCCATAAGTCTACATAAACCCAAACGCTTTAATCATCTCATTAAAGCAAATGTTCCAACTCCGAGATGCTTGCACCAGCTCATAGATGGAGCGCTGGAGCTTGCATACCTTGTCAGCATTCTTAGGGTCGACAAAACCTTCCGGCTGCATCATATACAGTTCTTCCTTAAGGTGACCATTAAGGAATGCCGTTTTGACGTCCATTTGCCATATCTCATAATCATAGTATGCGGCAATTGCTAACATGATTCGGACGGACTTCAGCTTCGCTACGGGAGAGAATGTCTCATCGTAGTCAATCTCTTGAACTTGTCGATAACCCTTAGCGACAAGTCGAGCTTTATATATGGTAACATTACCATCCGCGTCCATCTTCTTCTTAAAGATCCATTTGTTTTCTATCGCTCGCCGATCATCGGGCAAGTCTGTCAAAGTCCACACTTTGTTTTCATACATGGATCCTATCTCGGATTGCATGGCTTGAAGCCATTTGTTGGAATCTAGGCCCGCCATCGCTTCTTCATAGTTCGAAGGTTCACCGTTGTCCAACAACATGATTTCCAAGACAGGATTGTCGTACCACTCTGGTGCGGAACGTGTCCTTGTGGACTTTTGAAGTTCAGTAGGAGCTTGATCTGAAGTATCTTGATCATCATCATTAACTTCCTCTCTTGTCGGTGCTGGCACCAAAGGAACATTTTCCCGAGTTGCGCTACTCACTGTTTCAAGAGGTAGTACTTCATTAAGCTCTACTTTCCTCCCACTTAATTCTTTCGAGAGAAACTCTTTCTCCAGAAAGGACCCGTTCTTGGCAACAAAGATCTTGCCTTCGGATCTTAAGTAGAAACTATACCCTATGGTTTCCTTAGGGTATCCTATGAATACGCATTTTTCCGACTTGGGTTCAAGCTTCTCAGGTTGAAGTTTATTGACATAAGCATCACATCCCCAAACTTTTAGAAACGACAGCTTAGGTTTCTTCCCAAACCATAATTCATACGGTGTCATCTCAACGGATTTAGATGGTGCCCTATTTAAAGTGAATGTAGCTGTCTCTAGAGCGTATCCCCAAAATGATAGCGGTAAATCGGTAAGTGACATCATAGATTGCACCATATCCAATAGAGTGCGATTACGACGTTCGGACACATCATTTCGCTGAGGTGTTCCAGGCGGCGTGAGTTGTGAAACGATTCCACATTTCCTTAAGTGTGTACCAAATTCGTGACTTAAATATTCTCCCCCACAATCTGATCGTAGGAATATCTTTCGGTCACGTTGATTCTCTACCTCATTCTGAAATTCCTTGAACTTTTCAAAGGTCTCAGACTTGTGTTTCATCAAGTAGACATACCCATATCTACTCAAGTCATCAGTGAGAGTGAGAACATAACGATATCCTCCGCGAGCCTCAACGCTCATTGGACCGCACACATCAGTATGTATGATTTCCAATAAGTTGGTTGCTCGCTCCATTGTTCCGGAGAATGGAGTCTTGGTCATCTTGCCCATGAGGCATGGCTCGCATGTGTCAAACGATTCATAATCTAGAGACTCTAAAAGTCCATCAGCATGGAGCTTCTTCATGCGCTTGACACCAATGTGACCAAGGCAGCAGTGCCACAAGTATGTGGGACTATCGTTATCAACTTTACATCTTTTGGTATTCACACTATGAATATGTGTAACATTACGCTCGAGATTCATTAAGAATAAACCATTCACCAGCGGGGCATGACCATAAAACATATCACTCATATAAATAGAACAACCATTATTCTCGGATTTAAATGAGTAGTCATCTCGAATTAAACAAGATCCTGATACAATGTTCATGCTCAAAGCTGGTACTAAATAACAATTATTGAGGTTCAAAACTAATCCCATAGGTAAATGTAGAGGTAGCGTGCCGACGGCGATCACATCGACCTTGGAACCATTCCCGACGCGCATCGTCACCTCGTCCTTCGCCAGTCTCCGCTTATTCCGCAGCTCCTGCTTTGAGTTACAAATATAAGCAACCGCACCGGTATCAAATACCCAGGAGCTACTACGAGCACTGGTAAGGTACACATCAATTACATGTATATCACATATACCTTTGGTTTTGCCGGCCTTCTTGTCCGCTAAGTACTTGGGGCAGTTCCGCTTCCAGTGACCACTTCCCTTGCAATAAAAGCACTCAGTCTCAGGCTTGGGTCCATTGCTTGACTTCTTCCTGGCAACTGGCTTACCAGGCGCGGCAACTTCCTTGTCGTCCTTCTTGAAGTTCTTCTTACCCTTGCCCTTCTTAAACTTTGTGGTTTTATTCACCATCAACACTTGATGTTCCTTTTTGATCTCTACCTTTGCTGATTTCAGCATTGAATATACCTCAGGAATGGTCTTTTCCATCCCCTGCATATTGAAGTTCATCACAAAGCTCTTGTAGCTCGGTGGAAGCGACTGAAGGATTCTGTCAATGACCGTGTCATCCGGGAGATTAACTCCCAGCCGAGTCAAGCGGTTGTGCAACCCAGACATCTTGAGTATGTGCTCACTAACAAAACTATTTTACTCCATCTTACAGCTGAAGAATTTGTCGGAGACTTCATATCTCTCGACCCGGGCATGAGCTTGGAAAACCATTTTCAGCTCCTCGAACATCTCATATGCTCCGTGTTGCTCAAAACGCTTTTGGAGCCCCGGTTCTAAGCTGTAAAGCATGCCGCACTGAACGAGGGAGTAATCATCAGCACGAGACTTCCAAGCGTTCATAACGTCTTGGTTCTCTGGGATTGGTGCTTCACCTAGCGGCGCTTCTAGGACATAATCTTTCTTGGCTGCTATGAGGATGATCCTCAGGTTCCGTACCAAGTCCGTATAGTTGCTGCCATCGTCTTTCAGCTTGGTTTTCTCTAGGAACGTGTTGAAGATCAGGTGGACATGAGCGTTGGCCATTTGATCTACAAGACATATTGTAAAGCTTTTAGACTAAGTTCATGATAATTAAGTTCATCTTAATCAAATTATTTAATGAACTCCCACTTAGACAGACATCCTCTAGTCATCTAAGTGAAACATGATCCGAGTCAACTAGGCCGTGTCCGATCATCACGTGAGACGGACTAGTTAACATCGGTGAACATCTTCATGTTGATCGTATCTTCTATACGATTCATGCTCGACCTATCGGTCTTCCGTGTTCCGAGGCCATGTATGTACATGCTAGGCTCGTCAAGTCAACCTAAGTGTATTGCGTGTGTAAATCTGGCTTACACCCGTTGTATTCGAACGTTAGGATCTATCACACCCGATCATCACGTGGTGCTTCGAAACAACGAACCTTCGCAACGGTGCACAGTTAGGGGGAACACATTTCTTGAAATTATTATGAGGGATCATCTTACTTACTATCGTCGTTCTAAGTAAACAAGATGAAAAACATGATAAACATCACATGCAATCATAGTAGTGACATGATATGGCCAATATCATATAGCTCCTTTGATCTCCATCTTCGGGGCTCCATGATCATCTTCGTCACCGGCATGACACCATGATCTCCATCATCGTGTCTCCATGAAGTTGCTCGCCAACTATTACTTCTACTACTATGGCTAACGCGTTTAGCAATAAAGTAAAGTAATTTACATGGCGTTTCTCAATGACACGCAGGTCATACAAAAAATAAAGACAACTCCTATGGCTCCTGCCGGTTGTCATACTCATCGACACGCAAGTCGTGATTCCTATTACAAGAACATGATCTCATAAATCACATATATATCATTCATCATTCATCACAACTTTGGCCATATCACATCACAAAACACTTTCTTCAAAAACAAGTTAGACGTCCTCTAATTGTTGTTGCAAGTTTTTTACGTGGCTTCTATAGGTGATCTAGCAAGAACGTTTTCTTACCTACGTACAAGCCACAACGTGATTTGCCAACTTCTATTTACCCTTCATAAGGACCCTTTTCATTGAATCCCCTCCAACTAAAGTGGGAGAGACAGACACCCGCTAGCCACCTTATGCAACTAGTGCATGTCAGTCGGTGGAACCTGTCTCACGTAAGCGTACATGTAAGGTTGGTCCGGGCCACTTCATCCCACAATACCGCTGAAGCAAAATAAGACTAGTAGTGGCAAGAAAGTTGACAACATCTATGCCCACAACAAATTGTGTTCTACTCGTGCAAAGAGAACTACGCATAGACCTAGCTCATGATGCCACTGTTGGGGAACGTTGCATAAAATAAAAAAATTCCTACATTCACCAAGATCAATCTACGAGTTCATCCAGCAACGAGAGAGAGGAGTGCATCTGCATACCCTTGTAGATCACGAGCGGAAGCGTTCAAGAGAACGGGGTTGAGGGAGTCGTACTCGTCGTGATCCAAATCACCGGAGATCCTAGCGCCGAACGGACGGCACCTCCGTGTTCAACACACGTACGGTCAGCATGACGTCTCCTCCTTCTTGATCCAGCAAGGGGAAAGGAGAGGTTGATGAAGATCCAGCAGCACGACGGCGTGGTGGTGGATGCAGCAGGGATCCGGCAGGGCTTCGCCAAGCGTCTGCGGGAGGGAGAGGTGTAGCAAGGGGGAAGGGAGGCGCCAGGGGCAAGAGTGCGGCTGCCCTCCCTCCCCCCTCTTTATATAGGGTCCCCAGGGGGGCACCGGCCCTAGGAGATGGGATCTCCTAAGGGGGGGGCCTTGCCCCCCAAGGCAAGTGGAGGCGCCCCCTCCCCTAGGGTTCCCAACCCTAGGCGCGGGGGGCAAGGGGGGGGGCACACCAGCCCACCAGGGGCTGGTCCCCTCCCCACTTCAGCCCACAGGGCCCTCCGAGATAGGTGGCCCCACCCGGTGGACCCCCGGGACCCTTCCGGTGGTCCTGGTACAATACCGGTGACCCCCGAAACTTTCCCGATGGTCGAAACAGCACTTCCTATATATAATTCTTCACCTCTGGACCATTCCGGAACTCCTCGTGACGTCCAGGATCTCATCCGGGACTCCGAACAACTTTCGGGTTTCTGCACATTCATATCTCTACAACCCTAGCGTCATCGAACCTTAAGTGTGTAGACCCTACGGGTTCGGGAGACATGCAGACATGACCGAGACGCCTCTCCAGTCAATAACCAACAGCGGGATATGGATACCCATGTTGGCTCCCACATGCTCCTCAATGATCTCATCGGATGAACCACGATGTCGAGGATTCAATTAACCCCGTATACAATTCCCTTTGTCAATCGGTACGTTACTTGCCCGAGACTCGATCGTCGGTATCCCAATACCTCATTTAGTCTCGTTATCGGCAATTCACTTTACTCGTACCATAATGCATGATCCCGTGACCAGACATATGATGATGCATTACCGAGTGGGCCCAGAGATACCTCTCCGTCATACGGAGTGACAAATCCCAGTCTCGATTCGTGCCAACCCAACAGACACTTTCGGAGATACCCGTAGTGCACCTTTATAGTCACCCAGTTACGTTGTGACGTTTGGCACACCCAAAGAACTCCTACGGTATCCGGGAGTTGCACAATCTCATGGTCTAAGGAAATGATACTCGACAATTGGAAAAGCTCTAACTAAACGAACTACACGATCTTTGAGCTATGCTTAGGATTGGGTCTTGTCCATCACATCATTCTCCTAATGATGTGATCCCGTTATCAATGACATCCAATGCCCATAGTCAGGAAACCATGACTATCTGTTGATCAACGAGCTAGTCAACTAGAGGCTCACTAGGGACTTGTTGTGGTCTACGTATTCACACGTGTATTACGATTTCCGGATAACACAGTTATAGCATGAATAATAGACAATCATCATGAACAAAGAAATATAATAATAACCATTTTATTATTGCCTCTAGGGCATATTTCCAACACATTAACCATATAAGTGACACTTTTCCCAATTCAGGACGAGACTAGTGTCTTCGCTTTGCTGCAAAACTCGATCAAGGTTGCTCAAACAATCATCAAAAGAGGATCCATAGACGGAGAAGTCATCCATGAATAGCTCACAAATCTTTTCACAAAAATCAAAAAATTATAGCCATCATGCATCTTTGAAAGGTAGCAGGTGCATTACATAAACCAAAAGGCATACGTCTATAAGCAAAAGTACCAAAAGGGCAAGTAAAAGTAGTTTTAGATTGATCCCCCGCTGAAACAGGTATGTGAGAGAAGCCATAATAACCATCTAGAAAGCAAAAATGTGTGTGTTTGGATAGCCTTTATAGCATTTGATCAATAAAAGGTAAAGGGTAATGATCCTTCTTAGTGGCTTTATTTAACTTACGGAAATCAATTACCATCCTATAACCTGTAATAATTCTTTGAGGAATCAATTCATCTTTATCATTAGGAACAATGGTAATACCTCCCTTTTTAGGGACATAATGGATAGGGCTTACCCATTCACTATCAGCAACAGGATAAATAATACCTGCCTCAAGGAGCTTTAGTATCTCCTTTCTTAATACTTCCTTCATTTTGGGATTTAATAGTCTTTGAGGATGTCTAACTGGTTTGGCATCTTTCTCCACTAAAATTTTGTGTTGGCATAATGTGGGACTAATGCCATTAAGATCATCCAAAGTGTATCCAATAGCAGCTCGGTGCTTCTTCAGAGTTTTCAATAATCTTTCTTCTTCTTTCTCTGAAAGGTTAGCACTAATAATAACAGGATATATTTCTTTTTCATCAAGATAAGCATACTTAAGATTATCAGCTAAGGGTTTGAGTTCAAACACGGGATCACCCTTGGGTGGAGGGGGATCCCCAAGAATTTCAACGGGAAGATTATGTTTCAGCATAGTGTAAGTGCATCTAGTGCCCCTTAGTGATTTTGGTGTATTGAAGACTTATAGGTTAAGTAACTGATGCGTTTGTGAGGTACACAGGTCTATAAGTCTATGAGGAGTTTGATATTTACAGAGAAAGTCGACCCCTAAAAATGAAGTTCTTCGACTAAAGACTTTGATATTCTGAAGACTTTCTGAAGACTTTGAAAGTGAAGAAATTGGTGTGACCTTGAAGACTTGGTATTCATTCGAGGAACATGAAGCGTGAAGACTTTTGTTTTCGTAGTTTCATTTTCTCTTTCTTGAGTCATAGGAAACACCGTACTGTTAAAGGGGGTCGAGGAAATACTAAGGAAAAATTTCCATGTGATGCTCAACTCAAAATCCTACACCTACCAATCCCTTCGAGTGAAACCATTGGAAATCTCATACAGTTCAATCAATTTCTTCAGTGACAGAGACGCAGTTCTTCTGGTCACTGAGGAATTTGCTCTGACTGAGGAGTTAGGAATTCGCTAGTGCGAATTGCCTACACAGTGAGGAACATGATAGCCCTGAGGAATTTGAGAGTCAAATTTTCGACCGTTGCTGTGCTGCGCGCCGGCTGTCCAAAATATCTTATCCACCTAACGGTCATATCATTGAAGGGCATTTATGTCTTATCATGTCGGGCTGCTCCCTAGGCTATAAATAGCCGCCCCCTACAACCACTAGTTGGTTGGCTGCTCCGAGAGAACTTGACACTTGTCATTTGAGAGCAACCCATCCTCCGAGGACTTTGAGCGAAAATCATCAAGTGAGGAAAATCCCAAAACTAAACCCCCACAAACCCAAAGTGATTGAGCATCACTGAAGAAATTGATCCTGCGTGGATCCGACGCTTGTTACCTTTGAAGACTGTGCTTCTTCCAGACGGTTAGGCGTCAAGGTCTAGAGCATCCAAGAGGAATTGTGGATCGCTGAGTGACCAAGTCTGTGAAGGTTTGGAAGTCACCTGAAGACTTACCACGAGTGATTGGACGAGGCCTGCGTGGTCTTAGTTCAAGGAGAATACGGTGAGGACTGGGTGTCCTGAGTTGCGGCTCAGAGACTGGGTGTCCGGGACTGCGTGTCCTCGAGTTTAAATACTCAGCCGCTCCAACCAGACGTACAACTGAGACAGTAGTTGGAACTGGTTTACCAAATCATTGTCTTCACTAACTAACTGGTTCTATTTCCTCAACTCTTTCATTTCCTCATTACTGTGTTGTATGTTGTTCATATCTGTGCTTGAAGACTTTGACTGAAGACTTTCACAAATTCCTCAGTTCAATTTCTTCAGTCTGTTTGTCTTCATCTTGTTATCATGTGTTTACGCTTTCTGTACTCTGTGCTAGTCTTCATTTCATCATGATGACTATGTTTGTATCCTGTTATGTTTACTTCTAAGTACTTATTCCGCTGCAAGTAGTTCTTCGCTAAGGAATTTCCTCACTAGCAAATTCCTCAGTGAAGAATTCATAAAAATCGCCTATTCACCCCCCCTCTAGTCGATATAACGCATTTTCAATTGGTATCAGAGCAAGGTACTCCCTTGTTCTGTGTGATTTTGGTTTAACCGCCTGGAGTTTTAGTTATGTCGACCACAGGTATGAAGAAAGTGACATGCCCTATCTTTGACGGTCATGACTATCCCAAGTGGAAGGCCATGATGAGGAAGCGCCTCATGGCTAAGAACAGCGAGCTGTGGACCGTCACTGAGATTGGTCTTACTGATCTATGCAAGATGGCGAATGCTGATGATATTCGCAAGTACACTCGACTTGACATCGTAGCGAAGGATATCATCTGCTCCTGCCTATCCAGAGATCAATTCGGGCGAATTATGCATCTTGGCAATTCGAAGCTCATCTGGGACCGAATCTCTGATGTCTATGAAGGTCATCGAACTCGTCATGATCCCTGGTTTGAGGACTTCAAGGAATCTCTCAAAACGATGACTTTCGAGCCAGAATCATCATCTTCTGCATCTTGTCTCATGGCAAACGGTGCTGAGGTAACCGAATGCTCCTCATCCGAGTCTTGTGATAATGAATCTGATAATGATGAATCTGACAATGATGAATCTGATGATGATATTGAATCCTGCTATACCAAACTTATTTGTGTGGCCACTAAACAACAAACGGTTTTAGAACAAACTCAAGATATGCTAGAAAAGAGTGATAATATGTTGCGAAAAGAAATGGATCAGTCAAAAGCATTGGGTGAATGTCTTCAGAGAATTCACTCCAAGCTTGACGCCCTTCAAGATCAACATAATACTCTCTTGACTGATCACGAGAAGCTTTCTCTTGAATCTCTTCAAAGAAAGGAAGATCTTGAAAAGCTAAGAGTGTGTTATGAAGATCTTCTGAAGGAGCGTGATTCATTACTAGCTCAACAAATCAGCACTTCTCAGGAAGAATTTGTTCCTCCATGCTTAAAGTGCATTGAACGTGAATCTGCTAATTCTTCACCTGAATGTTCAAATGCTTCAACTGTTACAAATTCTTCATCTGCCTCTGCTATCACTAATTCCTCACATGAGGACATTGCTAGTATCACTGACAATGCAGGGCTGAAGGAATTGTACATGACAGGCATGTACAAAAGCCTCAAAGGGCATCAGACACTTTGTGATGTGCTCAAAAAGCAGATCCTCAACAGAAACCCTAGGAAAGAGGGTATTGCCTTTGAGAGGAAACTCAATGCTGATGGAACATATTGGAAGCCTGAGCAGTACCCCAAAACCTCATGGGTTGCTGCAAAGGGACCTCCAGTTGATCCATCTAACTTATCTGGCTTTACATGTGAATCTCCTCATTCTTCTGATGAGTCATTTGACTCCAACTATAAACTGTTCAAAAATCAGAATGGTGAAGTATTTGCTAGATATGTTGGCACTAACTGCAGGAACGGTTCCCCTATGAAGAAAATCTGGGTTCCCAAAAGTTGTGTTGAAAGTCTTCAGGTGAATGTCCTCATGACACCACCTGTGAAGAACAGGAACCCCAGATCAAATTCTTCATATGGACCAAATTCTTCATATGGATCAAATTCCTCAACTGGATCAAAGTCCTCATATGATTATCATCGTGCTAACAACTCTGTCTCGCAGGGTAGAGCTAAGGGCTATGAATATGTGCATTATTCTTCAAACCATTATGTTCATAAGTCCTCGAAGAATTACTCTGCTTATTCATATGCTTACCCTAACCCCTCTTATGTGAAGCGAAATGGTTTGGCATCTTTGCCACCTTTCTCACATGGTGCTCGCAGAATGATGAACTCTTTGCCACCCCTCCAGATGTGGGTGGTGAAGAAAAAGAACTAATCTCTTCTGCAGGGTCAGGTCTCCAGACGTGCTCTAACGTCTGAAGAATTTGCTGGGGACCTGACAAAAATGCCTGAAGGGACGCAGGCGAATCATGATGAAATGAACTTTCATTTCACACGTCCTCATACTGCTATATCTGTTTACTGCTTGATGAAATTCATCTGATGAACTTGATATCATATTCTTCACTGATGAAGCATATGAGATTGTAAGCTACACTAATTCATCTGCAGGATGATCAACCCAAAACCACTGAATGGGTCCTCGATAGTGGATGTACAAATCACATGACTGGTGACAAGAATCTATTGATGGATGCTCCCTTATCACCGTCACCTCTGAAGCATATCATCTTTGCTGACAAAGGCAAAAGTCAGGTATTGGGTCTTGGTAAGGTTGCTATCTCTAAGGATAAGCACATGGACAAAGTCATGCTTGTTGAGTCCTTAGGATACAATCTCATGTCAGTCTCAATGCTTTGTGATCTTGATATGGTTGTTGTCTTTGGCAAATATCGCTGTGTTGTGATTATGGAAGCTGACAATTCCAAAGTCTTCGAAGGCTTTAGGAGAGGAGATCTGTATATTGTTGATTTCTCTACAGGACCACAACCAGCCGTATGTCTACTTGCAAAAGCTTCAGAAGGCTGGCTATGGCATCGACGACTTGGTCATGCAGGCATGAGGAATTTGAACACGCTTGCGAAGAAGAAGCATGTCATTGGCATTGAGAATGTCAAATTCCTCAAGGATCACTTATGCGGAGCATGTGAAGCCGGAAAAATGACCAAGGCCAAGCATCCAGCGAAGACTATCATGACCACTACCCGTCCATTCGAATTGCTTCACATGGACCTCTTCGGACCTAATCATTATTCAGCAGTCACTAATGATGCATCTCTATATGGTTTTGTCATTGTTGATGATTATTCTCGATATACATGGGTACACATTGTTACTTACAAACATGAAGTGCAGGAAGTCTTCAAACGATTTTCCTCGAGGGCTTCAACCAACTTTGGTGTGAAGATCAAGCATATCAGAAGTGACAATGGAACTGAGTTCAAGAATTCCGGTCTTGATGCATATCTTGATGAACTTGGTATTACTCATGAGTTATCTGCTCCCTATACTCCTCAGCAGAATGGCGTCGTGGAGCGCAAGAACAGAACTCTTGTTGAGATGGCTCGCACTATGCTTGATGAATACAAAACGCCTCAGCGTTTTTGGATTGATGCAATTGATACTGCTTGCCACATCATCAACAGAGTATATCTTCACAAATTCTTCAAGAAGACTGCCTATGAACTCCTCACTGACAAGAAACCCAATGTGAGTTATTTCAAAGTCTTCGGTGCTAAATGTTGGATTAGAGATCCTCACCACAACTCTAAATTTGCACCGAAAGCACATGAAGGTTTTATGCTTGGTTACGGAAAGGACTCGCACACCTACAGAGTCTTCAACATTGTTCTTCACAAGATTGTTGACACTGTAGATGTGCGGTTCGATGAAACTAATGGCTCGCAAAGAGAGCACCTACCTTCTGTGTTAGATGAACCAGCACCTGAGGATGCTATCAAGCTCAAGGCAACTGAGGATGTCATTCCGACTGAAGAATCTGCTGAAGAATTCATTCCTGTTCATGAAGAACGTCGAGCTGATGCACCTGAAGAACAAGATGAGGAAAATGGTGCTGAAGAAAATGCTGATCAAAATCCTCAGCGACAACCAACTCATCCACGCGTTGCAAAAGAAGTGCAAGTGGAGAAGATCATCGATGACATTAGCGCACCAGGTCCTCTCACACGCTCAAAAGCCTCACATTTATCTAACTTTTGTGGGCACTATGCTTTTGTCTCTATCACAGAGCCCACTAAGGTAGATGAAGCATTTCTGGAGCCGGAGTGGATTCAGGCTATGCAAGAAGAATTACATCAGTTCGAGCTGAACAATGTCTGGGAATTGGTCAATCGCCCAGATCCTCGCAAGCATAATATCATTGGCACAAAGTGGATCTACCGCAACAAGCAAGATGAAAATGGCCTTGTGGTGAGGAATAAGGCACGACTAGTAGCTCAAGGCTACACACAGGTTGAAGGAATTGATTTCGATGAAACTTTTGCACCTGTTGCTAGACTTGAGGCTATTCGCATATTACTTGCTTACGCTAACCATCATGATATCATCTTATATCAAATGGATGTGAAAAGTGCATTCCTCAATGGTAAGCTTGAGGAAGAAGTATATGTTGCTCAACCCCCAGGTTTTGAAGATCCAAAGAATCCTGACAAAGTCTTCAGACTCAATAAGGCCCTCTATGGCCTCAAGCAAGCCCCTCGGGCGTGGTATGATACATTGAAGGAATTCTTCGTGAAGAATGGCTTCACACCCGGTTCACTCGACCCTACTCTTTTTACTAAATCATATGATGGTGAACTGTTTGTGTGCCAAATATATGTTGATGATATTATCTTTGGCTGTACTAACCAACGTTATAGTGATGAATTTGCCTATATGATGAGTGAAGAATATCAAATGTCTATGATGGGAGAGTTGAAATTCTTCTTAGGTCTTCAAATTCGTCAGCAGCGCAATGGCATATTCATATCTCAGGAGAAATACCTCAAAGATGTACTGAGGAAATTCGGCATGCAAGATTGCAAAGGCGTCAAAATTCCTATGCCCACAAATGGCCATCTATGCACTGATGAAAATGGTATTGACTTCGATCACAAGGTATACCGCTCCATGATTGGTTCCTTATTGTACTTATGTGCATCTAGGCCAGATATAATGCTTAGTGTTTGCATGTGTGCCCGATTTCAAGCTGCACCGAAGGAATCACACCATAAGGCTGTGAAGCATATTCTTCGATATCTAGCTCACACACCAACACTAGGATTATGGTACCCCAAGGGCTCTGCTTTTGATCTCATTGGATATTCTGACTCTGACTATGCTGGTGATCGTGTGGACCGCAAGTCAACATCTGGCACTTGTCATTTCCTCGGACGATCTTTGGTCTGTTGGTCCTCGAAGAAACAGAACTGCGTATCACTGTCTACTGCTGAAGCTGAATACATTGCTGCTGGCTCATGCTGTGCTCAACTGCTTTGGATGAAGCAAACCCTCAAGGACTATGGCGTCAACGTGAAGAATGTGCCTCTCCTCTGCGACAATGAGAGTGCCATCAAGATTGCTCACAACCCAGTTCAGCACTCGAAGACTAAGCACATCCAGATTCGTCATCATTTTCTTCGTGATCATGTGTTGAAGGGCGACATCTCCATCGAGCATGTGAAGACTGAAGAACAGCTAGCTGATATCTTCACTAAGCCCTTGGATGAGAAGAGATTTAGCAAGTTGCGGTGTGAGCTAAATATCTTAGAATCTTCGAATGTTCTTTGAAAAGGACACACATCCTAACCCTTATGCAGAATTGATGACTTAGATGTGCAACACATGAAGAAATGTTTTTCTTCAATCAATGAAGAATAACACTCTAAGTGTGAAGAAATTAATGAAGAATTTGATTCTCAGAACCCTACGACAATTGTACGCGGTGTCTGAAATCATCATTCTTATACGGTGGGTCACGCCACCACAAAAGTTGAAAATCTTCAATTTGAGTTTTTCCTCATTTTTGAAATTCTTCAGTCTTTCAAATTCTTCAACTTTGCAAAATCTTCACTGTTTCCGTCGTTTTTCTTCATTGGCTATATATATATATATATATGTGAGTTTATGTCCTCTACAGCATTCACTTATTGCTATAAGTTGTGATTTCTGCTAAGTGAATGTGATCGGACCCTTCCCCCTCTATGCTATACTCAACCCAATCTATTCACAAATTCTTCATGTGCGTTCTGATTGAAACTCGTTCAAAGTCTTCACTGTGTCCTTGTTAGCTGAAGAAATTGCGAACGAAATTTTAAAACAAATCTTATCTAGATTTTCGGTTTTACCGCTCAAACCGTTCCGCATCCCACGATGCATTAGTTTATTCACCCACAATCTTACACGATCTCATCTGCACAGTACGTGGGTGACACATGTCGCGTGAAGAAGAAAGGGCAGGGGCATGTTCGTCCCAAAATCTTCGGGCGAACAGTTTTTACCGTGGCTATAAATACCCCCTCTCCCCTTCCTTACTTCATTTACTCCGCTCGGTCGCTGTCTCTCGCTCGAGCTCTCCTCAAACCCTAGCGCCGCCGCTACTCCATTGCCGTCGGTGAGGAAGAGCTTCACTGCCTCGACCTCGTCGCCGTCGT